>NW_023637605.1:140415-498627 GCF_015220235.1 Choloepus didactylus | reverse complement strand
CTAGAAAACCCTGAGAAATCAACGATACACCTACTAGAGCTAATAAACAAATTTAGCAAAGTAGCAGGATACAAGATTAATGCACATAAGTCAGTAATGTTTCTATATGCTAGAAATGAACAAACGGAAGTGACACTCAAGAAAAAGATACCATTTTCAATAGCAACTAAAAAAATCAAGTACCTAGGAATAAACTTAACCAAAGATGTAAAAGACCTATACAAAGAAAACTACATAACTCTACTAAAAGAAATAGAAGGGGACCTTAAAAGATGGAAAAATATTCCATGTTCATGGATAGGAAGGCTAAATGTCATTAAGATGTCAATTCTACCCAAACTCATCTACAGATTCAATGCAATCCCAATCAAAATTCCAACAACCTACTTTGCAGACTTGGAAAAGCTAGTTATCAAATTTATTTGGAAAGGGAAGATGCCTCGAATTGCTAAAGACACTCTAAAAAAGAAAAACGAAGTGGGAGGACTTACACTCCCTGACTTTGAAGCTTATTATAAAGCCACAGTTGCCAAAACAGCATGGTACTGGCACAAAGATAGACATATAGATCAATGGAATCGAATTGAGAATTCAGAGATAGACCCTCAGATCTATGGCCGACTGATCTTTGATAAGGCCCCCAAAGTCACCGAACTGAGCCATAATGGTCTTTTCAACAAATGGGGCTGGGAGAGTTGGATATCCATATCCAAAAGAATGAAAGAGGACCCCTACCTCACCCCCTACACAAAAATTAACTCAAAATGGACCAAAGATCTCAATATAAAAGAAAGTACCATAAAACTCCTAGAAGATAATGTAGGAAAACATCTTCAAGACCTTGTATTAGGAGGCCACTTCCTAGACTTTACACCCAAAGCACAAGCAACAAAAGAGAAAATAGATAAATGGGAACTCCTCAAGCTTAGAAGTTTCTGCACCTCAAAGGAATTTCTCAAAAAGGTAAAGAGGCAGCCAACTCAATGGGAAAAAATTTTTGGAAACCATGTACCTGACAAAAGACTGATATCTTGCATATACAAAGAAATCCTACAACTCAATGACAATAGCACAGACAGCCCAATTATAAAATGGGCAAAAGATATGAAAAGACAGTTCTCTGAAGAGGAAATACAAATGGCCAAGAAACACATGAAAAAATGTTCAGCTTCCTAGCTATTAGAGAGATGCAAATTAAGACCACAATGAGATACCATCTAACACCGGTTAGAATGGCTGTCATTAAACAAACAGGAAACTACAAATGCTGGAGGGGATGTGGAGAAATTGGAACACTTATTCATTGTTGGTGGGACTGTATAATGGTTCAGCCACTCTGGAAGTCAGTCTGGCAGTTCCTTAGAAAACTAGATATAGAGCTACCATTCGATCCAGCGATTGCAATTCTCGGTATATACCCGGAAGACCGGAAAGCAGTGACACGAACAGATATCTGCACGCCAATGTTCATAGCAGCATTATTCACAATTGCCAAGAGATGGAAACAACCCAAATGTCCTTCAACAGATGAGTGGATAAATAAAATGTGGTATATACACACGATGGAATACTACGCGGCAGTAAGAAGGAACGATCTCGTGAAACATATGACAACATGGATGAACCTTGAAGACATAATGCTGAGCGAAATAAGCCAGGCACAAAAAGAGAAATATTATATGCTACCACTAATGTGAACTTTGAAAAATGTAAAACAAATGGTTTATAATGTAGAATGTAGGGGAACTAGCAGTAGAGAGCAATTAAGGAAGGGGGAACAATAATCCAAGAACAGATAAGCTATTTAACGTTCTGGGGATGCCCAGAAATGACTATGGTCTGTTAATTTCTGATGGATGTAGTAGGAACACGTTCACTGAAATGTTGCTATATTATGTAACTTTCTTGGGGTAAAGTAGGAACATGTTGGAAGTTAAGCAGTTATCTTAGGTTAGTTGTCTTTTTCTTACTCCCTTGTTATGGTCTCTTTGAAATGTTCTTTTATTGTATGTTTGTTTTCTTTTTAACTTTTTTTTTCATACAGTTGATTTAAAAAAGAAGGGAATGTTAAAAAAAAAAAAAAGAAAAAAGACAAACAAGGAAAAAAAAAAAAAGATGTAGTGCCCCCTTGAGGAGCCTGTGGAGAATGCAGGGGTATTCGCCTACCCCACCTCCATGGTTGCTAACATGACCACAGACATAGGGGACTGGTGGTTTGATGGGTTGAGCCCTCTACCATAAGTTTTACCCTTGGGAAGACGGTTGCTGCAAAGGAGAGGCTAGGTCTCCCTATATTTGTGCCTAAGAGTCTCCTCCTGAATGCCTCTTTGTTGCTCAGATGTGGCCCTCTCTCTCTGGCTAAGCCAACTTGAAAGGTGAAATCACTGCCCTCCCCCCTACGTGGGACCAGACACCCAGAGGAGTGAATCTCCCTGGCAACGTGGAATATGACTCCCAGAGAGGAATGCAGACCCGGCATCGTGGGATGGAGAACATCTTCTTGACCAAAAGGGGGATGTGAAAGGAAATGAAATAAGCTTCAGTGGCAGAGAGATTCCAAAATGAGCCGAGAGATCACTCTGGTGGGCACTCTTACGCACACTTTAGACAACCCTTTTTAGGTTCTAAAGAATTGGGGTAGCTGGTGGTGGATACCTGAAACTATTAAACTACAACCCAGAACCCATGAATCTAGAAGACAGTTGCATAAAAATGTAGCTTATGAGGGGTGACAATGGGATTGGGAATGCCATAAGGACCAAACTCCACTTTGTCTAGTTTATGGATGGATGTGTAGAAAAGTAGGGGAAGGAAACAAACAGACAAAGGTACCCAGTGCTCTTTTTTACTTCAATTGCTCTTTTTCACTCTAATTATTATTCTTGTTATTTTTGTGTGTGTGCTAATGAAGGTGTCAGGGATTGATTTAGGTGATGAATGTACAACTATGTAATGGTACTGTAAACAATCGAAAGTACAATTTGTTTTGTATGACTGCGTGGTATGTGAATACATCTCAATAAAATGATGATAAAAAAAAAAAGGAGGAGCAATAGAGCATGGTTGAAAATTTTCATTCTATCACTAACTCATCTTGTGACCACAGGCAATTTATTCCCCTCACATTATTCAGCTATCACTACTAAGCTTAAATGAACATGCCTGGCATTATACCTAGCACAGTGGAAGCTCAGTAAAAGATTGATACAGGTATATAACAAAATTATTTTCAGGGTGAAGGAAGACTAGATGGGTAAGGGTTCTGTGATAGTGATAGAAGCAAGGAGTTCTATATGGATCACAGTGCTATATGTACAGGAAACACCAAAGATTCATATTTTCATTTATTAAGGCAACATTCCTCAAATTTCGGCAGTTCTGAGCAATAAAATCCAGAAGGATTTGACTGGAATGGAATCGGGCTCCAAGCAATTCAGTCATCACTTTCCTAGCACTTAGAAGAAGCACCCAAACCAGGACTAAAGGAGGTGTGGGGCAGTGGCCTCAAAAGGCCAGGACACTGGCTGGAACAACATGACATTGTTCCCAGCTGTTTGAGCAATAAAGATGCTTTGCTTCTGAGGGTGAAAACATTAGACACTTTCTGGTATTTTATTTTTAACCTGCTCACTTGGTGCTATTTTAATATTTTTAACCTTCTGAATCTTGTACACACCCTTCCCTCCCCACGGCATGTACTCTAATAGAACAGAACTCTGTCAATCTCCTCATCCTTATCATTCAAGACTAATTTCAGACATCACTTATTCTAAGAAGTTGTCCTACCCCTCCCTCCCCCACCATGTTAATTAAATGCCCTGCCCTAGGAGTCACCACTACCCTGGCATCTGTCATACTGTAGGATTCAGAGCTTCCTCAGAGAACTGCACTGTGTTTCTTATTTGTTTTGATTCCCAGAACCTGAACACACAGTGAGTGCTCACTAAGCATGGGTGTTTGAAATGACCCAGGCCAAGTTACATCCTCTGGCATCCAGTCTCCCAAGGTGGGCTAGCCACATACCTTCCTCTGGAGCATGGTACGCAGCCAGAGCATTCAGCATATCATAGATCACCTCCTTGATGGTATCAGGAATGACAGGCAGAGGTGAGGGCTTCAAAGGAGTTGTCTTCACCAGTTGTACAGAATTAGGGCCTTTAATTCTAAGATTCTCAAATTCATCATCTGAAGCTAAGCCAAAGTGAGGGGGAGAAAAATCAGTCAGTAATGAACTAGCACCTAAACTTAGTTACTGAGAAACAAAGACTCCGAAGAGGGTTTCAGATAGAAGGCCATTACCAACTAGTTTTCAAGTAGCCTACTAGAAAATCTGGCTTTTACCTTCTCTAAATCTTCTCCTGGGATTTAAAATAGTAATATTGAATAGTAGAAAAAGCACAGGCTTTGGAGTTGTAAAGACTTGGTTTTGAAATTGAAATCCAGTTCTGTTACTGGATCATAGCCAAATTACCCCCAACAAACCTCAAATCTTCTTATTCTTGAAATTTAGTTTTGTGGATGACATGAGAGCTTTTAGGAAAAATACCCAGCACAGAGCCAGGTATATAGCTGTGAACTGCCAAAATAAATTAGTCCCCTCTCCCAATTTTTTATTACCAACAACAGCAACAAGAAAACCTCACAAACCTACAGATAAGTTGAAAGGTCAGTACAATAAATATCCATACACTTTTCATCTAGAATCACCATATGATGACCCCTAAGTATATCCACATGCATCTCTTAAGAACAAGGACATTTTTCTACATATTAATAATACCATTACAATAATGAACGAATTTAACATTGGTAATTATATTATCTATACATAACCCATATCCAAATTTCTCAAGATCCAGAATCCAATCAATGTTGTTAGTGGTTATGTCGCCCTAGTCTCCTTTTATGAGAATTCTGTCATGTCATGTAACATTTTTGAAGAGTCTAGGCCAGCTGTCTTGTAGAACGCTCCACAATTTGTATTTATCTAATTGTTTCCCCTCTTTAAAGGTAAGGATCTCTGGTAGGGAATACCACATGGCAAAGCCCGGAGAAGCTACTGAAGGACCTACTGAATTGACCTAAATGACCCACAAGCCAATGTCTAAAGGCTTGCCTAAGAAGGCTTTCCAAGTTATAGATCTCACAGAAAATCTCCAGTGTTGTACCACGCCACAGACTGCGTGACTCAAAGGCCAGGAACAAGTGAAACTCACCAGTTCCTGAGCCCTGAGGAGCTGGAAGGGCAATGCGGATACAGCAGTTGGCCACTTCTGTGAAAATGTCTGGATTGCGGCAAGCGGCTGGCCCAAGGACATGAAGGATGTAGTTGATTTCCCGAGAGCCAAGGCTGCCAGATACAACACCAGAGGTAGTGCTACCGGCTCCACTTGTAGCTGCTGAGCGAACGACCTAGTAAAGAGAGGGAGAAACACCGCTAATTAAACACTACTGTCTAAAAACACAACTGTAGTCAAGGAAGTCA
Source organism: Choloepus didactylus (assembly GCF_015220235.1). NCBI lineage: Eukaryota > Metazoa > Chordata > Mammalia > Pilosa > Megalonychidae > Choloepus > Choloepus didactylus. Next base: position 493,142 of record NW_023637605.1, on the reverse strand, counting down.
TTAAGGATAAAATGCTTCAAGAAAGTGGATGACAGCTCTGGATTCTTGGGAAAAACATAAGCATGGTCTTTCAAATCCCATCCCTTCCCGAGTCAGAAAACGTGGCTTACAGAAGTTACAGCATTTACCCACAACTATCAATTATCAGATCAGACTGCATGTGATCTTTATAGAAATTAGGAGATATGTCTAGACCATTTATTATTCATCCAGATTATAGTTCCCACATTTCAATGCCAGCTCCTAGCCTTCCTAAATTCTGTTCCAATTTTAAACCAGAATGGGTCAAACTCTAGAAATATAACACTGATGTCAACTTAGCATATAAGAACAAACTTAAACCTTTTCTTTTTTTTTACATTTTACTTTGAAATAAATTCAAAGTTACAGGAACAGTTGCAAAAACAATACAAACCCCATACACAGAACTCCAGCATTTCCTGACCCCCCCCGATACCCCGATCCACTAAATTTAACATGTTGTCACACCGGTACTTCTTTCTCTCCCTCCCTCCCTATCTATCATCCATCATCTATTGCTGTCTTCTGAACATATGAGAGCAAGCTGCACACATCCTTGAACAAACACTATAATTCACATACACAATTCCCATGAACAAGAACATTCTTTTATGCAATCCCATTAAGCGCAGCTAAGAAGTACAAGAGATTCAACAATGATACAAAGCTTACATTCTATATTTCCTTTTCCTTATGTCTCAATTGTATCCCTTTGGGCCTCCTGTCCTCCATCCTCAGATCCTATCCAGGGTCATCCTTGGCATTCAATTGTCATCTGTTTAGACTGTTTTTTTTTTCCTCAATCGTGGAAGCATATATACAGCCTAAATCTTCCCATTCCACCCCCTCCCTAGCATTCCATTAGTGGGATTAATCACATTTAGAATGTTGTAATGCTATTGCCTTCCCACCATCCATTACTAGAAATTGCTGTTCACCTCAAACAGCAACCCTACACTCATTTCTTAACTCCCCATTGCCCCTTCCCCCATTTCTCTTAACCCATACTGTACTTTTCATGTCTATGGTCATATTCTCTGATAATTTCTTTGTGTTTATTGTAGGGCTTAAAATTAAACTCTTAAATCCATAACCATCTTGTTTCTCTTTGATACCAACCTAATTTCAACACGATACATAAACTATGTACCTATACTCCTCCATTCCCCCAACTTCACATAGTTCTTGTTAAAAATTACATATTTTACATTGAGTTCAAAACCACTGATTTGTCATTAGAGTTTGTGTATTTTATATCATGTAGGAAGTAAATAGTGGAGTTACAAATAAAAAATTATTGACTTCTATTTGTATTCCATTGTGGTCAGAGATAGTGCTTTGAATATGTTCAACTGTTTTTTTTTTTTTAATTTATTGAGGCTTGTTTTATGTCCCAGCATATGGTCCATTCTGGAGAAAGATCCGTGATCACTAGAGAAAAATGAGTGTCCTGGTCATTTGGGATGTAAGGTTCTATACATGTCTGTTAAAATTCTCTATATCTCTTTCTCCTTTCTTTGTTTCTCTGTCAGTAGGGCTCCCTTTAGTATCTCAAATAGGGCAGGTCTTTTATTGGCAAACTCTCTCAGCATTTGTTTGTGAAAAATTTAAGGCCTCCCTCAAATTTGAAGGAGAGTTTTGCTGGATAAAGTATTCTTGGTTGGATATTTTTCTCTCTGAGTTTTAAATATGCCTTCTCGCCTCCATGGTGGCCACTGAGTAGTCACAACTTAGTCTTATGCTGTTTCTTTTGTATGTGATGAATTGTTTTTCTCTTGCCACTTTCAGAACTTGCTCCTTCTCTTCAGTTTTTGAGAGTCTGATCAGAATATGTCTTGGAGTGGGTTTATTTGGATTTATTGTACTTGGAGTTCGCTGGGCATTTATGCTTTGTTTTATTTATATTGTGTAGAAGGTTTGTGAAGTTTTCCCCAACAATTTCTCTGAATACTCTTTCTAGACCTTTACCCTTCTCTTCCCCTTCTCGGACACCAATGAGTCTTAAATTTAGACATTTTATTTTATCGATTGTATCCCTGAGATTTTTTTCGATTTTTTTTCTCCATTCTTTCTTTTGTTCTTTCATTTTCTGTTCTATGGACCTCTAGGACACTGAGTTGTGCAACTTCCTCTAATCTTGTACTATGAGTATTCAGAGTCTTTTTAATTTGGCCAACCATTTCTTTTATTTCCATAAGATCTTCTATTTTTTTAATTTAATCTTCCAATTTCTTCTTTATGCTCTTCTAGGATCTTCTTTATGTCTCTTTTATCCTGATCCATGGCTGTCTTCATGTCTTTTATATCCTGTGCCATCTTTTCATTCCTCGATTGTAATTGTTTGATTAATTGTGCCAAGTACTGTGTCTCTTCTGATTATTCTGATTTGGGTGTTTGGGATCAGGTTCTCCATATCGTCTGGTTTTATCATATGCATTAAGATTTTCTGTTGTTTTTGGCCTCCTGGCATTTGCTTTGCTTGATAGGGTTCTTTCAAGCTGTAAAATACATACCAATCTAATTTTTCAGAAATACAAGTTGGTGAGCGTACACTTTCTCTACATAACCAGCAGATGGCATCTGCAAGTCACCTATACCCCTCAAGTCAGTTGTCCCCAACTCTGTCTCTGTGGTGTGTGGGGAAATGATTTTTGTGGGGTTCAGTTGGTGAACTCAAGTTTGGGTTTCCATTGGAGCCGTACACCCTTAAAGTGGTGCATGTGTCTGGGTGGTCAGGGAGGCAGGGCAGCTTTACTATTCAAACCTCCCAGGTGTTCCTGGAGATTCAAGGCTGTTGCAAGAATCTAAGCCTTCATTTCAGTTTTGCCCCAGATTTTCTCTGTTGCTGACTGACAAACCACCGGCATTTATGTAGCATCCCTGGGTTTTCCAAGCGGGCCCCTCTTCACAGCTGTGATCTTCCAGGACCTCTGCTGAGGGAAGGCTGTGCTACATCACTAGTGCACTCTGTCACTCAAGGGAAGCCCTGGGCTGCTGGGCCGTGCAGGGGCGCTCTCCGCCTGATGCAAAAATTAGCCTATAATTCTTGACTGGTGTAAGTTCTGAATGAAAGGCAGGTAGTAAAGCTGGGCCCCACCCCTTTCCTCTTAGAGAAGATAGATGTCTTAGGGGGAGGTCATTAGCATTTCAGTGGTCTCTCTCTGCCTGTGCCACACCCCTGTCTGGGTCACAGAACTGGGAACAGAAAATGGCTGAGGCTTTCTCCACTGAGTAGAAAAACGAACAGAGCTACTCCGAGGCGACCCTCTGGCTCTCCAAGGTCAGTCGTCACCCAAAGCCTCTGTCTACTTGTTGGGGATTTGTACCTCGTAGTGAGCAGTTCACACTCGCTAATTAAAACCCCAGTTGGAACTCAGCTGAGCTGTATTCGTTTCTCTCTGGCACCACGAGGCTTTGTAGCTCGGGCTGTGGGGGAGGGGTCACCCGATTTGGATCCGCAGTTCGTTCTTACAGATTTTATGCTGTGATCTCGGGCAATCCTCCCAATTTAGGTTAGTGTATGATGAGTGGACGGTCATGTTTGTCCCCCTGCAGTTATTCTGGATTATTTACTAGTTGTTTCTGGTTTTTTTTTTTTTTTTAGTTGTTCCAGGGGAACTACTTAGCTTCCACTCCTCTCTATGTCGCCATCTTAGATCCTCTCTTAAACCTTTTCTTTATGTCTAAAAGTCAACCATCAGTCTCAGATAATGATAGTCACAAGAGATATGAAATTATTTGCAAAATGTTTGCATTGATTGATACCATATGGCTTAGCAATTGCTATGCTCTCATTCTTCTGATAAAATTACTTGTCAATCATGGAAAATAAAGGAAAGCATAAAGAAAACATCCCCTTTGCATTTTCCATTATCTATTTCCTTGTGGATTATATATGTTCATAAAGATAAGCACCTTGGGGAATCCTGATGCTTTTCTTACAAATCATTCATGCCCTTTAGTCAAGCATATTAATCCCTGTATCTTCCTTTTTTGCTGTAATTATAAAATAACTTTTATATTTTAAAATACAGGACAGTGTAATTTCATTATAAATATTTATTTGTCCAGTCTCCTATTCTTGGACATTAGATTTCTAGTTTATTGATATTTCAAGCAACCCTGCAGTGAACATCCTGTATTTGTAGCTTGGTGTACTCGAGTTTAGTAATTAGATCAATTCTTAGCCACAGAATTTCTAGGTCAAAGGATATCTTAAACTGACAGTACCAACTTGCCCTCCAGTGTGGCTGCACCAATTTCCACTTCTTTCCAAAGTAAGAGTATGCCTACTTCTCCAACCCAGTACCTAAAATGGACATTTATCAAGTATTTACATTTTACCAAATTGATATGTTAAAACTGTCATGGATCTTCCTCCACACCCCCAAACACAACATACTTTATTTAAGCTTAGAAAGTCTTTCCCTCACCCAATGAAGACCTACATTTTCTCCTTGCATTTTCAAGGTATTAAGCTTTTTATTCTTAGGTCAGAATTCCGTCTATCTACAGTTGTTTCTTTCCTGCTGGGCTGTCACCTGGCTTGGGTCACTGTACAGGCTTGCCTTTAACAGCTCTCCTCTTGACTTTGCACATGTGGTGAAATCAAATGGGCATGAAGAATGAGAGATGTGTATTTGTACACACATGGAAGTATAAGCCCATATTACCCCTTTGGCGAGCAAGTTAAAACTGCATACCTTTTGATCTAATTTCTAAGAATCTCTAAGGAAAACCATTGTACACACAAAGCTATATAAAAAAATTCATATTGCAATGCTACTTATAAATGTGGGAAACAATGTGATGAGGAAAATGGAAGTGAAGTCTGGTCAAACATTCCTATGGTAACTGTGGACAAAAAAATTTGTAGGAGGAAAGAGAATTTTGGAAAGGTAATGAGGAGGAATAGTCTTACTAGTAAGATAGGTGTTCATCCCTCCCTGCACACCTTCTTGTCTTAATGCTAACGATGTCTCAAATTACTGTTTTTTTTGTAATTACTTTGTCATTTCTTACACTACTTCATAAATTTCCTACAATAAAGAAATAAACTTTAGTTTTGTGAGGATCTGTAAAGTGCTTACCACAGTGCATGGCATATCATAAACACTCCAAAAACTCTATAACTTTTATAATGCCAAACTATAATGTTTTGAAAACAGGCTCTTGGGTGAATACTTGAATGTTACTCCTACAAACAAGGGAATGATCATTAAGGCAAGAATTTGGGGTCAGGAATACCAGTTGCTGGTATTTTTTGTGGCTTAGTTCAAGAACTAAAAACTGCCGGAGAGAATTTTCTAGATAGAGGTGTTACAATGGTAAATTTAAAGATAGAAAAAGTGTATCTGTTCTGAGATTAAGAAGAACAGAAGTACGATATACAGTAAAATTAGCCTTTGATTTTAAAAAGAATCACCTTTTCCATGGTATGACGGAGGATGCAGGGGTCCTCAATGATGTGTCTTAACAGCAGGGTGACCAGGGGAGTAAAACCATTGAAGCCTGAGCTCTGAGTCAAATTCAAGATCATGCGGGTACTTTTCAGCTCTGCAAACATCATGGCATATTTGTGGTCCCGGGTAAGCCTTAAGCAGAGGCGAAGGGTGGCATGCAAAGTGTCTGGGTCCACTGGAACTCCCAGCATGCTCACGCAGGCTCGGATTAAAACTGTCACCATATCCTCTGTCAGGCCCTGGATTAGGATCTCCCCAACTTTGGTTTCTTCCAGGCTTGTCTCCTTTTCAGTGCTTGTACTATCTAGGACCAAGGAAGTATCTATAAATGGGAAAACAAGAACTTAGTTGAACTTGATATTTCCTTCCACATCTCTCCCTCCAAAATAATCAGCCAAACTATTGGGTCAATATTAAGAAAAATATAACAAATAATAATTCTAAGACCAGATGAAAAGAAAGATAAAGAAGGACTGTGTATTGTTAAGCTGCCAAGTAATCTGATGAATAAGAAAGCACTCACAATATCAGCAAAACCTTAAGCTATAAAGGCACCCTAGCCTTACATAAAACACCCCTTGAAAAATTCAAAACTGAAGTTTATACCACTGGCTTTATTTTCCTTCCGTTTGATATCCATTTCTTTGCTTTCTTCCAGTGTCTTCTCTAGTTCCTGTCCATTGCTGTTTTTAGAGTTTTTATTCAGCCACGGTACTCTAAGGAGAGTCAGCATCACAGGTCGTCGGTTCCCTGTCTCCTCATTAACCTAGGAATTCAGACAAAAAATTCTCTACCTAAAAAAGAACTATGGGGGGTGGGGAAGTGGGGGAAATCTCCCAGGCGAAATGCATCTGATGAAAATACTGAACAGTTAAAATCATGTGTGGGTGGGGATGGTATCATATTGCCACAGACCCATAGTCTAACCAGATTTTAGGAAGACTCAGTTCTCTGAAAACTATAACCAATTTAGTTGTGGTAATGATAACACTACTTGTAACACGTTAGGGACTTGTGGTTTAGAAACAAGCAAATAAAAAGGCATACCCACCACAGTCCCCACTTCTCAATAAAGTTTACAGCATTGGGTGACCATGTACCTGCACCATTGTAGTGAACTGGATAGTGTATCTTCTTCGGCCTGCGGTGAATCGCACACTCGTCTCTCCAGATTTCCAGGCAGAATCAATAGTGCTGTTGTTACTTGCACTGTAACTACACCAGCGTCCTGAGCGGTCATCAAACCAATGCCAATTGTTGTTGTTAGACTGTAAGTACTAAATACAAGACCACAAAGTTGTAAAACTGTTTGTCAGAAGAAAAAGTAATCACATCAGTATTCACTGCTCAAGTTACGTTAGAAATATATTAGATAGTTAATAAATTTTGTGAACCTAGAGAGGAATTGTCATATTCATTAACTCTCACATCTCTTAGCCACTCCCTAGGCAAAGCCCTCCCCCAACTTCCTTTTCCCGCTTTCCTTTTTTTTTTCCACCTGTTTCCTCCAAAAGGAGAACACTTATTTTAGATGTACCAGAATGAAAATTCTCAGATTCTGAGAAGGTATTTAGATACTGTGGCATATAATAACCTTCATATGAGGAACGCTTACTTTTGGTGGTACTGCTATATAACTCAGCCCTTCAACTACCAGAAAAGTTATTACTCCTCAGGAGACAGCACATTTCTTTAACACTTACAGGGTAAATTCTTGGGTCCTTTAGCAAGCAGTATCCTAAAAAATGAATTTAACTCCTCATTTAGAAGAGAAACCTAGCTATCAAGATCCCTTAAGAGATTTTTACCTTGGTCAGAGACCTTTGCACTCTTCACTACTCTCTCACATCCTACCTATTCTAGTCTTCCCTTTATTCTAGAAGCGAAGCATTCTGGCAATCACATACATTACATTACACACCTTAGTCATCTGGACTCTCCTTTTGGAGGAGATGGCTGTCTTTTCATAGAAATCAATCAGAAGCAACACTGGGGTGATCCACCTAAAAAGGAGAAATTATTTCTTCTGGGCAAGCCAGAAACTTGCACAAATTAGGAAATCATATCTTGCTTTTACTGGGTACTTCACAATTTCCAAACCACAAAAGTACTGGAGATTTACCCCAGAAAAGTACCCGATTTAGGACCTAAGCTCTAGAGGCCAAGTCCCAGGTGAACAGAAGTAAAACCAGGATAGATAGAAGGTCACTCACTTTGGGGTATGGACCTCCTCTTGCTCCTTGGCGGCCTGTAGGCAAGGCTGGACCACTTCTAAGAGTTTGATTAGGGCATTAAGGATGCCACTCGATTCAACTACCCAAGCACAGGGTAGCTTCAACACCTGTGATTGATCAAAGGAAACAAACAAACAAACACCAAACACCAATTTATACTCAGTAACAGGGATTAGCACACTACAGAGGAACTATGGGGAACATAGGAGTGAAGAATAGCAGAACTAATTGAATTCAATTCTAACTCCCCTGGTTACCAGCTCTGTAATCTGAGATGAGTTACTTCAATTACCTAGGCCTCGATTTCCTCATGGGTCAAAGGGAATATAATGTCTGTTTCTGGGGTAACTGTGATGATTAAATGAGATTTTCTATTCACATACACATATATATAACATACCCAACACAGTACCTGAGAAATTAGTACATGCTTAATAAAGAAACTTATTAACAGAATTGGGGACTATAATCTAAGATGTATACTAATTACGTAGAAGTTGTAAAGTTATGATTTACAGAGAACCTTTACAAATTCTCTCCAGGAAGATGAAAAGATGCTTCTTCTCTGGTACAGTAATAAACACAACAGTTGATGGTTCTCCTTACTGGGGCTACACGAAAGCGTTATTTGTAACAGGAAATCAATGAAATTTACACATCCAATACATTTGTATTTAACAAAATTAGAGGACATCCAAAAGATGGTATAGTGTACATGTGACATGGCAAATTATTCATAATGTAATCCTGAAAGAAAAAAAGAATTTTTCTATATAGTCCGTCCCAAATGTTTAAGTGCATACAAAACGACCAGAAGAAAATACTAGGCTGTTACTTGCAATTTTTTTTTGGTGGTGGTTCAGGAGTTATTTTTTCTTTATATTATGAAATTGAGACTCCCAGCATTCAGTACTGTGTTACCTTTCTTTCTCTCAAGTGTCTATTCATAAGGAGCTGTAACAAGAATTACCACTTCCATTGTAAAGGGAAGCACCAAGATGGTAGGTATGGAGTTTAACACATATGTTGGACTAATCTCCTAACCTGCTATAAAGAGTTTATTCCATTAAGTTTACATGTTACTATTAAACACGATGAGCTTCAAAGGATGGGTCACTTGTTAAAAGTCACTTGCTTCCTAGTCCTTATGTTGCTTAGAACAAGAGAGATATAACTCCATGTCCTGCCTGAGCGATTCTCTTTCCTAAAATAATTTATTGCCTGACTAGGTAATGAAAGGACAGAGGATTCTATCTGATGCCTTTTCCCCCAATACTAACCACAGGTGATTTCAATATCCTACCCAACTATTTAGCTGTCAATTATAAGTACTGTATTTCTGGCATTAGTTGCTGTCTGTGATGCTTTTGAGTTTCCCTAGAAAGGCCAAAAGTGTTTCATTGTCTAACTATGATAGTTATCCAAAAACTCTTCTTTTAACTACCTTAATCCTTTAAGATCCAATTCAATTAATTACACTTGTTCTGAGAAGAAGCCCCTATATATCATTATTCAGAAGTGACACTTATACCCTTCTAAAATGTATATAAAATTAATAATACCAATCATGTAGCAGAGAATACGGTAGTTTGGGCTTAATTATGCGTGTTTTAGGCTATCAGAAACAATGGGCTCGTGAAATGCAGGGAACATGGGACTCTATATCTTCATCAGTGCCTCATATCGCAGGTGTTTGATAATTCTTTGACGAATGAATTACAGGGCCCAAAATCTTACCTCAAAAAGCAGTGTTAAAAGCAAGATTCTAGTAGCCAAACTGGAGGCCTGGGGCAGGGTGGCCATCCGACTGATCCACTCTGATACAGTTTTTGTGTCGCTTGTTGTCAGGGGAAGAGCAGCTTTGATCAATACATCAGCAGCTTCCCATACCTAGAAAAGTGAAAAGGTAGGTAATACAGGTAACTGTGAAGTGCAATAAAGTTTGTCAAAACACTCAACATTTCTATCTACTACTCCCCCCACCCCAACGAATTCAATGATGGAGGGTGGGTAAACAGCAATGGGCATATGGATTCTGTGCCCTTATCGAAAGATGTATAGTACTAAAAGGTCACCACTAAAAGATGAGAATGTTTTGTGGTGCATGTAGTCAAATTACATCCCAAAAAGGCTCTACTAACTTACCCATCCATCAACAACCTTTCACTGATTTATCACTGAAAACAAATTATCATTAGAGACACAATTATCATTAAAATAAAAAGCTCTGAATGTCACAAATATTGGTCTTGTTTTAATTTGCATTTGTTAAATTCCTGGTAATGAATTTGGTATCCTTGCCTCCTTCCTACTCAAGTCTTAGTTTTCTTAAAATCATCTGTATAAGCTCTTAACATAACCTAAAGAGAATAAACTTTGGTCATATCTGTGACAAAAAGTTTTATACAGTTTGTGTTTTACTTTTATGATGTTTCCCTCCACTGATGTTTATGTGGTCAAAAAAGTTTATCCTTTTTGATTTCTTCCCATTTCTAGGCTCTAAAAGTGTGTAAAACAAGATCCTAATAATTTAAATACATAGATTTTTTTTTAATGGAAAAGGAAATACAACCTAAATGTTAACTGGTTATCTCTGGGTATGTGGATTTTGAGTAATTTATTTCTTATGTTACTTCTAAAATTAGCATGTATTAATTTCATAACAAGGAAAAACTGTTTAAGAAGACATAAAAGATCACCAGCACTCATTGGGATAGGAATTTATTTCTTAAAGTGGTTGTTAACATGGAAGACAGAGAAAACCATTATCTCATTGCTAGTCCAGGGGGCCCAGTTTGGTTCAAGGGTGAGGTACACTTTGAACATTTTTGATGAATCTAAGAAGGGACACTAAAAACAAACAAAGAAACAAAAAACAAAACAAAAAACAAAAACAAAAAAAACAAGCAGCAGCAGCAGCTTTTTATTCACCTTCCAAACAAATTTTGTGAAGCAGTTTCCAGATCTATAGAATTCAAAGGAGAATACACTCCTATTGGGTAGAAGGGAAACATACTATGCTTTTCAGAAACCAGGTTTTAACAGATGACAGGAAAACCTTTACAAGCTCCCCTCTTCTGGTCCCTGGGAGCTTACCTGATTGACTACCTGCTTCAGAATCATGTCACGATAGTCTGCTCCATTACGCTTGATTGCTGTCATGATCAAATCACACATGCGGTACACTGTGTCTGGCAGCTCATCAAGAAGGTGGAAGCAGCCTGGCAACATGGTATCTGTGAACGTGTGGAGCTCATCTTGCTCCAATGGGTCAGCATCCTGGAACTTCTCTAGACATTTAGCCTCTTCTTCTTCCTGCTTTTCCCGAGCTTTCCGTTCTTCCTCCTCTTTCCGGCAAGCAACTTCCTGGAGGCATGGAAGGAAGAATGATAGCATATAGGGAGAGTTGGACAGAAGAAAGATGAGGGAGACCTCACCATAGGATTATCTTCTATTGTCTCCTCAGGCAGTTGATATTCTCATCAGAGTGTGGCAACAAATATGAGAGAAGCCATACAGGTTAAGGCAAGACAGGGAAGGCAGGAGGGAAGGACACCTCCAACACCCCCTACCACATAATAATGTCTACACATTTTACTGTATTCTCTGTCAGTATAGTAAATGCAGTACTTGTTACCTAGGAATACACAGCCAAGTTTGGCCTAATGGGCACTGCCAAGTACATTTTGGGACTCTTATTTTTCAATAATGGTCAATGCTTCATCTGCTTTACCTAAAGCTTCAGGTAAACACAGAAGTAGTTAGTGAGGCAAGGTTGAGATGAATGAGTACTCTCGTGTCTTTCTTTTAGAGTTTAATGCCACTACTTTGCAGTAGTAGCAGAATGTTCAGAGAAATACTAAGATTAAGTAGCAAGCCCTTTTGGATGCCCTGTTTCTTAGTTACCTCAGGTGACTCTGCCCTTTGATCCACTGGGATATCCTGTCCCAGAGACATGGCAATTGCTCTCATCATCTGGTCCTCTTCGGACATGCTCAGATCCTACAGAGAACAATAGAAAATCCAGCACCTACACCCACCTCTATCAAAAAAAAAAAAAAAACCCCACTGAAGCCACCCCAATTCAAAACCAATCAGCCATCCTGTGCTCAGCTTTTGAGAAGAAGGGAAGGTGCTCTGAAAGCTGTAAACCCAACTAGGCATACCTGGTCACTACAAGAACAGAGGGGGGAAATCAAAATGTAAATTGAGAAGTATAGGGAGGCAGCTGCAATGTGACCACCTATCCTAAGTAGTGGGCTGTATCTTAGAAGAATGCCTCTTCTATTTTCTTCTGACTGTGGATAATTTAAGAGTTCTCCTGTAAAGTCTAGTAATTTGAATTACTGGGGGATGGGAAGCTTCCTCTCATTATATTCTGGAGCTATGAAAGTTATCATGAAAATAGGAAAATACTGGCATGGAGAAGTCTGGAAATGAGAAGCAGCTTATGGAAGGAAGATAAGTGATGGAAACATGAGGGTGGAAAAAAGGATATCAGTAACTGAACCAATTCCTTAGAAAATTAGAGCTCCTGATCCAACTTACTCGAACAACTCCTCCCATGATTGGTGGAGGGTGGGTTAGAAGGTACTCTGTGGCCTGCTCCATAGTGCTCGTGTTCAACAGGGCCTCCATGGCGTGCTCCCTTGTGAAGCCCATGTCCATGAGCTGCAAAAAGAAGACAGGATCTCAGAACCTCATTAACAGAGAAATACAAATGCAATGAAAAAAAAGAGAGAAACCTTTTCAAGATGGAAACTCATGTTTTCTAACTTCATATGAACTGAGCATTTATAAGCTGAGACAGTTAGGTAACATGAACAGATATAAAACAGTCCTTTCTGTTTGGTGCCATAGCATTCAAGCATTAGAGTTAAACGCTGGGGCAGTCCCATCCTCTAAAAAAGTGGGGGTAGATAACTACTTTAATAAACAGGGTCATTGTTAACTGAAAGATCGAGAATCATACACAGACATATAAATTGGTCCCACCTTTCTAGAAAACAAACTGGCAGCAAAACAAGAGCCCGGGGAAAAAAACCCCAGGAATTCTACCACTAGGAAATAATCAGAGATGTACATAAGGAAACTATACACCATAACATCAAACAATAAGAAAGTCTGAATCTCAGCAATAAAGGATGACTAACTAGCCAGAAAAACATTTTCTTAATGACAGCAGTTAAGTATGAAAAAATTAGGCACAGAAGTGATTAAAAAGGAGATAACCATCTTGCGTGGTGACATCATGTACCTCCCTTCTAAATACTCTGCTTTATTTCCCAAATTCCCACAGTAAGCACATAATACTTATAATAAAAACACCGCAAAACATTAAATACTATATGGAAAGGACTGCCATACATACCTAGAAAATAGATTTGAAACAGGACTCTAAACATAAAGAGAACACACACATACAAATCCCAGAAGGAAAATTGCTAAAATGCTCTTTTAGATTGAAATAGTTACTTTATCCACCTTCTAGCCCGCAATTATTAAAAAGTGGTTTATACATATATACGGAAATGAAATAAAGGTTTTGGAGACAAATTTTCAGAAAGGCCTTGTTGAGGAGAATAAATTTGGATCACCATCTCCCTTTCTTTTACAAATTGACCAGAAAATAGCAGAGGACAGTTTGCTTCCAAAGAACATGGGAACAGTCGTCTACTGAGAACGCTGTAAAGAAGTTACAATACTAAACAAAATGTTTAGGAGAACAAAAATCTTTTGCCTGTGCAAAGTCCTAGGACTACACTCCAGCTTTTCTTTGGAGAAAAAAATAAATGCTGAGAGAGCAAATTTAAACATATCTCTTGGCTAACAGCCCAGACACTTATTGGTGTGTGAACTTAGAAAACTCACAAGCACTACACTCCTTACACTAGGTGCATTAGTTGGGAGGACAGCACTCCACCTGTTGCAGTTGTTGTTGGTTGACTTGAGGTTCCTGGTGAGAGCTACCTTCCTCTTGCCCTGCATCCTCTTCTCCTCGAGCCCCCTCCTTCTCTTTGCTCAGTCTCTCCCGAATCACAAGTTCTCCTTGGAGAATGTGGCACAGGACGGCCAGCATGGACTCAGCCATTCGCCCGCCATACACCTTCAGGGGTTTCCGGTTCCACAGGTTCTTGATGCAAGTAAAGGCTGCCTATAAGTCATTCAAAAAGCTGTGTGAGGATCATTTTGCCCCAGTTCAAAGCCATAGGGTGAATAAATCAAAGATCTATTGGACAGTCTTTCCACATCAGTCAGGGTCAACAACAACAAAATCCTAGGCCAGTATTGAGGGAGCCTGAGAAAGTACAGAGAAGGGGCATTTAACTAAACCTGGAAGCAACAATCTAAACTTTATAGTTCAAATGTTTCTGACGTGGAATATTCACAAATGGTCTCTACCTTCTGTAAGGCAGCCCTATCTGGGAGTAGGAGCCAATGGTTCTTCAACGATCAAGTTACTTCATTAAGGAGGAAAAATCAAAGTAGGAAATATCTAGTCAACATGAGAAACCTCTCTTGCTTCTATAGAATGCTGAATACTCACTTTCTGAGTTACCACAAGGAAGCGGAGGGCATTGAATTGTGGCAAGTTCTGAACATCTCCAGGCAATTTAGCAGGCAGTGAATGTGGAGATTCAAGCACTGTGGTGGGATTCACCATCTTCTCCACCAGCATAAGCCAGGCATCTAGGAATTCTCCTGTGCCATCAGGTAAGTCTGAATGTTCTAATCCCTCAGAAACAGGAACTTTGCCTCCCATGGACAGAGCCCAGTTAAAAGTTCTAAATTCAAGCAAGAGAAGTAATGGAGACAGAATATTAGTATTTCTGATGGGGAAGGGGTTGCATTTAAAAGGTTACCCACGTCTACATTGGCACTACATGTCCCTCCATGGTGGAATCATTACTTCCAATCTGACCAACTTTTATTAGCTTTACTTTGAAAGCATTGTTAAAAAAAAGTGGAACTCAGCTTAGAATCTTCTGACCAAGAGAAGCAAAAATAATATATTCAGAGAAACAACAGAAAAAGCCAAGTCTACTAGAAAATATATGTAGCAGACACTGGAAGCCAAAGGAAGAAAAGCAGATACCCCAAAAACCACCTCCAGGACAGGCTAAATCCCACCCTGCAAGAAGAGGGAGATGACATGGCAAGTTTCCAGAACATAAAAGGATACAACCATGAGCTATGTATCCCACTGTGACAGGACAGGTGGCTTGGAAAGCTGTGGGCTGCTAAGGCACAAAGAAATGATTCTTCATGACGCAACTTGATCCTTACTCAAAAAGAGCATTGTGGCCTCCAGAGCATAGAAATTTCTGCAGCATTAGGTGGTAGGGATACTTCCTCTCATCAAACAGCATTGGGGATGTAAAACCAACTGAACAGATGAAGAATGTCAGCCTGAAAGAGGAAAGAGCAAAAATTTAAGCATCTCCAAGTCAGACAGAGAATCAATGGGAAATGAATGTAGAAACCAAGAGTAAAATTTAATACTGCACTGAACTTACTGACAAACTGGCTGGAAAGCAGATGTGTGACATGCCTGGTTATTAAAATTTCAAAGGAAAAAAAGGTTATATCTGCCATCTACTCTAGATGTAGTAAAAAATAGAAGGTTATTGAAATGCTGTTTGACCACAAATCCTTTATTTTTTTTAACTTTATCAAAAAATTAAAAAAAATAAATAACATTTCAAACAAAACCAAAGCAGAGGAATAAGAAAAAACAAATAACACAAAATAACCACATGGCTTCCAACATGTTCCTACCATACCCCAAGAAAATATAGCAAACCATAACTGAACAAAGGAATAAGAAAAACAAATAACCTAAAATAAGTACATTGCTTCCAACATGTTCCTACCCCACCCCAAGAAAATACACAAAATTATAACCAAACAAAAGAATACAAATCCTTGTAAAATCTCTATGTTCCAGACTAGGTACAACCAAAATAGGTACCTTAAGCTTTATTTGGGGTGTATATCTAGTAAACAAAGGACCTCCAAACCCTATAATTCAGTGACACACTCTCCATTTAGGTAGAGGAAGAACCAATCAGGTTCTTGTGGCAACTTTCCAGTCCGTGTATCTAAAGCAGAACCTTACCTGAAGCGGGGAGTAGGTGTATATGGAGGGGGCTGCCAAGATAAGCCATTTGTTAGGAGCTTAGTGAGGGCTGAGGCCATTGATCGAGCAGCAGGTGCTGGTGCTGTGGTAGTGCTGGCAGCATGATGGCTCCTTCTCTGGCGGACAGGAGACCCCACGCAGAGTTTAACAAGAAGTCCAAACAGCTCAGCAAGTGCTCGGCCTAATCTGGAAGAAGCTGGAACCCAGAAGTCAGAATAAGGCCATACAGTATTCCCAGAATTGTTTCATTACAAGACACATCATTTTCGATACATTTTTAGGACTGACCACTTCACTTTTGTCCATACACCTAGGAAACACTTGAATTGGTTTCTATATATAACCCAAAAGGGAGGAGATATTCCACAGGGGAACAGGTACCCCTTCTGATTGTAGGAGACAGAGAAATGTGTGGGCAGTCAAAATATAAACAACGTGAAAGACAAACAACATGAGCACTCACACTGGTAGAGGGGTATAAAGTGAAACTGCTTTCATACAAAGCAATAGGGGAAAACATACTGCTTGAGTAAATGATACATCTACCAGATTACAGAGTCATTAAAGTTGCCTACGGAGAACTTTAAAAGTGGAAAAAATATTTTATCACTTAGACGAAAAAAGAACACCATATACAGTAACTACTGACTGATTACAACATTAAATATATAGTCCCAAAGGAAAAAAGATTGAAAGGAAGAGCATAAAAATTTTACAAGTGTACTTTCTAGATTATAGATATTTCCAATTTTCATCTTTTGTAGGATGATTTTTAATATACTGAACAAAAAAGAATACAAATATAAATATATATAAAGGGAAAGGCACAGGAAAAAGGTTAAGAAAATATTTCCCTGCTTTTTGATGATTTCATACTGTACTCTTCTACAATGAACATTCATTACTCTTAAAAGTCATAAATAAAAACAATGCCAGTTCCATAAACTATTTCATCATGATCCAGAAACAAGAAAGGCTAAGTCCGAATCAAAGTACATCTCCTAAGTAAATACATGTACATGTGAAGCAACGGTGTAAAAAGAGGCTCTACTTGAGTTTGTGTTACATGTCATGCTCAAATTCAGTAAGCTCTGAGGAATACAGTATAGAAAGTAAGGAAACAGGTCACAGGTTACTGATAATCCTACTGCCTGGCTAGAGGCTGAATATGCCCAGACTCTGAAAACCTAATGATTTGAAGTCTATAACCAAAAAAATGCATCCAAACATTAGGTTTGCACTGTCTTTTTTTCATCACTGCTTTCAGACATCTGCAAGGACAAGACAGGAAAACAACAACAACAACAAAAAAAACAGTAACCACAGAGAAACACACATGAAAAGCATGAGCTGGGCTCACACAGAAACCCTGGAATGCTCTAAGTCCTATCAGGTCAAAGAAGTATAAAAAGCAAGGAGAAATAAACATGACCATCTTCTAGGAAGGTTACTTTTACTTCCATGGGGGGAAGTTATGGTCGACTTTAAAATGAAAAGAAATGGAGAATTTAAACAAATTAGAAATGATTGTCAAATCCATGGAGATTTAAGATAACAAACGGAAACATCAAAGGCCATTTCTTGCTTGCTTTTGGGCAGTCTCCCAGATTCTGAGGGGGTTATATCTTCACTTTCTTCTACATTAGGGTGTAAGAAAGTGAAAAATTTGAGGAAAATGCAAAATACGTTCCCCAAAACACTGATGTTACATTAGGGTGCAAAAGACAGCAAAGATAGACCAGTGGGTATCTGTATTGTAGTCAAGTATCCTGCCAATATAGTTCCCATAGAGCTGTTAAAGTGACTTGATTAAAACACAAACTATACCATGCTACCTGCTTGCTTCACTAAAAAAGACAGAAGGGCCTCAGATAGAGTCAAGAGAAATATTTGTTTAAGGGACAGAGAATGGAAGAGGAGACTGGGTGAAGTAGCCAGACAGGTATCAGGAGAGCTTAATACCACAAAGCCAAAGGAAGAGTATTTCTAGAATGAGATGGCGGGTCAACTGTATTACGCTGCAGACAAGTCAAGTGAGAAGGGGACTAAAAGTAACCAATGAATTTAGCAATAAGGAGGTTATAGGTTCCTTGGTGAGACATTTCAGCGGAATGGTAGGAACAGAAGATACCTCCAACAGTTGGGCAGGAAGTAGGAGGGGTGCAATTAAAGACCAGGGGAGTAAACATGGCTTTCAGGAAGGGATTCTTATCTCTGTATCCCTAACAGGTAGAAAAGCAGCTAGTGTCACCGAGGCACTCAAGAAAGTACATACGAAGGTGAGTCAGAAGTTTAAAACTTCCTTAAATGAAACAGCACAGCCTTAACAACTCAATTTATGTTTGAGAACTGACCGAGACCCTGAACACGAGAAAATGAAGTAGAAAATAGAGAATCACTCACCTGACAACAAAGGCTTGATTTGCTTGATTCTGGCAGCCATGGCTGGTGTGATTTTAGATTTGCCCTTAGAATCTGAAGCAGCAGGTTCATCTGCCTCCATGGGAGCCAACATGTCACCATCTAGCCCAATTCCTTCCAACAAACCCTGGGTAGAAGCATCCATACTTCCAGCTGTCCCATCTTGTTCCCCATCTGCAGACATAAGAGGGAAGCAGGAAGACCATGTACAAACAGCACTTACCTGGTTCCTTTTTCTGAAGAGTCCCAAGAAAGAGCTACCTATGGTGCTTGCTACTCTTTATATATCTACAACTTCCTAAATCTAGGTGGGAGTGGGTGGGGTGTGGGTGGGAGGGGGGGGAGGGAAATGTACTGATATGCTCCTCTGTAAATAGCTAATGCTGACATCTTCAAATGAGAAGAAATGAACAGATTTTACCCACAGCTACCTTGGAAGACTGTTGTAGGCACGGCACAACCCATGGAGTGCCACTCACATAGACTACAATATGAACAGTGCCCCTGATGCTGGCAACGTGGATGCCCTGCTGGAGTTTTATAGCTCTGTAACAAACTCAAATTGGACATCATATGTTAACACACTGGAGAATTCTATTTCCTAACATTTAAAATTTTTGTATATGAATGCGAGATGTCTTTTTTGATACATGTGTGCTCCTAGATCTCAGAATCAGCTTTATGTAAACAACAATTTACACAAGTTTTCTTTACAATGCTCTGGAAAAGTTATGTAGAATCTGAGTTATCTTTTAAATGTGACAGAAATTGCTAAAAAATATATCTGGACTGTCGGAGAGGTAATTCTTTAACAATGACTCTAATTTCATTCTCAGTTCCTAATATAAACTAGTTATTCATTTCTTCAGTTAAATTTCATATATTTTGACTAAACATGAGATTCTCACTTTAGGTTTGGATGGCACATTTTCTCCAAAATTAGCCTTGCCAGAGGCATGTGCAAATTTAATTAATTCTGCTTTGTCCCCATAATACCTAGTTTTCATGTAAGTCTTTGTTCTTTTAGAAGTTGTCTGCTTTATCTTTATTAGTTCCTCAGCAATTTATTTCCTCAGTAATCTGAGTATAATTTGTAAGCAGATCTGAAGTGTTTGTATACATAGAATTATATTATTTGCTTAATTATTTATCAATCTTGTTTATTAGAGAGGTTATAGAATTACAGATAAATCATGCATAAAATAAAAACTTCCCATATACCACCCTATTATGAATACCTTGCAAATGTGTGGCACATTTGTCACAATTCAGGGAACATTTTGTAACTGTACTATTAACTACAGTCCTCTGTTTTGCAGAGTCCTATGGCTTTCAAAAATTTTATTCTAGTAACATTTATAGAACCCAGAACTTCCCCTTTTAAGTACATTCAAATATATACTTCAGTGCTATTAATTATGTTCACAATGTTGCACTACCATTATCATCACCCATTACCAAAACATTTACTTAATCCCCAATACAAACTTACAACTGAAGCATTAACCACCCATTCCCTACACAACCCTGACTCATGGTCACATATATTCTAGTTTCTAACTTGATGCATTTGCTTCTTCTAATTATTTTGTATCAGCAAGATCATGCAATTAGTCCTTTTGTATCTAGCTTATTTCAATCAACATGTCTTCAAAATTCATCCATGTTGTTGCGTGTATCAGGACTTCATTCTTTTTTACAGCTGAATTATGGTTCATTCTGGGTATATATCACACTTTGTTTATCCATTCATTGGTTGATGGGCACTTGGATTGCTTCCATCTTTTGGCAACTGTGTATAATGCCACTATGAACATTGGGGCGCAAATATCTGTTCAAGTCCCTGCTTTCAATTCTAGGTCCAATCCAACCTTCAAGTAGAATTGCCAGTTATATTGTAATTCCATACCAAACTTATGTTGTTAAGAGATATTTTGTAATTTTCTTTCCTTGTGGTACTTTTATCTGGCTTTGGTATGAGGGTGATGTTGGCCTCGTAGAATGAGTTAGGGAGTGTTACTTCCTCTTCTGTTTTCTGGAAGAGTTTGCACAGTTCTGGTGTTAATTCTTCTTGTAATTGGTAAAATTCACCTGTGAAGCTATGTGGTACTAGGCTTTTCTCTGTTGGGGCATTTTTGATTGCTGATTCAACCTCTACTTCTTGAGGCAATGTAGGTGTTTTGTGTGTTTCTAGGAATTTGTCCATTTCATTGGGCTTATCTAATTTGTTGACATAGTTGTTCATAACATCCTCTTATAGTCTTTTTTATTTCTGTGTGGTTGGACGTACTGCCCTCCTTTTCATTTCTGATTTTACTGAATTTGTGTCCTTTATTTCCCTTGTCGAATTTGTTGATCTTTTCGAAGAAACAACTTTTGGTTTTGTTGATTCTATATATTGCTTTTTTATTCTCCATTCATTTCTCTCCATTCTAATCTTTGTTATTTCCTCCTTCTGCTTGCTTTGGATTTAGTTTGTTCTTTTTTTTTTAGATTTTACGGTTCTGAGGTCTTTGAATTGAGATCTTTCTTCTTTTTTAATGTAAACATTAAGAGCTATAAATTTCCCTCTCAGTGTTGCATCCCCTAGGTTTTGGTATGTCATGTTTTCATTTTCATTTATTTCAAAATATTTTCTTATTTCCCTTGGGATTTCTCTTGGACTAATTTGTTTAGAGTACCTGGTTTGATTTCCACATATGTGTGAATTTTCCCTTTCTCTACTGATTTCTAGTGTCACTGCATTGTGGTCAATTCAATATTTTGAATTTATTGAGACTTCCTTTGTGATATATGGTCTACCCTGGAGAATGATCCATGTGCACCTGAGAAGAATGTGTACTCTGTTTTTTTGTTGGGTGAAATGTTCTATATGTGTCTGTTAGGTCTGGTTGGTTTAGCGTATCACATGCGTCTTCTCTTTCCTTACTGATCTTCTGTCTAGATGTTCTATCCATTACTGAAAGTGGTGTATTAAAGTCTACTATTAATATAGAATCATCTATTTCTCCTTTCAAATCTCTCAATATTTGCTCCATATGTATAGAGGCTCTGCTGCAACATGTACATATATTTATCATTGCTACATCTTCTTGCTGAATTGACCCTTTGTCAGTATATAATGACCTTCTTTATCCCTTATAATAGCTTATGATTTAAAGTCTATTTTATCTAATATTAGTATAGCAACCCCAGTTCTCTTTTGGCTACCACTAGCATGGTACATCTTTTGCCATCCTTTCACTTTCAACCTACTTGTGTGTCTTGAATTTAAGGTGAAGTTTCTTGTAAATAGTCATGCTTTTTTATCCATTTTGCCAATCGCTGTCTTTTGACTGGAAAATTTAATCTATTAACATTTAAAGTAACTACTGATAATACAAGTTTTTTTCTGCCATTTTGCTATTTAGTCTTTGCAAGTTTTACACCTTTTTTGACCCTCAATTCTTCTGCTAATGCCTACTTTCATATTTGACTTTTTGTATTGTACCAGAGTACTTTCACATTTCTTTCTGGATGTATGTTTCAAATACTTTAACCATGAAGTTAAAATTTAACATCCTAAATATCTACCAACCATTTTTTATTTGATACCAACTTAACTAAAATAGTATACACGTACACTATTCCTGTATCCCTCCATTCCCCCAGCTGTTTTCCTGTACACCTTAAGTTCAAAACCATAGATTTCTCATTACTTTTTATGCATTTGCATTTTAGCGTCTGTAAGAAGAGGTGGAACTACACACCAAAAAATACAATACAACAGTACTGGCATTTATAAGTACCCAAATGCTACCTTTACCTCAGGTCTTTATTTCTTTATGCGTCCTTTCCTCTCAGTCTGAAGAACTACCTTGCAGGGCAGTTTTAGTGGTGACGAACTCCTTCAGCTTTTTTTTATCCAAGCATGTCTTAGTCTCGCCCTAATTTCTGAAAGAAAGTCTCGCTGGATATAGAATTCTTGAGTGGCAGTTGTTTCCTTTCAGCACTTTAAGTATTCCAACCTACTGCCTTCTTGCCTCTATGATTTCTGATGAGGAATCAGCACTTGATCTAATTGGTACTCCCTTGTATGCAACACATTGCTTTTATCTTGCAGCTTTCAGAACTCTCTCCTTGTCCTCAGCATTCAACAGTTTGACCACCACATGTCTGGATATATTTCTTTTCAAGTTTATCTTGTTTGATGGGTTTCTTGGATATGAATATTCATGTCATTTACCAAGTTTGGGAAGCTTTCTGTCATTTTTTTTAAAAATATTCCTTCTGCTTCTTTTTCTCCTTTATCTCCCTCTGGGAATCTCAAAATGTGTTATTTATTGGAATGCTTGATGGCATCCCACAGGTTTCTCAGGCAATTTTCACTTTTACTAATTCTTTTTTCTTTCTGCTTCTCTGCCTGACTCATTTCAATTGTCTTGTCTTTGAGATCACTGATTCTTTCTACTGCCAAGTTCCAATCTCCTGTTGAAACCCTCCAGGTATTTTTCATTTCAGTTATAATCGTAGTCTTCAACTTCAGTAGTCTTCTTTGGTTCCTTTTAAAATCTTTATCACTTTATTGACATTCTCATATTGTTCATTCGTTGTTTCCCTGATTTTCCTTTCTCTGCATGTTTCTTCATCTCCTTGAGCATACTGAAGATCATTTTTTAAAAGTCTTTGTCCAGTATGTCCACAGTCTTGTCTTCTTTGTTGATGTTTTCTTCAGATTTTTATCCACTTCCTTTGGACAGTCCATCACTCCTTGTTTCTTTGTTTGACTTGTAATCTTTTGCTGCACACTGTACATTTTTATATGTCTAAATGTTATCTCTGGGATTTAGTCTTGAGTTGTTTCTTGCTCGAGTGCCAGGAGCTAACAAAAGCAAACAAACCAATGCAAAAAACACCCTTCACAGTCTTTGCAAACTGGTTTTGCGTTGGCCGGTGATCTCCCTCAGACTTCAGCTCTCTTATCAAGAAGGTCAGCCCAAGGCGAATGCAAAGTGCAGGGTCCTCCCTGTCTTTTCTGGGCCTGTGTCTTGTCCTGGGCTTGTGCTTGCTAGTGGCCTTAAGAGTTCCCCTGTTAAAAATAATTTGAATGCCCCCTCTACTCCCCAGGAAACAGACCTTCTCCCTCTCCTGGGTGTTCAACTGTGGGACTGAAAGCAGCTAAGCCTTTGCCCTATGCAGCCCGACTCAACTGTTTCTTACACAAGCTGCTTTTGCCTGGAGGGCAAATTTGGGACGGGGGGCGGGGGGGGGTGCACACACCTGGGAAGAATTTCCCAAGACAGTCTTAACAGATGGAACAAGACTAGGGACCCACAACGGGGGCCCAGGATGGCTCCAAACTGCCCTGGGAAGGGATGAAGGAGCTAGGATGGGTGCCAGGAGTTTCTCTTATGGTTCCTTGAAGCTGTGTTTTCTTGATTCGGCACTTGCTCAGTAAATGCAGCCCTTTAACTGTTTTCCATAGTTTTGAGGAAGCATTGTGTCTTTGTCTCCTCTGCCGCTTTTGCCCAGGGCAGGTTGGAACAATGGCTGCCCTCAGATCCCAGACCCAAGTGATCTGAAGCAGCTAATAAAAAGCAGTGATCAGCAATTGGACCACACACCCCCTGAACTAGGTATTTATATCCCACCCTGGCACAAGCAAGCTGTGCCAAGGGCTGGGGTTGAGTACCTCACTGCTACCTGCCGTGATGTTGGGGGATTGGCGACAACAGCCGCACACGCGGAGAGTGCAATTCACCAGCATTTACCGCGATTTACCAGCCTCTTCCTCCTGCTCTTCCCTGGATGCTGCAGTGTTCTACTAGATTCTGGAGTTTCAAAATAGTTGATTCAGACAGTTCCTGCCTGTTTAATAGTTGCTCTGGTGGAGGGACTGATTCCTGGAGCTTCCTACTCCGCCATCTTCCCACAATCCTAGTTTATCAATTTTTATTTCCTCCCTGATGCAGAACATAGGAGAAAAAAACCTTTCTAAAGAAGTTGCTTTTATTAATTTTAGGCTTGTCGTATTAGGGTCAGAAAATTGTGCATAATTTCTGCTTATTGCAATTGGTAGCTTTTATTATCATGAAAGATAAACTTTCTAAATCAGCACTGTCCAAAAGAAATATAATGCAAGCCATATATTTAAAATTTCGTAGTAGCCACACTAAAAAGAAACAGGTGAAACTACTGTTAATAATATTTTAACACATTATCCAAATTTTCTCATTTCAACATGTAATCAATATAAAATTGAGACTTTACATTCTTTTTTATATACGAAGTCCTCAAAACTTGTCCATTTCATACTCACATCACATCTCAATTCAGATGTTAAATTCTCATTGAAATGCTTGATCCGTATTTATAGTTCATAAAATTTAGTTGAAAATATAGATTCATATATCCAAGTTGTTCCAAACACACTTAAAAGTTTTCCAATAATGGGAACAAGTATCAATTCTTAAATTTGTCTACCATACTGGACAGTGCAGTTCTAAAATATTCCAAAGCAACTTTCCAGTACATCTGCACACTACATACAAAGATGTCATTTTTCAAAATAGTACATTAGAAATGTAAAAGGAAATGGTTAATTCATCATACTCCTTTACATGCATTAATGTTAAGTGAAAAGAGGAAGATATGAAATACACTATACTTAAGATGACGACAACTCTGTTAAGAAAATATATCCCAGAGAAAAAGATTAGGTGAAAGTTCCAAAATGATGTTTTGGGTGGTAAAAATATGGGTGACTGCACCTATATTTTCTAATTTTTACACTGTATGTTTTCATTAAAAAAAGACTAACAATAGTTTATCTTTGAAATAAATAAGTAACTGAAACATCAGTGAAAGGAAAGAGATCTGTGGATAATAGAACTAACTAAATTTTCACGATAGACCTATAAAGATAACAGGGACAGAACTCAAAGAATGAACGACTAAGATTTTAGTTTCTTAGAGTTACCTGATCTTTTCCTGCCCTGGGTCGTACCTGCCTTCTCATCCTTGGGAACCAGTTTCTGCACGTCTGCCTGGCCAAATTCACACCCAGATGGTAGGCTGCAACAACAGAAACAAAGAAATAAGGATAGTTCCCCTGACAGTTTGCACTGTCTCTAACTTGGCTGGCCAAACACTATCCCTCCTATAGCAGTCAACAGTCAACCTGTATGTAATAAAACATTCACAATGATCAAATTCCTTAAGTAGTACTCAACAAGGTTTCCAACTCAATTCTTTATATCTGCCTAACAACAGGAGCAAATTTTAAGCATCTACCATGCAACCCAGCATAACTGAGATGCAAACGATGTTTCAATTTGTAAGCAAATCCCTAGGCTGGTAAATGGAAAAGGACAAGAAAGCCTCTGAACTCTTTATATACCTCCCATCCTTCAACAAGCAGAATTACAGGCACATTGAGCTTAGTTTCTTTCTCAGAAAGGATAACAAAGGCTATAGAAGGAGATGACCAATGCCTTACCTGTTTGGGGTACACAGAGAGAGGAGGACAGTACTTTCCCACACCAGGGAACAGTATAACTGGCTCAGCTTGCTTAGAACACTCAGACCCAGCTGAGAGCCCCACTGGTTTACAGAGATGGAACGAATTTCACTCTACAATCAAAGCAAAAAGAATGTTAACCTTTTGGGCTATCCTCTAAGCAACTATGTTCAAAATCAACTTTTAGCTGTTTTAAAAAGATAAGGGACACTATTTTCCCATCACTGTTATTCTTACAGAGATGTCCAGTTCAAAATTTCTACATAAAAGATCAGTTTCATAAAGTATTCTCTTATAACAATTTTTCTAGTATTTCTAATATCTCTTCTCATTTCGTATTGCTTTTTATAAAGTGAAAGAGAAGAGTCACAGGCAACTCTTTTTTTAAACCAAAGAAAGTTTTACAGTTATTAACTGCTTGTTCAATTTGTTAGCAGGGTTAGTGGTGATTATTTCACTCTAATTTCTTTTCTTTGGTAAATATCTTTGAATATTCCTTGAATTGAATACTTACTTTATTTCACTTAATAATGAAAACACATGAAAATCATAAATCAAATACAAATCCCTAAGCTTTGTTACATAATTTATTTTCTAAATAATTTATAATTATGTTTTTTTTCTTTAAATCTTTTATCTGGAAATATTTCAAAATTACAGGACAATTGCAAAATTAATAGAAAAACCATACAGAGAATTCCAACATACCACCCTCCTCCAGACTCAGATCCACCAATTTTAACATTTTGCCTCCTTATAATTGTGCTTTTGATTTCTAAACTGACCCAGTGGTTGGCAGAGAATAGACACCTGCTCAACAGCATAAAACAGGAGTTCTGGGCTGGTATACTACTTTTAGAATCAATTACCTTAGGAGTAAAGGTGATAAAATTGTGAGCACATGCAAAAAATGCCCTTTTTTTGGGAACTACAGAGATTATATATTGCAGGCATAGGGTCTGATACTCTGAACATTTTTAGTAATCTCTCTTTACCAGTGATTCAAATGTTCTGTGGTGTAATCTCCTTCTTGCCACCCCATTACCAAGCCCACAAGCACCTGTAGAAAGATTAGAAAGTAATAAGGCCAGTACAGCACCCAACTGAGGTTTACCTACTAAAACGGGTGACCGTATATATATCCCAGTTGCCCTATATGCATGATATACATCAATTAATGCCTGTTAATTATGTATAACAACCTCTTTCACTCTCAAGAAGGTTCAGTTCACATAACAAATTATATTGTCACCCTATTTCTTTTTTTTTGTCTTTTATTTATTTATTTTTTTATCATCATTTTATTGAGATATAGTCACATACCACGCAGTCATACAAATCGTACTTTCGATTGTTTACAGTACCATTACATAGTTGTACATTTATCACCTAAATCAATCCCTGACACCTTCATTAGCACACACACAAACATAACAAGAATAATAATTAGAGTGAAAAAGAGCAATTGAAGTAAAAAAGAACACTGGGTACCTTTGTCTGTTTGTTTCCTTCCCCTATTTTTCTACTCATCCATCCATAAACTAGACAAAGTGGAGTGTGGTCCTTATGGCTTTCCCAATCCCACTGTCACCCCTCATAAGCTACATTTTTATACAACTGTCTTCGAGATTCATGGGTTCTGGGTTGTAGTTTGATAGTTTCAGGTATCCACCACCAGCTACCCCAATTCTTTAGAACCTAAAAAGGGTTGTCTAAAGTGTGCGTAAGAGTGCCCACCAGAGTGACCTCTCGGCTCGTTTTGGAATCTCTCTGCCACTGAAGCTTATTTCATTTCCTTTCACATCCCCCTTTTGGTCAAGAAGATGTTCTCCGTCCCACGATGCTGGGTCTACATTCCTCCCCGGGAGTCATATTCTACGTTGCCAGGGAGATTCACTCCCCTGGGTGTCTGATCCCACGTAGGGGGGAGGGCAGTGATTTCACCTTCCAAGTTGGCTTAGCCAGAGAGAGAGGGCCACATCTGAGCAACAAAGAGGCATTCAGGAGGAGACTCTTAGGCACAAATATAGGGAGGCCTAGCCTCTCCTTTGCAGCAACCATCTTCCCAAGGGTAAAACTTATGGTAGAGGGCTCAACCCATCAAACCACCAGTCCCCTATGTCTGTGGTCATGTTAGCAACCATGGAGGTGGGGTAGGCGAATACCCCTGCATTCTCCACAGGCTCCTCAAGGGGGCACTACATCTTTTTTTTTTCCCTTGTTTTTCTTTCTTTCTTTCTTTTTTCTTTAACTTTCCCTTCTTTTTTAAATCAACTGTATGAAAAAAAAAGTTAAAAAGAAAACAAACATACAATAAAAGAACATTTCAAAGAGACCATAACAAGGGAGTAAGAAAAAGACAACTAACCTAAGATAACTGCTTAACTTCCAACATGTTCCTACTTTACCCCAAGAAAGTTACATAATATAGCAACATTTCTGTGAACTTGTTCCTACTATATCCATCAGAAATTAACAGACCATAGTCATTCCTGGGCATTCCCAGAACGTTAAATAGCTTATCTGTTCTTCTTGGATTATTGTTTCCCCTTCCTTAATTGCTCTCTACTGCTAGTTCCCCTACCTTCTACATTATAAACCATTTGTTTTACAGTTTTCAAAGTTCACATTAGTGGTAGCATATAATATTTCTCTTTTTGTGCCTGGCTTATTTCGCTCAGCATTATGTCTTCAAGGTTCATCTATGTTGTCATATGTTTCACAAGATCGTTCCTTCTTACTGCCGTGTAGTATTCCGTCGTGTGTATATACCACATTTTGTTTATCCACTCATCTGTTGAAGGACATTTGGGTTATTTCCATCTCTTGGCAATTGTGAATAATGCTGCTATGAACACTGGCATGTCACCCTATTTCTAATAAAAAAAAATGGACTAAGGAAGAGCACTGGAGTAAATTTAGACAGCAACTTGAAGCACAAATCCACATTACCCACTAAAAGTGGAGACATTACCAAAAATCTCTCCCTAAATCTGACCTTTCAGCTGCTAAACGCAGGAAGATTTGCTTCCAAGCACAGAAACTTAACAGAAATATCCCCCCCTAGGAATTTTACTGGCTTTAAAACCAACAAGTTCACCCCTAAGGGTATCCTCACCTGTCCAACTCTGCAAGTATGAACAAACATCATGATGTAGGTGTGGGCAGCAGTAAGAGAATGCAGTAGGGGTGTGGCCTGAGCTGAGGGGGTAGCATCAGCAACATTGCTGGCACAAGCCAATTCTCGCAACAACACTGAGCCCCCAGGAGATTCAATTGGGCGATGTAAGGGCTCCAAGGAGGAGAGGATGTAGTCCAATTGAAGAAGACCCTCCTGAAGCACTTTGGGTTCATGTGATAGTGTCTGAAAAAAGAATAACTTTATATGCACTGTATCTATAATTGTCACAATGGAAGTGGAAGACAAGCCTAACAAATTACAGACCTGGCCATGGTTTCTCATCTGCTAAGTGCGGGAGCCACAAAATGAATCCAGGTATGACATAACTCAAAGCCTCTTTCTCAAGCAATACACTACTTGTCTCAAAGGAGAGGCTTTCAAACTTGTTGAGCCAATCATACTTAAAAGCCTGTGACGGCCAGATTGGAATACTGTTACAGCAAGGATACCATACTGCAAAATTATTTATTTGTGATAAGAGGAGGGAGGGCAGACAATGGAAAAAAGGTCTTTTTAATACACTTTCAGTTTGGAACCTCTTGATGAGAGAGTTTCTTTACTAGCAATTTCAAATTAGGCTCAACAGGGAACAAGCACTGTTAGGCACGATTTCAAAGCACGTATGTAAATTACCATTACAATATTCATTACTTCCTAAAACAAAATGATTCTGGGATCAGACATTAGCTAGGCGATTTCTTCTTTTTTTTTAATGGGACAATACAAGAAGTACATGACCTTTCTGATTTTTTTTGAAGTCTGAAGAAAAATCTGACAGCAAAACACCATTACTGGCCATTCAAAGACAGGAGCAATCGTGCATTTCCAATGGCTTTAAATAAATCTTTGTACAGTATTTTAGAAGTAGGATAAAGATGGATCAATACTTTTTCTTTTCTTAAAAATAGCACTTAATTTTTGTAAAGAATAAAGCAAAATAAAACATTAAATGCAGATGTATCACAATTATGGATGTTTCAAAGTCTGTAAGTAACAGGATTTCTTATTTTTAGAAGAAATTATTTATCACTGCACAACTCAGCTAATAAAGCGACTTCATTTTGTACAAAATCAGAATGACCAATTATCAATGCTTCAAATACATGACTATCATGCTTGAAAAATGAAAGAAAAAAAAAACACATATGGCCAAACATACTAGATTGTGTTTAAAAAAAAAAAGCATCCATGACAAAGCAGAATGACAAACGAATAAAACTCAGCTACAAAGCTTCCTAGGAGATATACTTGCCCCTCCAATTAACTCAAATGATGGTAGAATTACATGCCAAACACAAAAACAACTTTAACTGTACAATGAGAAGTAACACAGCACACTATATATTAGTCAGAAAATTCACTTGTAGTACATAACACAAATTTCTTCATTAGTCTTTAGTTGAAGGTAAGGGAGACTACTGTTAAACATATACACAAAAATATCACTTAACATCGATTTCTAAAAAGAAATGAAAATATTTAGTCAGATGCTTCTTACCAATACGGATTTGCAGACACCTGCAACAGCCTGACAGGCCGCAGATGTGGGAAAGTCAATGGGCAGATTAGGAAGACCCAAAATGGTAACCAAAGGCAAGAGTCCTTTCTGATTCACAAATTCCTGGCAGTGGTCATCTGTTGTATTGTTGCTGAGAATAGATTCCACAAATTTCATCTAGGTAATGAAAAATTTTAAAAAGTCTGAAAAAAGCTTGACACACTTGGAACTAAAAGGAGATAAGGCCAGCTGGGAGAAAGGATGGGGACAACCTTGTAGTCACGAAATCAGTATTTTCTAGAAGACCAAAATCTAGAGGCAAACAGGGTATATGTATAATACAGACCTAAAACATCCAGAAAATAAAGAACTAAAACTGCTTCCCAATCTGTGTTTTCAATACACCTAAAATTAGATTACTGAGAGTGCAGAGTAACTCACCCAGGGTCACACTATGAAATAGTGGCAGAATCAGGACTGATCTCCTGATTTGCTAACCTAGTGTTCCTGTCATCATATGTTGCCTCTCCACTACAGGCAGACTCATGGTTGCTTTCTCCTCAGATGCACTTATAATGCGAATGAAACCTAGAACTCTAGAGGGGTGATTCAGACTGAGCAAAGCATTTTGTAAGGGTAAGAAGTTAAAACGTGGGCAGCAAATACATGGGCATGAGAGAAAGTGCTAAAGGGACTTAGAACAGTGAGTGGGCTACATCTTCCAGTAGACAATTCTGGGAAAATTCAAAGTTCTCAATTTTTCCTGTGAGACACACAGGTTAAAAGGCCACTTTTTAAAATAAGAGGTAAGTTAATGGGGAAAAAATACATGTTGAACACACTCAGATAACATAAACAATACCTGTTAACAGCAGACTGGCTGGGATTCTAAAGGGGAATGGTAACAATGAACAGAATACTGGGAATATCCAAAAAAGGGGAGTCTTGGCTGATTTTTGGCAAACCAGACACAGAACAAAAATATCTTTCTCTCCTGCTTCACACTTTAAGAACCCCAGTGAAAATAGACATGGAAATCACTGGACTCTATCTTTCTCTGGTAGCCCCAAATATTTTCAGGAAAATCACATACTTTACTCATCTTGCCCTAGGATGACTCTTACCACATTAAGGATGTAATCCATGAGGGGTAAAGGAATACGTTCCTCTGTACCAACAACCCTGTTAAAGGAGAAAAGAGTGAGTTATACAGGAATTCATCAATATTAAAATATTAAAAAATAGGTTTGATTAAAAGATGAAACATTTCCTTAAGAAAGGAGCTAGATAAAGACATACACATTTTACCAAATTCTTGCATCAGATTTAAGATTATGGAAAGCAGGAGAAAGAATCTGTCAATTTTTTTTCAAATCAGTTGGAAAGAGTCAGGTTTCCTCCTACCCATTAGTCAAATGTGAACCCTATACCAAGGCACCCCATCCCCCCACCACGCCCACTTCTTTAAAATCTGTACTTGTGGCATAAAAGTTTCAGAATTATCCCTAAATTGATCTGGTCTTTGGCCTTCTCAAATGCTTCAATGCTGTACTATAGACCAGAGGGCTCCCACACTACCATGGCTGCAGAAAATGCAGCCTTTAGCCCAATGGCTACATGTTGGCTTTTGTAAGAAAGTAACAGAGGGAAAAAAAATAAAATAAACCAAGAAGCATATTTAAATGAAACAAAATCTATTCCAAGGACAAACTCCAGGGGAGGGACAAAACCAAAGGAAAATAAAAAGCAATCTGGGCACAGGCCTCTGGAACAGATTTTTTGAGAGGGGAGGACAGAGAGGGAAGAAGGAAGAGATCAGGGGAGGAGAAAGTAAGTTGGAAAGAGGTTAATAGTTCTCATCTCTGAGTAAGACAAAAGGTGAATAAATATTTGCCTTGCACAAGGACATTTGACAGCAAAATGTAGAACAGCAGAGTGGAGAGGCACCATGAATGATTTTAGTGATGTAATGCCCAATGCTAGGGACTGGGTAGGATGTTGTGAACATGTTCAACAAAGAATTTGGGGAAGTCTTTTGTACAAAGGGAGAACATATCACCTAAGGTTGCAATGATTCCATGGTAAGATCACAAGCATTTCCATGACTCTTAAGTACCTTCTCAGAGCAACAGCAGCATTCCGTGCCATTTATACCAGTTATCCACCCACATTGGCCTCATCTTCCTGGAAATAACCCAGAGACCCATCTCTACAGCTAAGGAGTGCAGGTATGGCTCCAGCCCAAAAAAGATACCTGCCCCTCCTTTGCACAAGCCTAATTTGATGGCAAAGAGCCTAAGTAATACTATGAAATGGGACCCAGATTGCTTTCCCTCATTTGGTGGACTGAAGTTGGGGAGGAGGACAAAAGAGAAAGCACACCAACAGTAGTTCTTAATACAACTTCTGGGAACAAACTTTATAATCACTTTTCCATCTACCTTCACCTCTTGCCTCCCAGGCTCAAGAAAGCATATAGGAATATTAAAATGATCACCTTTTCCCGCTAAATGTAACAAAGGCAATACACAAAAGCTAAATGTCTATTAGAGGGGGATATAAGGGAAGGGTACGGGATTCTTGGTAGTGGTGTGCTGTCTGACCTTATTGTTGTATTTTATTTTATTTTTTATCTTTTTTTATTATTTTTTAATTTTTTTTGAGTAATGAATATGTTCAAGTGCTGATTGTGGTGATGAATGCACAACTGTATGATGATACCGTGAACAAGTGATTATATACTGTGGATGACTGTATGGTGTGTGACTGTATCTCTGTAAGACTGCAGGGAAAAATATAAACAGAAGGATACAAGTGCTGGAGAAAACTTGGAGAGAGGGATGTACCTATTCACTGTTGGTGGGGAAGGAGAATGGTGTAGCCTATCTGGAGGACAAGGCGGTCGTTCCACAGGAGGCTATGTGTGGGTGCCAGAAGGTCCTGCAACCTCATTATGGTGTATATACTTGGAAGATCTGAGTAAAGGGACAGGAATGCATATTTGCACACTGGTAAATATGGCGGCAGTATTCCAGATTTGCAATGGATGGAGGTGGCCTAAGGGAACATGGACTGATAAACAGAAAGGTGAACTGTGGTATATGCATACAATAGAATATTGAGCAGCTGCAAGAAGGAAAGAAGCTATGAGACACGCAACTAGGTGAACGGATCCTGGCAACAACATTTTGAGTGAAGTATGCCACAAACGAAAAGACAAACATTATAATGCCTCACTAACAGGGACAAATTATAACATGTAAACTCTGAGAATTGAATCTTGGAGCACAGCTTTATCAGGGGAATGCTTATTGTAATGGTCCCTAGTTTGTACGCTCTTTCAGCAGTCACATCGATTTCTGAGTTGTAATGGTTCTCTCTAAATTCTGAGATGCTGAGCACTTTGTGTTTAACCTGGTTTGTCTCTGAAACTTTGGGTATCTTTGACACCTGAAACTCAGAGCTAGAGCTCGGCAGCTATGAATGTCAGTATTACCTCACTACGGTAACTGTTGAAAGTACTGAAAAAGAGTTCAGACTTCAGTTAGAGCTATCAATGAAGCAGATCTGGTGAGAAGTAATGCAAACCAGGCCAAAGGGTAAAGAATGATACTGACTGTGTTTTAAAACTTCAACTTCTGTGTGAGACCAAGGGAAGAGATGTTTATTTGGTACAGGATCTATATTTTCTGCAGCACACTAAATAATGTAACTTGTATGGTCTGTTTAGTCTAATAACATAAGTACACAGAACTTAGAAGAGGAAGTGAAATCTGGTAGGTACATACAGTTTAGGGTGAAATCCTGACACATCCCAAAGTAATTTGGGCAAAGAATAAAAATGTATTTGCAGGGCCCCCCTGAGGAACTGGGGAAAAATGTGGAAATGTTGGATTTCCCCACCTGGGTTTATTCTCACATTGAGGACTAACAATTTAGTAGGATGAGCCCTCAATCTTGGGGCTTGCCATTATGAAGCTTGTTACTGCAAAGGAGGCTAAGCCTACTTATAATTGTGCTTAAGAGTCTCTCCCAGAGAACCTCTTTGTTGCTCAGATGTGTTGCTCTCTCGCTCTCTCTAAGCCCATGTGGGAGGTGAACTCACTACCCTCCCCTCTAAGTGGGACATGACTCCCAGATCAGTAAATCTCCCTGCTAATGTGGGACATGAACCCTGGGGATGAGCCTGGACTCAGCATCATGGAACTGAGAAAATCTTCTTGACCAAAAGAGGGAACAGATAAAACAAAATAAAGTTTCTGTGGCTGAGAGATTTCAAATGGAGTCGAGAGGTCACTCTGGAGGGCATTCTTACGCGATATATAGATATCCCTTTTCAGTTTTTACTGTACTGGAATAGCTAGAAGGAAATACCTGAAACTGCTGAACTGCAACCTAGTAGCCTTGATTCTTGAAGATGATTGCATAACTGTAGCTTACAGGGTATGACTGTGTGATTATGAAAACCTTGTGGCTCACACTCCCTTTATCCAGTGTATGGACAGATGAGTAGAAAAATGGAGATGAAAACTAAATGAAAAATAGGGTGGGATGGAGGGGGTGGGGTGGTGTAATGTTTTGGGTGTTGTTTTTTTTTTACTTTTTTTTGGAGTAAGGAAAATATTCAAAAATTGATTCTGGTGATGAATGCTATACTATATGATGGTACTGTGAATAACTGTACATTGTGGATGACTGTAGTGTATGTGAACATATCTCAATAAAACTGTATCAAAAAAAATAAGTGCAACGTGTTTCGTATGTGCTCACTTACGGAAATGATCTAGCAGCTGACAAAGAATTCCAAATCAACACGGGGGGAGGGGAACTGTCCTCTGCGGAAAGCCCATCAAATTGATACAATGAGTTCTAATTCAATTTCACAAACAGCTTTTAAGAAAGATAGCTTGCTAAGGCAAACAATACAGTAAATGAATAGCACAAATGATACCCAAGTTTCAAAGAAAGAAAAGCTAGACTCTCAGGGGTGGAAAGAACCTGAAAATAATCTAATCTAATGCTCTCATGTTTACAGATGAAAATCAAAGTGAGATTGAGAGAGGAAGTGACATTTCCAAGATGACAAGGGTAGACAAAACTGTCTTCCGAACACTTACTGCTGATTAGGCTCAGTTTCACTCTGCTGGGTAGAATTAAAGCTCTGCATGGCCTGTACTTCCTCCTCCTCCTCATCCTCACTAGAGGCCTCTTCTGCAGCATGATTAGATCTTGGGGGAGGAGCAGAGGCAGTGCCATCTGCCTTCTGGATGGATGGCTTCTGACAGATGTATTTAGGGTCTCTGCCAAGATTACAGATTTCTTCAAGTAACTGAAAGGCACAGGAGACAAGATTACTTACTTACTATTAATTAAGGAGTTGGGGAAGGGGATGATTTGACATTTTTTTGAGCATTTTCTATGTACTGTGCATTTGCCAAAATCCTTTATATACATGTTACACATACCTTTCCCACTTTACAAACAAGAGCCACATGGTCGTTGAGTGACTAACAAACTGATCTGTCAACAGGTGCTAATTCACTAAGCACCAGGAACTCATATACTAGTTTCAGAAATCCTAAAAGGCAACTGGCAGAGCTAGTAAATGTGGAAAAATATCAAAAAGGAAAAACTAGGTAGGTAATATGGTTTTACTACCAGACGCTAAACTCTGGCTACATGTTAATATCATAAATAATGATATATTACATATGATAAAGCAATACTTAGAAATTTACATTAAATGTAGGAATTGTTTTTATAGGGAAAACAATTCTCAATCTGAAAAAGCTGAAATTCTAAAAAGAGGACAACATCTTTCTAAGAAGACCTGCATTAAAGTGACTTTTTTTTCTTTTTTGCAAAGAACCAAAGGATATGGAGAAAATGAGGCAGAAACAATGCTCTTAAAGGCACAGTCCAAGAACCAATGATCTGAGGCCCCATTCCTATCAGGACAGTGGAGTAAGAAGCTTGGGGGCTCCATCCTCCACAGGGAAAAAAAAAAAAAAACCAGCAAGAACTGGCAGAAATACCTTTCTCAAAGCTCTGGAAAACAAAGGATTAGAATAACAGGGCAAGCATGAATCAAAAAGAAGGCAACTTAAAAGTGGTAGAATCTTGAGTCACCTGTGTAGCCCAACCCCATCCCCGTGCCTGCTTGGTACAGAGCTAGCCCGCACTCCCAGGGCTGATCCCAGGTCCCAGTACTGGAGAAAGCAGAATTAACAGTCATGCACATACTGGGAACATGTACACCTGTGTCAACTTGTCTGGTGGCACTCTGAAGGCCTGTACCAGGATGCTCATTGTATGCTTGCCGTCTCAGAACTTGCCCTGTGTGTAGAAGGTAACTCACAGAGCTCTCCTTCAGAAAACTGGGGGACAGTATTCAAGTTGTGGCTGCCTGGGGCAAGGGATTGCTGGCTGTAGGACATACAGTGCAGTGCCCAGGACCGTGGGGAAACTGTTTCCTAGGGAAGAGGGGACATTCATGTCTGTGTAAACAGGAAAATTCTTGGGGCCACATGAGCATTCCCAAGACAGGATGAATGTGCAGAGAGGATCAGGAAGCTCCTGCATTTTGGCCTCTAGCTGTTCTCTAAACTCACTGTAAGGATAAGTTCTGAAGGAGAGCACTTGCACAGGTCAATGTGCACAGACTGGGAAAGGTGGGTTTTCTGTTGTTGTTATTAGCTCCTGGCATTAAAGGAAAGTTCTGTCATTCTACTAGCTGGATACAAGATTAAAGAACACATGCTCCAGAGTCTAAATTCTAGCAATAACACATTAAAATACCAAAATACCCAGGTTTCAACAAGAGATTACAAAAAATACAAAGAAACAGGAAGAGATGCATAGGCAAAGGAGAAGATTAAAGCATTAATAACAATCACTGAGGAGCATTAGGCCTGGGACACACCAAAGTTAAAAAAAATGGGGGGGCCTAAATATGGTCAAAGAGTTAATGAAAAACATGCACAAAGAAATGAAAGAAATCAGGGAAACAACAGATAAACACAAAGATATTATCAACAAAGACACAGAAATTATGAAAGGAAACCAAACACAGCTGAAGAATACAGTAATGGTAATTAACAATTCCCTAGAGCAGTTCAATAGCAGAGTGGAACTGGCAGAAAAAAACCAGTGAACTTGAAGATCCAACAACTGAAATCAACCACTCTGGAGAAAAGAAAGAATGAAGAAAAGTGAACAAGCATGAGGAACCTGTGAGACGCCATTAAACATACCAATATACACATTATTGGTGTCCCAGAAGGAGAAGAAAGAGAAAGGGGCAGAGAGAATATTCAAAGAAATAATGGCTGAAAAGTCCCTAATTTAATGAAAGACGTGAAATACACATCCAAGAAGCTCAACAAACTCCATACAGGATAAACCCAAATAGAGTCCCCATCGTACCATGTTATAAGCAAACTGCTGAACGACAAAAATAGAGAATTCTCAATACCACAAGAGAGAAGCAACATGGCACATCCAAGCAAGCCTCAATAAAATTAAGTGCCAACTTCTCACTGGAAACCATGGAGACCAAAGGTAGTGGTATGACATACTTCAAGTGCCAAAAGGAAAAAAATTGCCAACAATAATTCTGTATCTGGCAAAACCGTCTTTCAAAAATGAGGGAGAGATTAAGATACTCCCGTATAAACAAAAGCTGAGGGAGATTGTCACCATTAGATGGTCCTACAAGAGATGGTAAACAGGTTTCTGTACCTTGAAAACAACAGACAATAGACAGAAGCTGCATGAAGAAATAAAGATCTCCAACAAGGGTAAAGACATGGGTAAATATAAAGGCCACTACTATTTAATTTTTGGTTGGTAACGCCACTTTTTACTTCCTACAGTATCTAAAAGGCAAACACATAAAATGTAACGATAAATCAGTGGTTTTGGACTCATAATGTATAAACACGTAATCTGTGACAAGAACTACTTAAAGGTGAGGGGGCGGGGGGTATAAGAACCATTTGTATATACTACTCAAGTTAGGTTGGTATCAATGCAAACGAAATTATTATAGATTTAGGATCTTAAATTTATGCTGAATGTTGAATACAAAGAAAATATCAAATATGCAAGGTCATAGCAACAAAGAATACAGGTTGCTGGGGGCAGGGGCAATGCGGAGTTAATGCATAATGAATGTAGGGTTTCTCTGCAGGGAAATGGGAAGGTTTTTAGTAATGGAAGGTGTAAGGGTACCACAGTACTGGGGATGTGACTGATACCACCGAATGGTATGTATGGGAGTAACTGAGGTGGGAAAGTTTATATTGCATTTAAGTTCTGACATTTTAAAAAAAAAGCAACTAAAGAGACAATGTCAATCAAATGTAATACGTGATCCTGGATGGGATCTAACAAGGGAGGAGAAAGGCTCAAAAGGACATTATTGGGATATATGAAAAAACTGGAATATAGAACATAAGCATTCTATCAATGTTAATTTTTAGAACTTGATAACTGCATTTCAGGTGGCTATGTAAGTTATTCCTGTACTTAGGAAATGTAAATGGCAGTATTAAGTGTTCAAAACATGGACTGATAAATAGGCAGACAGACAGTTCGATAAAATGATACAACAATGGTAACAAAATGTTAATACTGGCTGATCTGGGTATCTTGGGAGGGGATAGAGAGGTATGTTGGAGTCCTTTATATGGGGTTTGTATTATTTTTATAACTGTTCTGTAAGTGTGAAAGCATTTCAAAATAAAGTTAAAAAACAGTCAATGACCTCCAGTTGGTCAAACCTTTTGCTAAAAACTCCCCTTTGCTGCTCTCTCATACCCACAGTTACAGCCTTATAACTTCTCACCTTGATGACTGCAGTTGTTGCATCCGTTTTGAGAGTAGGCTGATGTCTCATGAGCTCATCCACAGCACTGCCTAGATTGGATGCAGTATCCCCTTAAAGTAAAAAACGAACTGTTAGAAAGACTGAAGGAAATAAAGCTTGAGCCCTGTTGTGTGCCAATATAAGGTGGAAAGAAGAAACTGAGTTGGTTGTGATTTTCTAACGCCAGGCTTTCTCAAGTGAATTCACACCAACCTCACCTCCCAAACGATTGGGTGGAGGTGGGCAGGAAATTTTAATCAGTCTAGCAAGCATATTCTAATGCAATCATGTGTGCCACATTCTATTCCATCTGGGCAATTTCCAATGTGAAGGACCAAACTAAAATGTAGAGTAAATTTAGCTGTATTTCCTTAGCAGATGGGGTCTGTATATAAGAGAGAGAGAGGAAGAAGGATAAACCATTAACCTTCTGGCTGCCCCAGTATAAAGGATGACAGTGGCTAGAATGCTACAATAGTGGTCTGGAAGCACAAAGTACATTTTAGAAAACTGGAATGTTTCTGCAGCCCTACCTTCTCACTAATAATTCTCTAATGATCTGGTCTCAAGTACACTGGGAAGGAAATCTATTCATTAAAAACTGTTTTAGGGATTTGTATATTGGAACACTGATTAAGACCTCAACACTTTGGGACTTCATATTTCTCATTGCTGCATACTAGATGGTGGACCTGGAAATCTAGTGCTGCTCACTAATACTCATTTTTCACCAGCACCGTGACAGTACACGTAAAAGCGAACAGTTAACAAGCATGGAAACATGAGAAAAGAGGTTAAGGCAGACGTATTCCTTCCTACCGAAACTAGATTGCATAGTGATAATTCCTGTTATGCTTAGCACACCTTGTCAAAGAAACTTTGATGTCAAGTCAAAAGGTTTCTCTGCTAACTGGTGACTTGATAATCATGAAGTGTCTTGGCACAACACTGAGCCAATTATACACTATAAAATAAATTCTGATGACTTACCAAGGGGATCAGAACTCCTCCTCCTCCGCATAGCTGGGAGGTAATCCGGAGACAGAAGAACTCTGAAGAGGCGTTCAAAAGGCTGACACTGCACAAATGACTGAAGACCTCGGGCATTCAAGCAGAGTGCACTGAATACATTTGGAAGGGAGCCAAGGACTTCCCGAGTAGCAGGAACCTAGAGAGAAGATAAAGTGAGCTGGAAGTCATCTAAAAGAGTTCAGATGTAGACACTAAGAAAAACTGGCCAGGAACCATGCTGAGAGAGAGAAGGGATCTTGATAACTGGGTCCCAGTTAGTTTCCATACTGCATTAAAAAAAAAAAAACAAGACATAAGATTTTGTATGCCGTAAGACTGCTTTCCTGTGTTTAAATGTGTGTTTGGGGGGTGGTGGGGAGTAGCACATGAAGCATTCTTTAGAGCAGCAGAAAAGACTCACATCTTTGATAAGCAGTGCATGCAGCATAACATCTGCCAATCCATTGTCCTGGAGTGAGGAGAGCAATGATGGCTCTTGAAACACAAACACAGTCACCACTTCAGTAGCTAAAAAAGATGAGGAAATATGGGAAATTGGGAGATTCCTCACAAATATTAAGAGCAACACTCAACAGGCTTTGAAATAAGTAGTATATACTCAATGTATAGCAATTTACACACTTGTGCTTAACTATCAGGAATTTAGTGACTCCCCTTCAAGATTTTTATGGGCATATTCTTACATAAATGAGGATATACTGTTATGTATTTGTTTTTTTTTTAATCTATAATATACCATATAATTTCCTTTATCTTTCCTATCACTACAACTCATTCATTTTGAATGACTGCTTGGTACTCTTGTAAATATATATACCACCATGAATATATTTCCACCATGTGAAAACTGATAGACCTAACTATATATTCTTTTCTGTCTGTTTAAGCAAATGAAAATTTAACTGATGAAAATGGACAAATTGCTTCCTAAAAAGGTATTTCAGCAATTTTAAACTACCACCATTACTATAAATCCTTAGGTATTTATCTGAACAATTCTGACACTTATTACTGGTAGGCAGTTGTGTTTATTATCTTAGTTTAATTTGGGAAAGCTGAGAGGATAAAAAGTGCATTTTTTTTGATGGAGGACATTTCAAAAAGTATATTTAAAAACTCGGAAAGATAATGACCTCATTTAATTAACAATAATCTAGTAAAGCAATGTTAGAAGGAATTAAAAATATTTTAAAATAAAAATCATTGTGATTATTTCATAATATGGAGTTGCCAATGTAAATCGGTTGTAAAAGATGTGTGATTTCAGGGTATATATATATAATTTTAAACGCAGATTTGCTTGCTCCATTCTCAGAAATTCAGGTCCAGTAGATCTAAACTATGACCCAGAAACCTGATTTTTTAACACTTCACCCCTCCTAAATTCTGATAGAGATGGCATGCAAGGCCACAGAAACCTCCAGATTAGAGCCCCTGAAATTCTTAACTTCTTACTGGTTATCTTTTGGAAGGTCTATGGCAGTAGGTAATTGGAGATGGACAAGGCAATAAATAGGAAAAGCTGCCTTCTAGTCGTAGCTCTGTTAATCTGACCAATTTTGACAATATATTTAGAAACGAAGAATTAAGACAAACACTAAAGCTTATGGAACATAGTAAAAACTCTACTCAAGAGGAAATAGTACAGCATTAGTATATTTATTAAAAAGTAACCAAAAAAGAAGCCAGGAAAAATTAGCAGGAAAAAAAGCACAGAATTTAATGAAAGCAAAAAACACAAACAATTAAAACCAAAAACCAGCCCTCTGAAAAGACTGATGAGGTTTATAAGCTATATGAAATCTAATGATGAAAAGAGCAAAAATACATATTAGCAATGAGAAAGGAGAATTAACTGGATACATAACAAACAGATGATATTACAACATGTATGCCAGTAAGTGAAATGTATGCTTTTGTAAGAAAATGTCATAAAAATTAACTCTCAAAAAATCTAAATAATGCATGATAGAGTCAGCTGGAGAGGGGCTGCTTTCCATTCCATGACCAGGTCATTCCTGATCAAGGATGGGACCCGAGGGACAACCCAACTTAAAGAGAGATTACAGCCACTTTATCACTGGAGACAGCTGTCAATAAAGGTATGTCTCTTGTTCTTATTTTTAGACTCCTAGAAAGTAGCTAATGGTTTCCTTGTTTTTTTTTTTATTTTGGTCAATGGGCTTAAAACAGACATCACATGCAGAATTGTTCCCTATGGGGCCTTCCACATTGGGAATATATTGTCACTCAGACCTTGCATAAGACGAAAGGAAAAAAAAAAAAAAGATCACATGTATCAGCTCATACCAAGAAGCTCATTTTATCACCATAGCTGACAAACTTGCTCACATCTTTCAAAGAAGCTAAGATACTACCCCTTGCTCTTGATTCAATGGGTCCAAAAGACCTCTGGTCATCGTGACCCCTAGGAACTTAAAATTTAGGCTAAATGCCATGGCATCCTGATACCACCCACCCTAGTCCAAATCTTAGCCTCCCAAGGTGATCTTTGCACCCTGTCCTGTTACTGTATCATGATCAATGGGTGAACACCCTTTTCTTACTGGCAACTGATTTTATCAATAAAGGAAAAGACAACCTACAGAACGGGAGAAAGTATTTGCAAATAACATATCTGATGAGGGTTCAACATAGAGAGAAATTATTAAGAACTCCTTGTATTAATTCCTGGATGAAGCAGTGTACCACTTTGTACATATTATGTCCCCCAGAAAAAGCCATGTTCTTCGACGCAATCTTGTGGGGGGCAGACATATTAGTGGGGATTAAGTCGGAATGTTTGGATTAGGTTGTTTCCATGGAAATGCGCCCCATCCAACTGTGGGTGCTAACTCTGGATAATTCCCATGGAGGCGTGACCCCACCCATTCAGCATAGGCCTTGATTAGTTTACTGGAGCACTATATAAGCTCAGACAGAAGGAGAGGGCTTGCTAAAGCTAAGAGTGATACTTTGAAGAATACACAGGAGCTGAGAAAGGAGCTGCAGATGAGCGACAGTTTGAAGATGGCTGTTGAAAGCAGACTCTTGCTCCGGAGAAGCTAAGAGAGGAAAAACACCCCAAGAGCAACTAAGAGTGACATTTTTGAGGAACTACAGCCTAGAGAGGAACGTCCTGGGAGAAAGCCATTTTGAAACCAGAACTCTGGAGCAGACACCAGTCACGTGCCTTCCCAGCTAACAAAGGTTATCCGGACACCATTGCCCATCCTCCAGTGAAGATACCCGATTGCTGATGACTTACCTTGGACACTTTATGGCCTTAAGACTGTAACTGTGTAACTAAATAAACCCCCTTTTATAAAAGCCAATTCATTTCTGGTATGTTGCTTAATGACAGCATTAGCAAACTACAACAAGCAGGAAGACATTACGTTGAGTAAAATAAGCCAGAAGCAAAAAGAAAAATAATTATATGATTCATTTGTAA
This sequence comes from Choloepus didactylus, assembly GCF_015220235.1. Lineage (NCBI taxonomy): Eukaryota > Metazoa > Chordata > Mammalia > Pilosa > Megalonychidae > Choloepus > Choloepus didactylus. The sequence continues at coordinate 449,332 of NW_023637605.1, read as the reverse complement.
GAAATATATAGAATAGGCAGATTCACAGAGACAGAAAGTAGATTACAGTTTACCAGGGGCTGGCAGCAGGGGGCAATAGGGAGATACTGCTTAATGGGTTGAGTTTCTGTTTAAGGCAATAAAAGTTCTGGAAATGGATGGTGGTGATGACAGTACAACATTGTGAATGTAATTAATGATGCTTAATTATACCCTTAAAATGGTAAACATGGCAAGGTTTATGCTATTTACTTTAAACTAATACAAATTTTTTAGAAATGCAAAAACAGCTCCTCTTCCCCTTTCTAGTCATAAAAGGGAATGCTTCCTTTCCATGAGTATATGATACCCAAATAGAACCCGCACTCACTGATACCTCCTCTTTATGAAACTGGTACCATCCATGCTGGACTGGAACCAAGATCAAGAGCGGGCAATACAATGGGACTGCCTGAAAATTAAGAGCCCTTGCCCTCCAAACAGACTATTCCGTATGTCACAAGAAAGCTCTCTGCCAAAGTCCTTCCCCAGTGTGATGGTTTTACAGGTTGGCTAACTGGAGGTTCCACTTCACCGGACACAGAGCTTTTGCTCCTTTCCTGGTCCCACACTTAACAAATGTATGGTTCCTCCAAAGAAAGGAAGGTTTTAAATTAGTTCCCAACACCAACATTCTCAAATAGGATTCATTCTAGCTCTGGATCCATCCTATTAATGAGATATTAAATGAGCAGACACTACAGGAACTGAGAGGGCAATGCCTGTAAATCTCTTCATAATAAACAGGTATCTCTAACATATTAAGGCCCCAAAATGTCATTGTGCATTGTTCTGGCTCTGTTTAGGCTGGATATGCTTCGTTTGGCTCAGGGTGTAGGTCTGAGATTCTACCACACCACCTCAATACCAAACTCCTTGGGCTTCTTTTGACTGTAGCTCTGATCCCTACTTGTTTGGGGCATGCAATCAGTCCACAGCTTATCCATAAGAAATTACCCTGTAACTCCTAGAGGCAAAGGGGTACTGATCTTCAGTCACTTCTGTAACAATTCCTCAAATATACAACTTCGTCTCGAGGTCCTGAGGTGGCCCAGGACTCCTATTAGCCCAGCTGACTAATGCCCCAGTAACTGCCACTGCACCACTCACCATAATGCCACAACCACATCAGTTTTTATTTCCTCTCATCCTAAAACCCATGCCTCACTGTCCACTATTCGTATTGCTACCCACAATTCCTAATTCCTCAACCTGATGGACAATATCTATTGTGACATTAACAGAGAATTTCATAAACTGCGTCTGCTTCCAGATACACCAGCCCGGAGAATTAAAACTAATTCTTGCCCTGTTGGAGGTCTTCAATATTCATATTGACGATTCTTCACTCTCTTTGGTTAAACTGTCCACAATAACCATGATGGCATTGGCATCTGCTAGAACAGGAACACAGCATAAGCAGGCTTGGATAGATGAAGATGGAGATGGCGTGTGTGTGTGTGTTGGGGCGGGGGAGTGGGTAACGCAGGAGAGAAGAAAAGACAGTCAGGGAGTTAGAGGGGATACAGGTGGGTGTAACGGTGGGGCTGAAGAAACGGGTTGGATTTGGGAATACAATCTTTATCTGAGGTGGAACTGTGGTGGCAGAACACCTCTAACTCCCCAGGTGCTTCCTCATTAACTTTCCCTTCATAGACTCCATACCCTTCTCCAGCCTCCCCCACCAATCAGTATTGTATACCACTATGTTTCTCCATTTATCTCACATCTCTGCAATTATATGAACTTGCCCCCTAGAAACTCTACCTTCCAAGCCCCTTGGGCCACTGGTTCTGTAGCACAACTCCAGCTCAGCAGGGTCACATGCTCTACTTCTCCATCTTGCTTTCTTCTACTCTATACATTCAATTAGAAGTCATTCCTTTCACAAAGACTTGCTGCAAAATGGAGTACAGGGGCATCTTTGGATCTAACATATACGGCCTTATCATAATCTTTGGTGTAACAGGCACAAGTTTTGGTATTTTAATTTTGTAACACAGACTCAACTCACAGAGGAACCCAATTGTCACAACACCTGGCAGACCACATAAACTAAATATGAGTCTCAAACTTGATATGAAAATTGGTAACAAAGTGGGATTAAACTACCTACTGGCATTTTGGAGTGGAGATTGTGGATCAATAATATAGAAAAGGTACTCAAAGTAGTTCAACAAATAAAACAATACAATCCCAATCAAAACTCCAACAGCCTTCTTTGCATACATGGAAAAGCCAATCATCAAATTCATATGGAAGGGTAAGGGGATCCCAACACCAAAATCATCCTGAAAAGAAGAACAAATTTGGAAGAATCATGCTTTCTGATTTTAAAACTTATAGCATGGTACTGGCACAAGAACAGACATATAGACCAATGGAAACAAATTTAGAGTTCAGAAATAAACACACTTCACATGAATGACTGAATGATTTTTGATGAGGATGCCAAGTTAACTATATGAGGAAAGAAATTTTTCAATGTATCATGCTGGGAAAACTGGATAACCCCATAAGAAAGAAAGAAAGTGTACTCCTACCTCACAGCACATACAAAAATTAACTCAATACAAATCAAAGACCTAAGTGGAAGAAACGAAACTACAAAACTACTAGAAGAAAACACAGGGAAACATCCTCAAGACCTTATGTTAGGCAATGGTTTCCAAGAAGTTATACGAAAAGCACAACCAACAAAAGAAAAAATAGATAAATGGGACTACATCAAAATTAATGAGCAAAGGCCAATATCAAGAAAGTAAAAAGAAAACCAATGAAATGGGAGAAAATATCTGGTAATAGTTTAATTTACAGAACACATAAAGAACTTCCAAAAGTCAACAACAAAAACAACTCAATTAAAAAATTGGCAGAGGTCTTGAATGACATTTCTCCAAAGAGGATATACAAATGGCCCAAAAGCATATGAAAAGAAGCTCAACCTCATTAGTCATTAGGGAAATGCAAATCAAAAATCACAACGAGATACCATTTCACACCCAGGAGGAAAGTAACAAATGTTGGTAAGATGTGGAGAAATCTGAACCCTCATACACTGCTGGTTGGAGAAAAAATGGTGCAGCCAGTGTGGAAAACAGTTTGGCAGCTCCTCATAAAGTTAAGTATAGAATCAGTACATGACCTGGCAATCCTACTTCTAGGAATATGCCCAAAAGAACTGAAAGCACGGACTTGAACATACAGTTCTACACTGCTGTTAATAGCAGCATTATTCACAATAGCAAAAAGGTGTAAGCAACCAAAGTGTCCATCAATGGATGAATGGATAAACAAAATGTGTTTACATATATATATATACACACACACACACATATATATATATACACATATATATATTTATATTTTTATATATTTATATCTCATGGAATGTTATTCAGCCATAAAAAGAAATGAAGTTCTGAAGCATGCTACAACATGGATGAACTTTGAACACATCATGTTGAGTGAAATAAGCCAGACTCAGAAGGATACTGTATGATCTCACATATAAGAAATAATTACAATGCACAAATCCAGAGTCAGAAATTAGAATACAGGGTACCAGGGTTGGGTGGGTTGGGATGGGTGGAGTTCATGCTTAATGGGTAGAGAGTTTCTATTTGAAGTGATGGATAATTCATTTGGTAATGGATGGTGTTGATGATAGCACATTATGAATGCACTTACCACCACTGAATTGTATACTTGAAAGTGGTTAAGATTGGAAATTTTGTTTTGTGGTATACTACCACAACAAAAACAAAAAAAAACAAACCTATAGAAATGTTAAACAAAACAACCTCCAAGAGATTCCCAGAACCTCACTGATTTCTTTTCCTGGCCATCTCCTTCTGCCTGGAGTGAATGGCTCTGCACTATCATTCAGGGAGGTATAATAATGACTGCTGACCTAATTATTTTGGGTTGGCTTTACAAATTTGGTCGCTCTTAGATACAAGTTTACAGGAAACATGGAAGGTGGCCATGCTAATTCAAACATCTGGGAAGAATTATGAAGAACATAGGAATGAAATCGGGACATCTACTGACATATTTATTGCTCTAAGTTTCATTTACTGCCTGTGTCCCTCCTCTCTTGAATCATCCAATAGCTCCATCCCACCCCCATCCCACAAGGGCATGTAATCTCTTGCTGCCTCTTTTAAACTTCCCCTTTAAAAAAACACTCACTTCTCTGGGTTCTGGGCATTTTCCTAGAGACAGTCATCCTCACCTCAGGAATTACCAACCTGTATAACTAGCAAATCTTTTTTTGATCACACCAAAGGCCAACTGCCATTAGGTTTGCCATCCGTACTTAACCTTGGGAGACAGCTTCTCTATGTAATGGCGGATATGCTATAATATACAAGAACTTCCTAAGTCTGATAAAAGGGATCAAAACGAAACATTCTGCTAACCTCATACTTAATGGTGAAATACTGAACGCTTTCCTCTCTAAGTTCAGGAACAAAGCAAAGAGTCCCATTCTCACCACTCCTATTCGGCACTGTGCTGGAAATCTTTGCAAATGTAGTAAGACAAAAAAGAAATAAAAGGCATAAAGATCATAAAGATGTACAACTGTCTATTTGCAGATGACAAGATTATGTAGAATAGCCTAAGTAATCAACAAAACTATGAATAAGTGCATTTAGCAAGGTCACAGGATACAAGGTTAATACGCAAAAATCCAAAATTTATTCAGCAAGGGGATGGGAGAGGGGAGGTATCTAACCTCTAGTAGCCAAAATATTGTCTAGACACTCCAAAGTATTAAAAAAAAAACCTGCTACAACTACAAGGAGGTTTTCCCTATTTCCATGCCTCCCATTAAATTCCCTTATAGTTTAAAAGAGAATTTCAAATATTCCAAAGTCTAGGTATCTAGCACATGGTCCTGAACATGTACAGCACTTAAAAAATGTCTATTAATAAAAACAAAGTTTTAACAATAGAAATAATAGAAGCAGCACCAATGGCAAACCACAGAGGTATTTTCTAATTAATTACAAAGTACCCATAGCCTCCAAACCTTCATTTTCTTCAGTGAAAAACAATTTTCCATAATACAGTTCATAGAGTTGACATTCAATTCTGAGAATGAAGACCATTATGATTGGATTTCCTGGACTAAGGTTAGGGATTTACCAGTGCATAAAGACATGCTTCTTACCACATAAAGTGCAGCTAATAAACCAAATGTAAAATACTACTACTTACTACAAATGATTCAGAAAATGCTGCTTATAAAAGGTATATCTGACGTTCAAGAAAAAGATAATTTATAGAAAAGTGAGTTCCGACTTTTCTCTCATTCATTACCAGTAAAAAAAGACACATGAATTAAAGAGTGGACAAATACGAATAATAAAGGCCTCTAAGGATATAAAACTCCAAGAATCCTGTCAGGTTATCCCAGTTTGATATTACCAAATATCAACTTCACTTACCTAGGAGAAAGAGTGATGGGCCATAGTATTCTGTATTGCTGATGATGTGTTTCAGGGAGGTAGGCAAAGAACCATCCATCACTAAGAGAAAAGTGAACATTAAGGAGATACGATCAGTATGGGACTGGTTGAAGGAGTGGGGATGAGAGGGCAGTACGTTACATATACCACACTGTAGTAAAGTCTGTACTGATTCCAATCTAATGGTCCCTTTTTGTTACCCCCTCATTTTGTATTATTTATTGCTTGGCCATGCAATCAGCTTTTTAACACCAGAATGAAAAAAGAATAGACACACAAACAGCCTGAGTAAGGTGGCATGCTGGAAGGGAGCACACAAAGTTGAAAGCTGAAAAAGGAACAAAAAAAGGGCAAACAATAATGAAAATAGCTAAACATCCTTTTAGGTTTAGGAAAAGTGACATCAAACAAAAACTTCAAAATGGCCTCCTACTAAGCCTGCCTTGTCGAAGAAGAGTAGGCAGTCCTCAGAAAAGTATGAAAAGGACCAGTCTTTGTAAAGGCTTGGCTAAAGGTTCCTAAGAGTCAAACATTATTCAAAAGAAGTATCTAGAACCAAATACCATGACGGATGCCATCTGAAAAGGCTGGGTCTTGAAGGGCCTTCTTGAGGAAATTCAACATGGATTTGAGAAGTGCTGCTCGCTGTGGAATACACTGGACTCCTGGCAAGGCAAGGGAGAAAGACAAGAGAATTTTACTGGGTTTATAGTTAGACGAGTTATGCATATAAAACAAAGTTTTAAAACACCAGTATCAACCAGAGCAAAACCAGAATACAACTGAAGTCTCTGGACACTGGAAAGAACATTTAGCTAAGCCTTTAAAGTAGAGAAATAAATCACCTAGGACCATATGAAACTAAAAGCTTAAAGTAAAAATGAAAAATTACAAAGTAAAAAGCATTAATAACCAACTGAGTCTCAGTTCCTACTTCAGATATTATCTAGCCTCCAACATGGCTGTTTTCATGGGCAAACAGTTAGGAAACTATAAAATGCTCTGAAATACATGCTACCATAAGAAAATGGAATGTCAGAATGGTGATGTAACATGCATAGTCACAGGAGGCCAACCTTCAAATGTACCACTTAAGCTACCTCCAAAGTTTTTTTTTCACTAGTTTAATAATTCATGCAGTGTGAAACACTGTGTATCTACATGTCTACACACCAGGACGGGGGTCAGGGCCAGAGCCAGAGGAGATGTTAGTGCTGCTGTTGGAACTTGATGCCCTTAACTCAACATCCAGCTGGTGCTCCATAGAGATGGATGAGCCTGGACTGCTTTCCATAGCTACATCTGCAACTAAGGTACAAGTTATCATAGAGAAACTAATTAGAATAAAAGGTACCAACAAAGATATTTGCTTGAGAAAATCTTTTCCATTAAGGTTTGATGAATGATATGAAAATGAAGTATTAGAGAAATGTAAAAATTTCACAAACAAATGGAAAAGCATTTAACATCGCTAGTTATTCGAGACATACAAATGTTTCTTTTAAAAAATCTGTAAGTCCTACAATATTTCTCTTAAATGAAATTGGAGAAAAAAATTTTTAAGTAGTCAGTAAAACACAATTACTCACTGCTACATAGGTAGTAGACAGTAGTTGGAACTATTTACGAGAGTAGCAAAAAATTGAGGTATTAAAAATAACTCAACATACAAATGTGGATGACTATGATACACTGAATGAACAAGGCATGCTGAACATTCAGCATTATGACTCCATCTTCCTCTTTAAAAAAAATGATACTTAGGTAAACAGGTATTTGTGCATAAAAAAGCCTGAAAAGGCCACACCAAAGCAGTAGCTATGGTGAAGGGGGGTGTGAACATTCCTTTTTCACTTATACAATTGAATAAAATAATTTTAATTGAGTACAAGGTGCAAAATCACTTCTTACAATTTAGAAAACATGGTAAAGCTCCCCTAGTGATAAAATCACTATTTACATTTTGAAATACTTTCCTTCAACCTTTAAAAAAATATATACAAACATATATATGGATGGGACCATGTACAAGCTCAGTTTTTTAACCTGCTGTTTCCTGAATCTATAGTTTTCTCTTAGAGTGCACCAGCATCACCTGGATTGATCACTAAAAGTGCAGTTATCCAGGGCTACACTTGCAAACTTACTGAATTGCAGATGGGGTCTGAATCTTTAGAAAGCAGTTTAATTCATTTTTATGTCCACTGATCTGCAACGATCTTTAAATAGTTTACTACAGCACGCCATTTACTAGAAGTAACATTTTACTCAATATTCTGGGATCTCACTCATTAAATCCAATGCCAGAATGCCCAGAATAGACTAGAAATAGAAATTGGGTCAAGTGGATTCAAGGGACAGCATCACACACAAACAACTGTGTTCAGAAACAAAAATTAAAACAAAAACAAGGAAATGGTAACCTATGGATATTTAGTGTTGAGAATTAAAGTATTACATGATATATTATTTCATGGCATATTACAGCATGATAAAAGATACACATAATAACAACATGGGTCACCAAGAAAAAATTAATTTAAATTCAAAGGAAGCTGTTTTGGGGAACAGTTTTTTTTCCATTACTAGTATCATCAACTATACATTGGCTGGACAGAGCAGCAGTTAAAAAAAGACACAACACACCTGAACATCAACAGCATCTGGTCTTGTACCCTTTTGATTTTATATCAGATTCTACATTCTCCTTATCTTTCCCAAGCAATTATTAAATATCTATGATGTATCAGATACTGCTGGAGATACAGCAGTGAAGAAGAAAAATATCCTGATCTTGTGGTGCTTACATTTTAGTGGGAATAAGATGATGAAACAATAAATAAGAAAATGTCAATTAAGTGGTGAAACAATATAGGGTAACATCATAGAGCAACTGTAGGGCTCTACTGGAGCTCTACCATCTGCTTCACCTCCCATCTCTATTTCCAAAGACCTTTATCTTCCTTTTCTAATTATCTTTGTGTAAAACACTTGTAAATCATTTATGTAGCAATTTTTTTGGTTAGTGAAAATATACACTCATGTCAGTTTTGTACTTCACAATTGAAGAGGACGAATAAAAATGGGGGTGTGATGACATAAAAAAATCTCAAGAAAAAAAATCCTGATTAAGAACTGTTACTTACCATCCATATCAGTTTCCATTTCTTCTCCCTCTTGTGTAGTACTGGGTCTCTGGATCTTTGGCTTGATCACAAATGGACATTCTTTTCGGCACAGATCTACTTCGTGCTACAATCAAGGGAAAGGTACTAAGAAAATTCTGCATATATTTCAGGGATAAAAAGCAATTATAATGGAAGAATACTCCAGGCAGATAACAGAATTGGTTTCTAGAAACACAAGAGGGCTAAGATGGCTCTTTATGGTTCTTAAGATAGTTGCTAGGCTCTCACTGGGTATAAAGTCTATGCCAATTGCTCCTTGTATAATAATACCTCAAGTCTATAAATGAAGATAGAAAGTCCACTATGGGACTGAAAAGCTGCCATGTCCAGATTGGTGATGAGGTCTACCACTCTGACAGCTCTGGTGACAAATGTTATCTGGTCCTGTTCATCGCCAAGAAATTTTATGACCTATCAGGAGAGAAAAAATGGCAAATTCAATCAATTGGAAAGATAAAAAGAGGTAAAATAATGTTCTCTTTAGAAAACATGCAGTCTGGGGATGTAGGGAGGCAGCAGAGTATAGCAGAAAGAATATGTGTTTAATTTTTGGTGCTTGCCAAATGCTTGCTCTAAGACTTCTGGGACTTAGCCTCCTCTCAGGTAATGGTAACAACATCTACTTTTCAAGATTAAATAAAATATTTGGGGAGAAAAAAGCCCAGTGACTGACATATGATAAAGGCTATTATCATTACAGCACAATTTACATATCTTTAGGTACATTTCCTTCAGGGCTGTGCCTAAGATCATAAGATGAGGCAACGTTTTGCCTACTACTGGGCCTCTTGACTACTACACCATGCTGGACTATGATCAACTCTTAACAACAGAGGTAGCTGCCAGAAAAGTTGCTAATGAGATAACTAGAAGGCCAAACTAGAAAAATTAAGTATAACTTGTTCTGGGTAAGCTTTCTTATGCTATCTGCTCTTACCTTGAAACAATTCCATGCTTCCAACTCTATACCCTCTCAGTTGACTTTCTCAAAAATGCAAACAAACAAACAAACAAAAGAAGAGAAAACAGCGCACCTTCAGTAAAGCTTCCATCATTCCACAGGAAACCAAGGCTTCACCACCAGCATCATAGCTGGCCAGGTGGTATAAAAAAGAGAAGAGAGCAGTGGCAAACTGATGAGGGTATGGATCCATGGAAGGATCTAGAAGGGAGGATGGGAGAGGGAGACAAAGAGCATGCTCACCATCCGGTGTTAAACTGAAAGATATTCTAAAAAGCAGAAAAGAAAGTGGGGTGGGGTGCGGTCCACTTCTTGCTTAGGATAATCCCAATGAAAACTTACCAATCATGGCCTGGATACAGTTCCGCACAAGTACGGGCAAAAATCCATGGTAAGAGGCAGTTCCAGTACAGTCAATAATACTGCTGAGTTTGGGAGTCCTTTCCAAGTGGACAATTGATGTTAATGTTCGTAAAGAAGCAGCTTTAATCTCCTATGAGAACAGAAGGTAAACATGGGATGTGTCAAATAATGAGGAGATGACTCAACAAAGTAGCTAATACCCCAAACTCTACTGGCAACAATTATTTGGGGAGATGGACGTCTGTTGAGTACAACATTGAACATCCAGCACTGTTAATTTCTCAGCTCAATGCCCAAAGAGAAAGAAATAAAAGGGCAAAGTTTCCCTCTTAGTGTTCATGACAAACCCCTGGGAAAACTCAAAAGGTAAATACCTAAGAGCCTGATATATAGAGAAGAGTATTAATAAATACCTACCATAAGCTGCTTATCTGTTATCTGAAGGACATCTACCAACTCTTCTATCAACCCATTATACAAGACACTGTTTGCTGACTCCTGCAACGCATTGGAATATACTGCAAAAGGAGAAACAAACACTTTAGGCAAGAGGGCAGTGGTCAAGCCACTGCCCAATGACAAACTTCTCAGCACCTACTGGTTCTGGGGAAGAATTCCCTTCCAACCAGCACCGGAGGACGGAATCACCAAATTCCATCTGATCAAATACGGTGATAAGCTCTAAATACTCACCAATCTAACAGATTCCCCTATTAATGGTATTGATAGTATTGGGCAAAGATTTTTTGGGGGATGGAAGTAGGAAAGGAGAATGAAGAGTTCGTTTGTCATAACATCACTACTTGAAATAATTCCACTATGCCTTGGAAGTAGACATCCATTTTAGCCTCTTCATATGCTTCTATTTTCACTGTAAACACTTCTATGGGCTGTAACGAACAGAATTTATGGACTATCGCAGACTAAGCCATAAACTTGTGTAACACATTGAAGTAAAACTTGAGAATGTATATAATTCAATTTTACTGACTTTCACATTGAGGTACTACTGGACAGAGTTCCCTGAAATGAAAGCTAATGGGATTTGAGCACATTCATTTAGTTTTCAACAAACATTTCCTGAGCACCCACTAACATGCCAGGAGTAGTGCTAGATATGACTATAACTATAAGAATAAGAATTTCACTTGAAGGAGTTCACTTCAAAAAGGAGACAAGTTCTAACATAATGAAGGCTGGTAATAGTAGTAGCACCACAATTTTATACCTTCTATGTGTCTGGCCTGTTCTAGGTGTTTAACAGGTTTTCATTTAAACCTCAGATGAGCCTATAAAGTAAGTTATTATGCCAACAGAAAACATGGAAACTTAGACTGGCAGCATAAACCTGTGGCTAACAATCTGCAGAGCCAGGGTCAGAGTCCAGGACTGATTCTGAAACTAGTGTACTGTCCAATCTACACACCACAGTAAAATGCATGGTATTAACTACTTAATACTTTCTGACTTACTTCAAAATTATAATCCTAAAGAGATGTGAGATGGGAGAAGAGAAGGATGAAATAGCAAGAGGAAGAACTGGGACCAGTGAGAGATGACTACCTGCATACCTATAAAAAAAGACCAGAACCAAGACCAACCTCATGTGATATGTCAATAGGCATAATATTATCTTTCTGGTCCAACATTAAGGAGCTCAAGAATGATGAATGAATACAGTAAATACTAGGAATGCTGTCACCAAAGTGACCACGGTAAGTCTCACAGCCACCAAGATGGATGCAGTTCAAAGGAAACCAAGTCCAAACTGCCTAATTAGGGTTGGTTAACTACAGAGTGTTCCTCTCTTACCTAATATAGATATGGCATGCAGTCTGGCCTGAACAGCTTGCAATCGCTTCCTGTGATTAGAAAAGCCATGGGCCAGTCGTATGTGTGTAAATAATAGCATCTGTAAAGAGATAAGACCTACATTAGGAAACCAATGAAAAAGGTGAGAGCTAAATCTTACCTGGTGGATTGCTAGGTAAAAAATGGTTTTTTTTTTTTGCTATATATTAAGGTATCGAACAAAAGTGGTTCTATTCTGAAGTTCGACAAAATGCAAGAAAACAAAAAGGCTCACAGAATCCTAATAATCTGATGCAACCAAGAACTATCACTGTACTGATAAGCAACAAATAGGGGACATGCAGAAATAGTTTCGTTACTAATCAAATTAAATATCTGACCACTATCACAATAAGCAGAAAACATAACATGACTAAACAGTTTTCTTCTTTGTTATCCAAAGTGTTAAGAAAGCTACTACCACTTATTGGATACTCAACGTGAGTCAAGCAATTTATTTTTTTTCCAAACTCTTATATAAGGACCTAGACCCAGGAAGTTATTAAATATTAGCCTCATAAAAGATGAGGAAACTAAAGCTCAGAGAGGCCAAAGTAATTTGCCCATGGTCTGAATCCAAAGCTGACATTCTTTTGGATATGTTGTCTCCCACCCTAGCACATTACTTAGTTAACATTCACACCCTCTGGATATTTTTAAGACATATGATACCTGCTTATCCTTAGGAATGCTGTACATTTTGGTAAGAGATTCCATGATTTCAGAAGGACTTTCAGAAATCTACATTACCAAAACAAAAAAAGAGCGAATTAGGAATGGAAAGTATATCAAACATTATAAAACTATCCATTAGTCAAAAATTCCCCTTACCTTGTCAAGCTGCTCTATGTGGATATAATGTAGTGTGTTACTAGTTGTCTGAAATTAAAAAACAGTAAGAGAACTGTTAAGAGTTACTGAATTGCCATAGGACTGCAGGAACTGTCTGAAAACCAAGTTGCTGAAGCCTAATTGAATGCTCTTTAAAAACATCAAGGTAACTTGAGTTATCTCTTTGGTCTCCAAGAACATCCATTTTATATACAGCATCTTCTCAGGAAAATGACTCTGAACCCAGTAATACCAAAATATAATGCAAATAGCCAAAGCACATTTCATATTCTTCTTTGTCCCCCTTTTAACCCACCACTGATTTAATCCCCACAGTCTTAATATTCATTGGAAAGAGTGAATCTATGAAAATGGTTTCTCTGTAAATACACATTAGAGTTGTTTTCCAGGAGCCATTAACCTAGAAATATTATTATTGCTTTATAATCTAGGTAAAAGAAAAAAGTTCTCATCCACTAGGCTACTTCCAAACTGAATTCTGGTACCTCCCTGAAAGAGTATGGAATGACCAGGTAATTTAAGGAGTCTTTAAGCAATAAATACTTGTTGCGTGCTGGTTTAAGTCTTTAAGGATTCACGTAGAGAAACCTAAGCCATCACTACTCAGACAATCACAATGCATGCTGAAATTCTCAACTGAGCCTGTGAGAAAACAAGACAAGTCATACCACTGCCCCACTACGGTAGTCCTGGTCTTTTGGCAACTCTCAACATAAGCAAGACTCAAGCCTATCAGAGCTAGGCTTAAAATAAACACTTGTTCCTGGGAAGCTGCTAGGTATAGCTAGCTTGAGAGGGGAGCAATGTAACTCAAAATCATTCCCTCATTTAACAGAGTCCTACAAACCCCAGTTACAGCAGCTCACAGACCTATCAGAACAAATGTAAATAAGACTCACCCTTTTTTCGATTTTGACCTCGGCCCCAGGGTCTGCATAGAACTCAAAGTGTAGTGTAGTTGCACTGGGTGGGTATTTCTGTGCATAAAATACATGAAAGAATCAGATACTGAACTTCAACTGATTACAGACAAAGCAGATGCCACAGAAAGTTCTCTATACTCAGAATCATCCCCCAAAGTCCTAGTCACTTGTCTAACTCACTGTACCAGCAGAATGAGCAGTGTAGTCAGCAATCATAGTGCCTTTACTCCTTGTCTCAGCAGTACTCAGTTAGGATAAAAGACTTGTAACAAAACAGCATCAGGAGAATGGAGACCAGATCTCCAAAAGTTTCCATCATGTTTACTCATAAGTTACTGTCTGCCCTTTCTTTCAAGACATCAATTTCCAACATACCTATTGCCAAGGGGGAAAAGGGGCAAGCCAGCGAAGCAGTGATGAGTAAAATTCCAACAAAGGATAGACGTTAAACATCAGCATCCAGATGAAGAATGGAAGAGGACATTCTTATGAAAATCTTAGTGTCCATCAACAGAGTATTGAAATATTTTATTCAAACTATGCCCCATGGACATAACTTCACTATTCCTCAAATCTTTTCATCTCTCTTCTCATAATATCCAACTGATTTTCTGCACAGGCAGACACCAAGACATATAAACTGGACCCTGATAACAGATCCTGTAACTCGAGAAAAGCAACATGACAAAGAAAGTAAGATGGCAACAGCAAGACCATTAAAATGCCTGCTTTAAAGAAACTGGTAGCAGTGGTCATCTGGGGACAGAGAACTTATCAGTGCATTCTCCTTCATACTTCTTTAGCATGTGTATGTATTACTTCCCTTTAAGGTTATAAATTACATTTTTGAAAGCCTCATACGTCAAATATCAATAAACAAAAAAGACCAAAATGGGTAATACATTATGCAAGCCTAGTGCAGAATAGCATACTATTTCGCTCAAGAGGCAAAGAACAAGCGTCAGTCATGTAAGTGAGGAGGCTCAGAATTAACCAACTAAACCTTAAAATGAAAAATTATGTTCTAAGACTAAGAATTACAAACTCTGAATACCCTTTAATATTTATGTAGTTTTGATTATTAAACAGAGGCAACACTCACCTTCCACATTACCCAATATCGATTTATAAAATGCTCACTAAAGAAAGGATACTAGTTAAGGCGGGAAAGTAACTAGCTCTAATTAGTAGTTTTCTGTAACCAGAAAGACAGACATTCTCCTAGAAGAAAAAAGGCTTGCTGAGACAGATTCACTAAATTTCACTGCAGTCATTTGCAATAAACATGACAAACTGACAAAAGAAATGGCACATATGCTGGAAAATACAGTTGATTCCTGGCATAAGACTGTTCTAACAAATCTAGTTGTGACTTGTGATTCCACAGCAACATATCGAAACAGAGGGAAAGAAGGCCTGAGCTTATAAACTAAGAATGTGTAAAAGACATGAGAGCGACAGAACACAAGGGATAAACATAGAAAGCACACAGTAACATTAAAATTATAAATTCTCAATAACCTCAATGGTAGAAGTCCTTTCCAAGTAGCCATTCCTAAATGATGCTACAATGCCCAGAGCACTAATAGTTTCAATGGGAGAATGCAAGGAAATTTACTTTCTGGGAGTTTTTATTCACTTAAACTGATTGAACAAATGCAGCTCTCTACCCAAGAGTTAGGATCAAGTTCGGTATGCACATGTACTGTTTTTCTGAGAGTCTTCATCTCCCGCCAGTACACTGAGGACTGAAGCATTTCTACACTGCTTCCCAAGGTTTACTATGTCTCAACTGATCTCAGTTTGCTCAAAGTTCCTTGATATGAACTTACAACTTTATAATCCATATGTCCATAGTAAAGTAAGGCTCAGAAAAAGACTACAGCTCTAGTAAAAGACACCCATATCCCAAAGAGTTACTTACCATCATATGCAAGTCTTGGCAAGATTCTGCAAGTCCAAAGCCATTCTCCTTTCCACCCCAGCTCTTAGAAAACGAAAAAGACAATATTAAGACAGTGCTTATGATATCCTTGCATATAAAATATTTAAGAGTGCGCAGTTGCCTGGAGCATAGTGACAGAAAGACTTGAGAGAAAGGTCATGACCACACAGCAGTATCTCCCGAGAACTAAAAGTTTTATGAGCAAAAGCAAGTTAACACATTATATTTCCATATTTGAATCACATTCATAAAATGGTACTGCAAAGTATGTCACCTCAAAAATCAGGCCTTCCAAATGTCCTTGTTTTAAACTGACTGGAAGAATAAAACCAGTGAGCCCAATGTGAAGGTCAAACAAGAAGAGGGAGCAAACAGAAGGACTTAAGACTCAAGGAACGATGGTCTACATAAAGGTGATTTCTCCACTTAAATCAATTCTACTTTAGGTGAGAATGCTACTGGGAGAAAAACAGACAGCAATTGCCAGCCACTGCTTTCCACATGCCTGCAGTCATGCTTGCTGACAAGTCAGCCTTGTCCCATTAGGCCTATATTACTGCATTGTGCTATCCATGCTCTCTTCTCTTTTTGACATGAGCTGGGTAAAATTCTACCATATTTATTACTACTGTACCTCGCCACCACCAAGTCTTAAGAACTAATCAATAAGTACTAGCCCCTAAGGCAATGGGGCAAAAAGCTCAATCATAAAGTATTATTTACTTTCAAATCCAGAACTCCAGCAATATGATCTTGCTTACTAACCAGTCTGCATCTTCACAGTCCTTGAAAGAGCAATCCTTTATACACTAAGAGCATTATTATATTTTCAAAGTGAAATACTTATACTTCCCAGTCATCCCCATTAGAACTATTAGCAGCAACTAACTGCTTGCACTTTGTTCCTTACAAATTATGTAAATAACCCAGTCCTGGCAAGGTTCAAACACAAATGCCACTTAAATTCATGATTTCATTTAATTTCTGTTAACTCAGTGTGGGACCCCATCATCTTGGATCTGGGCTACTATTGTGGCCTGACATGGCTCCATACATACATCTAAGCTCTTATTGGTAAAATGCTGGTTATCATACGACTACCTCCCAAAGAACTCTTGGTGGGGGGAAAGGGGGAAGTCTAAATCACAGAAATTGCCATTTAAAAGTTCTTTATTCTGGAAGGTTATTTCTCAATTTAAAAACCAAAAACCAAAACCAAAGCATGACCTGCTTCCCCATTGAGAAATAAGGTTTCTCAAACTACACTTGACACACTCACATGGCAGCCTTTCTCAACCCAGGATCACATATGAAAATCAGAACACAGAAAATGATGAGTGACTATTACATTAATTCTCCTAAAGATGATAAATAACTAGCAACACTCTAGATGATCAAAAGAGAGACAATTTCATTGCATACAATGGAATGGTACCCATTAGGGCATTAGGACTTACTAGCGGAAAACTGAGTGAGAAAGGCTGCCTGGAGACCTCCCACATTTAGGTGGTTATAAAGGCTGTTTTAGTGGGAGTGACATCAGTGAAAATGGCAGAATAGGGAACTCAAGGGCTGTATTTCATCTAATTTGGAACTCTCCCAGGTTTGAGGCAGCTGGGGGGAGGGGCACCTTTGCTGAAACCATTTAAAGGCAAATGTATTAGTTCCTGCCACCTGGGGCAAAGTGCAACAGTTGGGGAAAATAATAGACAAACTAAAGCTTGGGAGAAAAGGTTAGGGTGTGAGATGCAATAGGAAATAAGGGCTTTGAAAAACTCCCACAGGTTCCTGGGAATCTAGAAGGTCACCCACATGCTCAGGGAAGGCACATGCTCAGAAAAGACCTGAAAGGGCCCTAAGTTCCTGCCTCTGGATGACCTTCAGATTCTGCACAAGTAGGAAGTGAAGACTCAGGCAGATGAGCCATTCTACAAAGCCTAGGGGATTATTTTTTTTTGGTTCCAGGCACTGAAGAAAATCTTGGTTGAATCAATAGCTGACCACTAAGCCAATGAAACAGACTTCAGTGACCACATGCAACAAAGAACACACATGTTAGAAAGTTAGTTCAGAAGTCACTAAATAAGAAACAACAACAAACCCGGGGGAAGCAGGTAGGATCTTTGCCATAATTGCCACAATATAATATTCAAAATGTGCAGGCATTTTGAATATGTGCAGGGAATGCAAAGAAACTAGAAACTATGGCCTATATACAGGAAAAAAAAGAAAGTAGTAGAAACTGTCCCTGAAGAAGTCCACACATTGGACTAGACAAAAAGTTTAACAATCAACTATCTTAAATATGCTCAAAGAGCTAAAGGAAACCATGTACAAAGAACTAAAGGAAACCATGAGAAGGATGTCTTACCAAATAGGAAATATCAATAAAGAGACAGGAATTATAAAAATTAACCAAATAGAAAGTCTGAAGTTAAAAAACAGAATGACCGCAATGAACATTTACTAGAAGGATCCAATAGCAGATTTGAACAGGAAGAAGACTCAGCAAACTTGCAGATAAGTCAATTGAGATTAACCCAGTGTGAAAAGCAGACAGAAAATAGAATGAAGAAAAATCAACAGTCCAGACTGGTGGGACACCATTAAGTGTACCAACAGACGCATAATGAGAAACCATGAAGAGAATGAGAAAGGGGCAAAAAGGATATCTGAAGAAACAATAGCTGAAAACTCCCCAAATTTGATGAAAGACATGAATCTACACATCCAAGAAACTCAATGAACCGCACGTAAGAGAAACTCAAAGAGAGCCACACCAAGACACACATAATTAAGTTATTGAAAGCTAAAGCTAAAGACCCCTGAAAACAGAAAAAAGAAATAAACTTGCTGTATATAAGAGATCTTCAATAAGATTGACAGCACCATCAGAAACCACAGAGGCCAGAAAGCAATGGGATGACATATTAAAAGAGCTGAAAGAAAAAAACCTGCTGACCAGTAATTCAATATCCAACAAGACTATCCTTCAAAAAGGAAGGAAAACTGACATGACCAGATAAACAAAAAAAATGAGATTTTGTCACTAATTGACCTGCCCTGCAAGAATGCTGAAAGTCCTTCAGGTTGAAATGAAAGGACACTAGACAGTAACTCAAATCCATAAAAACAAAGAACACTGGTGAGTTAACTACATAAGCAAACATAAACATCAAAGTCACTATACTTTTGGTTTGTAATACCTGTCTTTCCTGCATCTCTTAAAAGGCACCTGAATAAAACAGTATTTATAAATCTATGTTAATAGGCACACAACATATAAAGATGCAATTTGTGACAATAACAAAACAAACGGGTTGGGAACTCAGCTATAGAGGTGCAAAGTTTATGCATATTATTGAAACTAAGTTTGTATTATTTCAAACTAGATGTTACACATTAAGATGCTAGTTGTAGTGCCAAAGTCAAATGCTTTTTAAAAACATGAAAATTATATAATAAAAGACAAGGGAATCAAAATGGTACAATAGAAAATATGTATCTAACAAAGGAAGACAGTAATGGAATTGAGGAACAAAAAAAGATGTAAGACACGTAGAAAACAAATAGCAAAAAGGAAGAAATCCTTATCAGTAATTACATAAAAAGCAAATTGATTAAACTCTCCAATTAAAAGGTGGAAATTGGCAGAAAGGATTAAAAACATGATCCAATGATATACTGTCTACAAAAGACCCACTTTAGATCCAAAGATACAAACACATTGAAAGTGAAAAGATGGAAAAAGATATTCTATGCAAGGAGTAGCAAAAGCAGAGCTAAAGTAGCTACACTAAAAAGACAAAATAGACTTACAGACAGAAATTGTTACATGACATGAAGAAGGACATTATACAATGATAAAAGGGTCAATCCAATCAAGAAGATAAAACAATTATAAACATACATGTATGCATGAAAAAAGAGCACCTGGGGTTTAATATCCAGAATTTACAAAGAACTCCCGCAACTCAACAAAAAAGAGAGGAAAAACACAACTAAAAATGGGCAGGAGATATGAATAGACATTTTTCCAAAGATAAACAAATGGCCAGGAAGAACATGAAAAGATGCTCAATATCATTAGTCGTTAGAGAAATGCAAATCAAAACCATAAGTAGATACCACTTCACACTCACCAGGATGGCTATTAATTTAAGAAAATTGGAAAATGGGTGTTGGCCAGGTTGTGAGAAATTGGTACTTTTTGCAACATTGCTGGTAGAAATGCAAAATGGCACAGCCACTGTGGAAAACTATTTGGCAATTCCTCAAAAAGGGAAACAATAGAATTATCATATGACTCAGAAATTCTGTATTTTGGGATATAACAGAAAGAATTGAAAAAAGACTCAGAAACTTGTATGCCAATGTTCACAGTAGCATTATACACAATAGCCAAAAGGTGGAAACAACCCGTGTATCAATAGATGAATGGATAAACAAAATATAGTATATCTAACACAAAGGAATATTATCAAGCCATAAAAAGGAATGAAATTCTGATACACGCTACAAAATGGATGAACCTTGAAAACATTATGCTTCATGAAATAAGCCAGACACCAAAAGACAAATATGGATAATATCACTTACATGAAATATCTAGAATAAGCAAATTCATAGAGACAGAAATTAAACAAGTTACCAGGGCTAGAAGGAGGGGGAAATGGGGAGTTACTGCTCAATGGGTACAGAGTTTCTGTTTGAGGTGACGAAAAAATTTTGGTAATGGATGTTGTTGATGGTAGCACAACACTGTAAATGAAATTAAGGCCAGTGAATTGTACACTTAAAAATGGGAAATGGCAAAAAAAAAAGACAAAAAAAAGGTTAAAATGACAAATTTTGTTACATATTTATCACAATAAAAAATGAGCCTTAAAATATATGAAGCAAAAACTGATACTGAAGGGAGAAATAGATAGTACAATAATAATTGGAGACGTTTACACCCCCCGTTCAATAATGGATAGGACAAGTAGACAAAAAAAATTGCAGAATACAGTCCTCTCAAGTGCACATGGGAAAGGACAGATTGTATGTTAGGCCACAAAGAAGTCTCAATAAATTTTAAATGACTGAAATTATTTACAGTATCTTCTCTAACCACAATGGAATGAAATTAGTATTCAATAACAGGAGGAAATCTATAAAATTCACAAATATGTGGAAATTAAACACATTCTTAACAAATGCATCAATGAAGAAACCACAAGAGAAATTAGAAAATACTTTGAGATGAATGAAAATGAAAATACAACATACCAAAACTTATGGGATGCAGCGAAAGCAGTGCTCAGAGGGAAATTTATAGCTGTAAATGCCTACATTAAAAAAGAAGAAAGATCTCAAATCAATAACCTAACCTTCTACACCTTAGCAAACTAGAAAAAGAATAAAGTAAACCCGAAAAAGCAGAAGAAATAATAAATATTACAGCAGGGATAAATGAAAAAGAGAACAGAAAAACAACAGAATCAATGAAACCCAAAGTTGGTTCTTTGAAAAGATCAACAAACTTGAAAACCTTTAGCTAGACTGCCAGGAAAAAAAAAAAGACGAATGTTCTTGCTTTCTTTTGTTCTTTCTTTTTAAATGTATAGATACGGAAGAGGAACTAATGGAGAGGGAAAGATTTAAGACAGCTGCCTATTCTGTTCATCTTCAAACACACCCAGACTAAGTTACTTGATTTCTTTGACCTTTTATATGAAAATTGAGCCTATGTATAAAATCAAGAGAATGATACCTGTAGCATCTTCCTGAAGATTAAATTAGTCAAGAATTTTAAGTACAAGATTTAGCATTTGTTAAGATCTTAATAATAAGCACCTGGTGCTAAATAGGGACAAATATTAATATATTAAATAGTCATGTATTAAAGATATGCACTGTGGCATTTACAAGAGAAAAATATTGTAAATAACCCAAATAATATGAGAAATTTGAAGTAAATTAAGATATCCATGATGGCATAATTTCACAGTATTTAAAGTATTCATGTATAGAAGACATAAAATCATATTGCAATAGGAATCAATTTTTTCTTTCATGGCATTGGTCTCATTACTGAAAAGATCTTGGCCTACCCCAAAGTTATATTTTAACAGTATTTTTATAGGTTCATTTCTTAATACATTTTAATTTTACTTTGCTGAGGTAGGATCTACCTGAATTTCCCTCTCCCCCAGTCTTCCCAATTGTCCTAATACCGTTTATTGTATAATCCATCCTTAGTTACTGCTTGTCCAAAATGTCATCTTTATTATAAATTCATTTCCTACATGCAACTGGACCTGTTTCTGAATCCTATCTATTGATCAATTCTACCGTTATTACCACACTATTTTAATTACCATAGCTTTATAAAAAGGTTTAACACCTAATAGGATAAGTACTTCCTCTTTACACTTCCAAGATATTCTTGGCTATTCTCAGGACTTCCAGTAAAGAAACACGAATCTGCTATTAACCATTAAAAAAAAAAAGGCTTGAAGATAGGTAAGTCAAATTAAGGATCTGTCTTTGCAAGGCAGAATGAGCTTGAAAGGCTGTACATCTGAAAAATTGCTTTGTTTTTGTTTCTTCTATCATTCAGCTAATTGTTTTACAATATTTCTACTCTTTCCCATGCGGTCCTGAAATCTTTCCTGCCAAATTTTTGTGATCTAGGAAAAAACAATTAGTTATGATTTGTAAAGTTTTGGTAAGCTGGCATACTTAAAAAAAAAAAAACGTAAAACCAAATTTGATTCACGAAAGTCTATGATGGGTGTTAAATTTATATATTACCACTGCCTCAAAAGTACAAAGAAATATTTCCTACAAAATTATGTAAAAGTTAACATGGAAAAATACTATCAAGTAAAGCAGGATTTAAAATTATATATATCATGGGCTTAGCTATGCATAAAATAAAGACTAAGAAAATGTACCAAAGTGCTAAGAGTGACCACTTGATGACATATTTTCTTCACGTTTCTAATTTTTTTATACTGAGCACATACCTTTATAATGCGGAAAGTCTCTTTTGCAGCCAACAAGGCTAATGGATTTGGATTAATCTACGGACTGTTTAAGATTCTAGGATACTTATAGCTAGTACTGTTCAGAGTAATACTAGTGCTTTGCCCTTTCCATTATTATGCATATAATCCTGTCTTTTCAACTACTAAGTGGTATTCTTAAAGAAAAGAACATGTTTTTTACTACATCCAGCACAGGGCTTGCCATACACTTCTTGAATGTTATCAACTGAAAGGTTTGGGTGTTGATTTAGGATTCAGGGTGACACTCAAGTATGGAATGAGAACCAGGCCCAAGCAACTCCAAACACCTAAGACAGAAACAGTAGATACTACACTTCACACTTTATTGGGGCTAAAAAATCATAGGCTTTGTTCGAAAAACATTTCATACAACTTTTAACCCTCATTGTAATCACCTACCCAGTAGTGCTGGCAAATGATCCTGGTGCTTAAATAAATACCCAATTAATGGCTATTATATTTAAATCAGAAGCATATGGACACCACCTCACTAGAAGGGATTTGCTAAAGAATGAATAAGTATCCAGACATCAGCTCTCTGAGATTGAACTGTAAGAATTTGGTAAGATTCTGTAACTTTACCCAATAGGGATGGACTTCTCAATCTGTGGTCCCTGGACCAGCAGCATTAACATCACCTGTTAAAAATACAAATTATCGGGCCCCACTCCAGGCCTACTGAATCAGAAACTGTGGTGGTGGTGGTGTGAAGCAGGGGAGGGAGACCAATCTGCATTTTAATAAAGTGATTCTGATGTATGTTCAAGTTTAAGAACCAGTGCACCTTCACAAAAGCCAGCTAACTGGCTTTTAACTGATTCAACAAGTCTTCCCTAGAGATCTTTCCCTAAATTTGCAACTCAGTAATCAATGTTCATATTCACAACTGGCCCACATACACACTGGGTTGTTAAGAAACTAACGTGAGAAAAGATATCATACAAGGTCGTTTTTCATAAAGAAAAAAATTAAGCCATGTAGGAAAACACCATGTTAAAAAAAACAATGAACAAAGAAAACATAAAGACTTAGGGAAAGAATACCTACCTGTAGCAGGCGACAAAGGGCTGATACATCCAATATGCTAATAAACAAAAGGTTTTTTTTAATTGAAAAAATTAACTGACAAAGAAATTTGGGATGCCTAAGTACATATATGGCCCTTCATTTGCAATTCAATTACAAAAACATCCCCAACATGTCAACATAATGGAAGATAAAAATACATACAGGAGGATACATTTTAGGTTGTATGTGTGGATATGACTCAAGAATAAAAGAGTGCACTAAAAATTTTTTTAAATCATTTGACAGTATGTATGCATTTATGTAAAATAGCATGTTCTCATGTGTAGTAAAACTTTAAAAGGAAAGCAAACAAGATAATATCAAGTAGTATATGTGTTGATAACCACCTATCGATGACAGCTACCATTTATTAAGTACTGACATGACAGGCATTAACCTTAGGAGTTTTGTTTATGATTTAATTTAATTTAATCCTAACAATAGAGGTGGATATCAAAACACCCAATAAACAAATAAAGAAGGTGTAGGGGAAAGCAGTCCACATCAAGTTACTTTTTCAGAGAAATAAGAAGTTTTTAAATTTTAATGGGGGAGTAAGAGCAGCTACCATTTACTAAACACCTAGCATATACCTTGCACTCTAATGCTTACAAATATTACTTCTAAACCTCAAAACTTAATTTTTTTTATTTTACTAGCACAGCATTACACATATATTAGCAAAGGTAGCAACATAAAGAACCTATCAAGATTTCAAATTGCCCAGAACTACAAACACAAATAAATCTCCAATCTATAGATCCTTTTTGTTCCAATCCAGAACAAAAAGCACACCTGTACTTTTTAGGTGCCCCAAATGCAAAGAAACAAAATAGTAATCATTTAAGCAATCCTTCCTCATAACAGCATTGTCCAAGGGAAGAAAAAGAACTTAATAATTCGAAATTCAAAGCAAAACAAAAATGAAAAAGCAACGTTGCCTCTATATGCCACTTAAAAGTACTGCCTGCACGTTAATTTTTACTTCCTGAAATGTCAGAACATTTAATAGTATGAAATATTAGTGTAAGACAATCAGTCTAAAAGCAGGGCACTAAAAGCAGCTGACAAGATGTGAACTTTGATAGGTGCTATCAGGCTCTATACAAAGTGCCAAATTAATTATACAGTACTCTTCTTTCATCCCTAATATAAAGATTGTGTTGAAATCTCAAAACCACCAGAGATGGCACAGCCCTTGGAAAGAGTATGGCCTTTGCAAGCAAATAAATCAGGTTTCAAATCTCAGTTCAATCCCTTCATAACTGTGGCCATTACAAGTAAATCACTTAACCTTGCAAACTCTCATAACCTGAATCTGTAAATCAGGTATAAATTCCTATCCTATTCTCACTGTGTTAACAAACAATGCAGTATGATACTCACTCAAAATGTATACCTTCAAAGAGCTATTACCAATTATCATATTTAATTATAAAAGTCATACATATTTTTAAAATATTCAATAAAAAGTGAAACTTAACCTTCATGCTTTCCCCAAATCCAATTCGCTTTCTAAGGTAAGAATTAAGTACATAACCTTCTGAGACTTTATGTAGTTTAAATTTGGGCATAACGTTTTTTGCTTAGGGATCTTTCCATCTTGGAGGTCTTTCAGTGTCACACATAGGTCAATCTCATTCTGTATTAAATAGGATGTCTCAAATTTTTTCAAACATGGTGCAACAAGAATCCTTATGCATAAATTTTTGTGCACACATTTGAAAAATATTTGCAGCATAGTTTCTTTTTAAATGGGTGAAATAAAATATACAAATTTAGAAATGAAAGATACTGCCAAATTACCCAAATGGTATATTCATTTACCAACTGTCTGTAAAAATGTTTTCCCACAAACTTACCAATACTGGCAATCTAATGGTTAAACATGCTCACTTTGATGTGCATTTCTTTGCTTATAACTGGTATAATCTTTTCATGTTTTACTGGCCAATAAAAAAAAAGTTTCATATTCCTTGGTGACTTGTCTGTTCATATGCTTTTGCATTTTCTTCTACTGGGTTATTTCCATTTTAAGTTTTGTAGGAGCTGTTCATGTATCATAAGCATTATTTCTTTATTATTGTATATATTGCAAATACTTTCTTCCATTTTAAAACAGCATCTGTCTTCTGTTTATAACTATCTCATCATATAGAAGTTTTAATTTTCATATAATCAAATCAGCCAGTATTTTAAAAATGGCTTCTAGGTTTCTCAACTTTATTAGGAAACTCTCCCTTACCATATCTACCACTAAATATGTTTCTAGAATTTATGTAAGTGTGAAGAAATGATCTAAAAGGGCCAATTTTCCCCCAAACCAATTATCAATGAGCCCCTCCTCTCCTCATTGTTTTGATTGTAAGCAACATGAGGCTTACTCTTTTATTACATAAACCTATTTGTCCATTGCGCCAATGGCAAAACTTTAAAACGTATTATGGCTTTATAATACTCCATTATCTGGTACAGCAAGTGCCCCTCATTCTTTATCAATGTTCTCTTGGATATTTTTTGTGCATTTTTGCTTTCCAGTTGATGTTAACAGACTTCACTTAACCAATATCAATGATTAAATATTCGCCATGCCTCTGTAGAACATACTGACTGATGCAGCCCGATATAGGCACTCTTGCTTCCACCCACGTGTGTATGAAGTTAGATGTGTTTGTCTACAAGACTATTTATGTCAGTTGTACATATTATAATTACGTATAATGTAAACCAATGATACAAAACTGAAAATGGAATCATTATATAAAAACTAAGTTGACTGCCTTGCAAAGACTAAAAGGCAAGATAGCATCAAACTAGGGAAAAGACATTCAGGACTAAATTATAAAAATCTGGAATTTTGCCCTCAGACTCCTTTACAAGTGTCTTTACATTGTTGCTCCACATTTAAGAAATCATAGATTACAGTTATGATTTATCTAAGTAAGATAAAAGACGGTTTCTTACTCAAAGGAAAGTCCTTGGCCCTATATCTGAAAGACTGGTAAGGGAATACAAACTTGTGTTTCAGGTTTAAAATGTTTGAGGTATGTATTAATCACTGCTTTTTTTTTTTTACATATGCTGTTTTAACAAGATTAACAAAAAAAAAAACAAAAACACCAACCAGTTACTGGTCCTAATTTCATCAAAGAGGGCTTCTACAATATTAAGTCTCCCCGTGCAAAATACTGTATCTGTTTATTCAGATGTTCTTTGCAATTTTTAAGTAAAGTTTGATGTTTTTCTAACAAATATTAAATATTTCTAGTTAGGCTTAGTTACTTTTACTTATTTATTTATCTATCCCTCCCATTCTTGCCCATTCAGATTCCTTTCTGCCTACCAAAGGCAACATCTTTACTTGTGATATTTATCCTTGTTCTAGTTTGCTAATGCTGCAGAATGCAAACACCAGAGATGGATAGGCTTTTATAAAACGGGGGTTTATTTCACTACACAGTTACAGTCTGAAGGCCACAAAGCATCCAAGGCAACACATCAGCAACCGGGCACCTTCACCGGAGGATGGCCAATGGCGTCTGGAAAACCTCTGTTAGCTGGGAAGGCAGCCGGCATCTGCTCCAAAGCTCCGGACTCAAAACAGCTTTCTCCCAGGATGTTCCTCTCTAGCAAGCTTGCTCCTCTTCAAAACATCACTCCCAGCTGCACTCAGTTTCATCTCTGAATCAGCATGTTAATACGGCTTCACTGATGAAGGCCCACCCTGAATGGGTGGGGCCATGCCTCCATGAGAGTATCCCACCAGAGTCACCACCCACAGCTGGGTGGGGCACATTCCAAGCAAATCTAATCAGCACCAAAAGTCTGTCCCACAAGACTACATCAAAGATAATGGCGATTGGGGGACAAAATGCATTCAAACCGGCACAATCCTTTAATTTGTATGTTTTCCAAAACTGTGTTGCTTTGTGTGCACACATTTTTCAAAGTTACAGAAATGGTACCAAACAACGATAATATTTTTCCCTTTTTTTCACTCAGTATTATGTTTAAAAGCTATCAATATTGTTGAGTATTACTTGGTTCACTGCTTCTGTTAGACTGTATTTTGTCGTGTTTATGTACCACTCTTTACTTATCAAATCTATTAATGATGGACATCTAAGTTGCCCCCAACTCCTCGCTACCACAAACAATGATGCAATATTCTCACACATCACCTTATGAAACAATGCCCTAACATCCTTGGCATATACATTCAGGTACCACAGATTTAACCCACTATATCATCTTCTCTTAAATTTATAGTTTTGTCCAATATGGTTTATTTTATGGACACTAGACTTGTTGATACTGTGAATGGGATCTTTTTTCCCAATAATTTTCTACTTGGTTACTACCAGTGTATGGAGGGACTATTCAATTTTTTTTACTTGACTACCTCACTGTACCTACAAATAAAAGCAAGTTTTCTAATATGTATTCCTCATTTCTTTTTCATTTCTAATGTTTCATTAGTTAGGATCTCTATTACAAATTTAGATTGCAGAAAATAACAGTTGGCATTTTTGTTGAATCCAATGGAAACTCTTCGGCCTCCCCACTATGACTTCTGGGAGATACAATTTATAAATTTAAACTTTCTTTCTCTTCCTAGCTTCCTAAGAGTTTACATTAGTATTTTATTTATGTGCTGAATTTTATCAAATATGTTTGGAGTATCTATTGAGATAGGTCTTTTGTTCCTTGGGGATGAAAGGGCAAACTGCCTTGCATTGTTTAATAACATGAGAAAATGCTTACAATGTTAAGAAAACAGGTTGCATACCTGTACGTACATATTTGCAAATGCATGAAGGACATATTCTCAAATTTTAAGGGAGGATCCATCTGGATGAATTCTTGGTGATTAATTATTTTCTTTATACTTTCCTGTATGTCCTAGAATTTTCACAATAAATCCTACATTTATAATCATACAAAAAATATTTTTAAGTAATCATGGCACATAAAATAGTCTGAAATTT
The DNA here is from genome assembly GCF_015220235.1 of Choloepus didactylus. NCBI lineage: Eukaryota > Metazoa > Chordata > Mammalia > Pilosa > Megalonychidae > Choloepus > Choloepus didactylus. The sequence continues at coordinate 420,643 of NW_023637605.1, read as the reverse complement.
GAGTTGTATTATTTGTGAGGTAATCATTCACCAGCTTTTAAAAAGTAAGCCTGAACAGCTTTTCCCAAGAAAGTTTTCAGCAATGGTTACCTCACACAAACCTGAGTATGTATTACCAATTTGCCTCTACAAACACTGGACAATAGTTTGGCTGGGGTGAACCTTTATATGAGAGCTTTTCCCTTCAATTACTATTGCTACCATTACAAACTAATTACTCAGTACCAAGTACCCTATGTTTTATTTAATTCTAAAACTACTCTGAAGTAGATACCCTAAATTGAAACCGACAGCAGAATAATGAGGGTCAGGACTTAAATTCAGGTCTTTTTATTGCACCATACTTCCCTCCCACACAGAATCTGAAGTCTCTTTGCAGAAGAGGTTGCCATTTTTGAACAGAGAGATTGATTCTGCTTTGTGAGCAGAGATTCATGAAATCCCTCAAAGTTACTTCATACTAATTGAGAATTCTTCTTGGGTGTTCTGGACCTTCGTTAAGTGGACACAATAGCTCTACTCAACTATACCAGTAAATTAATGGATTCCAAACCATTTTTGACACTGTAAGAAGCACCAGTGTTTGTGCTCTTCCACTCTTCACCCATGACTCACCTCTGCCAAATGTTGCAGCTGGCTTAGCAGCGGGATCCTCTTGTTAGATCCAAGGCGTGTGATGTAGTTCGACCTTTTGCTGAACACATACAGAAGGTTAAGGACTGCCAGCACCATTTGCATATCAGAGGAAGCCAATAAAGTTGTCAAATGCTACAGGGACAAAAAAAGGGCAAGTTATGGTATCAGGCACACTAGGCCCTGAAAACTTAAATTGCCAATGAAGTAATAAATTTATGAACACTTACAAAGCTATCAAGAAGTTTAGTCATAAAAAATATGTATAAACACCTGAGTACCTACAACATGAAACACCTTGTCCCAAAGGAGCTTACAAACTGGCAGCAAACCAGAATGTCCAATAAAAGCAAAAAGGGTAAAGAGTAGATCAAAATTCCACAGGTATCCCCATAGGAAGGAAGAGATTACAAGAGAAAAACGTGATATAATACATACATGGAACTCAATGAGTCTCCACCTAGACTAAAAGCACTGCGAGAGAAAGATAATTGTATGCTCCTTCTGTATTCTTCATGATAAACATAAAATCTGAATTAACTAAAACACAGTGTTCTTCACATAGAACCTAAGGATTTGACAATATCTGGTAGGATTATGTAAAATATGACTGTTACAGTACAAGGTATGTTCACAAACAACCTGAGAGGGACTATTTTTGTTTTTTAATACCATTAAAATGCACCAATATATTGAAGCACTTGATCAGGGTTAAAATCAATATGTAAATTAGCTGGAAACAAACCTAGATATTTCCACTTGCTGATTGCTCCAAAGGCCATGGACTTTCTTTTGCAGTGAATCTTTTTCATATTCAACAGACTATTTATCTAACCCCATGCACCCCAAACAAAGCACTGTCTGCTAGGTCTTTAGTTCAGTAATTCCACTACTTTTCCCAAACCATTTTCTTTTTACTTGTTTGTTTTAATTCCATTTCTTTACTGAAGACTCAGGAAAATTAACACAGAACTTTGGAGCTCTTAACTAATGGTGATAAAAAATGTCTAAAATTAGGTTAAAAGAGTTTTTCCTTAAAGTGATTTTTAACCAATTCAAAAAGCTCAATTATACCTGGATCCACTTCACTTTTTAAAGACATCCAAGATTCTATTAATATATATTTTGGGGGAGGGTGAAGAAGAGAGAAGAGATTGAAAAGCAGCACACTAAGACTTAGAAAACACTGAGTACATTAATGTGTCAAGGAAAACAAACCATTTTAAACAGATTATAGGTAATGGGGGGCTATTCTAATAACCTAAGGCAAATACCAATTTGAGCAAAGTCCCTGAAATACTTCAATATACACGTTTCATCTTTCATTCATTTCTTGAATCTTGAAAGGCAGCGTGGTGATAGTAAAGAAAATTCCCAACAACTCTGTGAAGGAGAGATAGTATCTATACCTTAGAAACATCCTCTACCATTGCCTATGACATATTGGAAAACCCAGAGTTCCCTAACAGAAAAAAATGCAGGCACCAGAGAGAAATAGTAATTTCCTTATCTGGATGTACAAAATTCTAGTTAAGAACAGATCACACAGGCTCAAACTTCCCCTACCTCTATGGAACTGTACAGATGCCGAGAAAAGCTATACTCAATGAGCAAGGCTGTGAAGTTCAACACAGCCAAGAGAAGCATTTTTAGTTGCTCTCTTTCCGGCCTATCACACACAAGCATCCACGACATATTCTCCACTGTCTGTCCAGCATCTGCGAGAATTCCATCAAAGCGGTCCAACAGGTCCACCCAGTGATACAACTCGCACTGCAAAGGGAATAAGAAAGAGCAAGATTAAAGAATAAGAAAAGTAAGTGCTTTGCAGCTGAGCTTTGCTACCAAAGACTGCTGAGCATGAACCTTTTTTTAAAATTCACTTCTATTGAGATATATTCACACACCATGCAGTCACACAAAGCGTTTAATCAATTGTTCACAGTACCATTACAGTCATGCATTCATCAAATTAATTTTTGAACATTTTCATTACCAAATACACAAAAATAATAAGAATAAAAAAGTGAAAAAGAACAATTAAAGCAAAAAAGAACATTGGGTGTGTTTTTTTGTTTTTGTCTTTTTTTGCCCCAATTTTTCTGCTCTCCATCCATACACTGGACAAAGGGGAGTGTGATCCACATGGCTTTCCCAATCACATTGTCGCCCTCATAAGCTACATTTTTATACAATCGTCTTCAAGATTCAAGGGTTCTGGGTTGTAGTTTGATAGTTTCAGGTATTTACTGCTAGCTATTACAATTCATTAGAACCTAAAAAGGGTTATCTATATTGGGTGTAACAGTGCCCACCGGAGTGACCTCTTGACTCCTTTTGGAATCTCTCAGCCACTGAAACTTACTTCATTTCATTTCACATCCCACTTTTGGTCAAGATGTTCTCCATTCCACGATGCCAGTCTAGGTTCCTCCCCGGGAGTCATATTCCACGTTGCCAGGGAGATTTACATCACTGGGTGTAAGATCCCACATAGTGGGGAGAGCACTGATTTCACCTGCCAAGTTGGCTTAGCTAGAGAGAGAGGGCCACATCTAAGCAACGAAGAGGCATTCAGGAGGAGACTCTCAGGCACAATTGTAAGCAGGCCTGGCCTCTCTTTTGCAGCAACAGTCTTCCCAAGGGCAAGTCCCATGGGAGAGGATTTGGCCCATCAAACCACCAGTTCGCAATGTCTGTGAGCACATCAGCAACCATCGAGGTAGGGAAGCTCAACACCCCTGCATTCTCCCCCAGCTCCTCGGGGGGGGGGGGGGGTCTGCATATTTTTTCACTGTTTTTGTTTCTTTTAAGTTAACTATTTAATATATAAAAAATTGAAAAAAAATTACAATAAAAAAATTTTCAAACAAACCACAAGGGAGTAAGAAAAAGACAACCTAAAATAACTACTTTATTTTCAACATGTTCCTACTCCACCTCAAGAAAATAAGCTAATATAGCAACATTTCTGTGAACTTGTTCCTACCATACCCACCAGAAATTAACAAACCGTAGTCATTCCTAGGCATTCCCAGAACGTTAAATTTACCCACGATAGCCTATCTGTTTTTATTGGGTTATCGTTGCCCCTTCATTAATTGCTCTCTATCACTAGTTCCCCTACATTCTACATTATAAACCATTTATTTTACATTTTTCAATGTTCACACTAGTGGTAGCATATTTCTCTTTTTGTGCCTGGCTTATTTCGCTCAGCATTAAGTCTTCAAGGTTTATCCATGTTGTCATATGTTTCACAACATCGTTCCTTCTTACTATTGCATAGTATTACATCATGTGAATATATCAAATTTTATCTATCCACTCATCTGTTGAAGGACATTTGGGTTGTTTCCATCTCTTGGCAATTGTGAATAACGCTGCTACGCACAGTGGCGTGCAGATACCTGTTCATGTCACTGCTTTAAGATCTTCCAGGTATATACCAAGAAGAGCAACTGCAGGATCAAAGGGTAACTCTATTATATAGTTTTCTAAGGAAATGCCAGACTGACTTCCCGAGCGCCTGAACCATTAAACAGTCCCACCAACAATGAATAAGAGTTCCAATTTCTCAACATCCTCTCCAGCATCTGTAGTTTCCTGTTTAATGGCAGCCATTCTAACTGGCATGAGATGGTATCTCCTTGTGTTCTTATTTGCATCTCTCTAATAGCCAGTGAAACTGAACATTTTTTCATGTGTTTCTCGGCCATCTGTAGTTCCTCTTCAGAGAACTGTCTTTTCATATCTTTTCTCCGTTTTATAATTGGGCTGTCTGTACTATTGTCATTGAGTTGTAGCATTTCTTTATATATGCAAGATACCAGTCTTTTGTCAGATACATGGTTCCCGAAAACTTTTTCCCATTAAGTTGGCTGCCTCTTGATCTTTTTGAGAAATTACTTTGAGGTACAGAAACTTTGAAGCTTGAGGAGTTCCCATGAATCTACTTTTTCTATTGTTGCTCATGCTTTGGGTGTAAGATCTAGGAAGTGGCCACCTAATACAAGGTCGTGAAGATGTTTCCCGACATTATCTCCTAGGAATTTTATGGTACTGCCTTTTATATTGAGGTCTTTGATCCATTTTGAGTTAATTTTTGTGTAGGGTGTAAGGTAGGGGTCCTCTTTCACGCTTTCGGATACGGAAATCAAACTCTCCCAGCCCCATTTGTTGAAAAGACTGTTATGTCCCAGTTCAGTGGTTTTGGGGGCCTTATCAATGATCAGTTGGCCATAGATCTGGAGGTCTATCTCCAAATCCTCAATTCGATTCCATTGATCCATATGTCTATCTTTGTGCCAGTACCACGCTGTTTTGACTACTGTTGCTTTATAATAAGCTCCAAAGTCAGTGGGAGTATAAGTCATCCCACTTCATTTTTCTTTTTTAGAGTGTTTTTAGTAATTCGAGGCATGTTTCCTTTCCAAATAAATTTGATAACTAGCTTTCCCAAGTCTGCAAAGTAGGTTGTTGGAATTTTGATTGGGATTGCATTGAATCTATAGATGAATTTGGGTAGAACTGACATCTTAATGACATTTAGCCTTCCTATACATGAACATGGAATATCTTTCCATCTTTTAAGGTCCCTTTCTATTTCTTTTAGTTAAAGTTATGCAGTTTTCTTTGCATAGGTCTTTTACATCTTTGGTTAAGTTTATTCCTAGCTATTTGATTTTTTTAGTTGCTATTGAAAATGGTATCCTTTTCTTGAGTGTGTCTTCACTTCTTTCATTTCTAGTGTATAGAAACATTACTGACTTATGTTCATTAATCTTGTATCCTGCTACTTTGCTAAATTTGTTTATTACCCCTAGTATCTGTATCATCAATTTCGTGGGGTTTTCCAGATACAAGATAATATCATCTGCAAATAATGACAGTTTTACTTCTTCCTTTCCAATTTGGATGCCTTTTACTTTTTGTCTTGCTGGATTGCCCTGGCTGGCACTTTCTAGCACAATGTTAAACAACAGTGGTGACAGTGGGCATCCTTGTCTTGTTCCTGACCTTAGAGGGAAGGCTTTCAGTCCCACGCCATTGAGTGCTATGCTGGCTGTGGGCTTTCCTTGCATACCTGGAATGAACCCCACTTGGTCATGGTGTATGATTTTTTTTAATGTGTCTTTGGATTTGATTTGCAAGTATTTTGTTGGGAATTTTTGCATCTATATTAATTATGGAGATCGGACTTTAGTTTTCCTTTTTTGTAGCATCTTTGCCTGGTTTTGGTATTAGATTGATGTTAGCGTCATAAAACGTGTTAGGTAGTATTCCATTTTCTTCGATGTTTTGAAAAAGTTTAAGTAATACTGGTGTCAGTTCTTTTTGGAAAGTTTGGTAGAATTCCCCTGTGAAGCCATCTGGCCCTGGGCATTTATTTGTGGGAAGCTTTTTGATGACTGATTGGATCTCTTTGCTTGTGACTGGTTGGTTGAGGTCTTCTATTTCTTCTCTGGTCAGTGTAGGTTGTTCATATGTTTCCAGGAAATTGTCCATTTCCTCTACATTATCCAGTTTGTTGGCATAGAGTTGTTCATAGTATCCTCTTATAATTTTTTTTTAAATTTCTTCGGGATCCGCAATATCACCTTTTCCATTTGTTAGTTTGTTTATATGGGTCTTCTTTCTTTTTGATTTTGTCAGTCTAGCTAGGGCTTGTCAATCTTGTTTATCTTCGCAAAGAACCAACTTTTGATGTTATTTATTCTATTGTTTCATTTTTCTCTAGGTCATTTATTTATGCTTTAATCCTTGTTAATTCTTTTCTTCTACTTGGTTTACGATTAGTTTGCTGTTTATTTTCTAGCTTCTTCAGTTGTTCCATTAGTTCTCTGATTTTAGCTCTTTCTTCCTTTTTGATGTATGTGTTTAGTGCTATAAATTTCCCCCTCAGTACCACTTTTGCTGCATCCCATAGATTTTGATATGTTGTGTTCTCCTTTTCATTCGTCTCTATATATTTAGTAATTTTTCTCGCTATTTCTTTAATCCACTGATCGTGTGTAGAAGTGTGTTGGTTAACCTCGAGGTATTTTTGAATTTTCTAAGTTTCTGATGGTTACTGACTTCTAATTGTATTACATTGTGATCAGAGAATATAACTTGAATAATTTCAATCTTTTTAAATTCACTGAGGCTTGTTTTATGTCCCAGCATATGATCTATTCTGGAGAAAGTTCCGTGAGCACTAGAAAAGAATGTGTATCCTGGTGATTTGGGATGTAATGTTCTGTATATGTCTGTTAAATCCAATTCATTTATCAGATTGTTTAAGTTTTCAATTTCTTTATTGGTCTTCTATCTGGTTGATCTATCTGTAGGAGAGAGTGATATGCTGAGGTCTCCCACAATTATTGTGGAAACATCAATTGCTTCCTTTAGTTTTACCAGTGTTTGTCTCATATATTTTGTGGCACCTTGACTGGGTGGATTAACATTTATTTTTGTTAATTCTTCTTGTTGAATTGCCCCTTTTATTAGTATGTAGTGACCTTCTTTGTCTCTCATAAAAATCCCTGCATTTGAAGTCTATTTTATCTGAGATTAGTACTGGTACTCCTGCTTTCTTTTGGCTGTAGCTTGCATGAAGTATTTTTTTCCATCCTTTCACTTCCAATTTCTTTGTGTCCCTGTGTCTGAGTGTCAACATAATGATGGCTCATGGTTTTTGATCCATTCTGCCAATCTGTATCTTTTAATTGGGGAGTTTAATCCATTTACATTCAACATGATTACTGTGAAGGCATTTACTCAATCAGCCATCCTATCCTTTGGCTTATGTTTGTCAGATATATTTTTTCCCTCACTCTCTTAATATCCTTTAAGGTACCCATACTGAATCTCTTTAGTACTGAACCTTTCTCCATCTCTCTCTTTCCTTTCTTTGTTTCTCTGGTGGTAGGGCTCCCTTTACTATCTCTTGTAAGGCAGGTCTCTTGTTAGAAAATTCTCTCAGCAATTGTTTGTGAAAAATTTAAGCTCTCCCTCAAATTTGAAGCAGAGCCTTGCTGGATAAAGAATTCTTGGTTGGCAAATTTTCTCTCAGAATTTTAAATATGTCATGCCACTGTCTTCTCACCTCCATGGTGGCCACTGCATAGTCATTACTTAGTATTATGCTTCCTTTGTAAGTGGTGAATTACTTTTCTCTTGCCACTTTCAGAACTTGCTCCTTCTCTTCAGTATTTGACAATCTGATCAGAATGTCTCGAAGTGAGTTTATTTGGATTTATTCTATTTGGAGTCCACTGGGCATTTACGATTTGTATATTTATGTTGTTTAGAATGTGTGGGAAGTTTTCCTCAACCATTTCTTTGAATACTCTTCCTAGACCTTTACCCTTTTCTTCCCCTTCTGGAACACCAATGACTCTTATATTTGGACGTTTTATATCCTCTATCACATCCCTGAGGTCCATTTCGATTTTTTCGATTTTTTCCCTTCTTTCTTTTTTCTTTCATTTTCCATTGTGTCATCCTCAAGGTGACTGATTCGTTGCTCAGCTTCCTCTAGTCTTGGTACCATGAGTACCCAGAATCTTTTAAATTTGGGTGACAGTTTATTTCTATAAGATCATCTATTTTTTTATTTACTCTTGCAATTTCTTCTTCACCCTCTTCTAGCATCTTCTTCATGTCCTTTATATCCTGTGCCATGCTCTTGCTGTTTGTCTTTAGATCTTTGATTAATTTCTCTAAGCACTGGGTCTCCTCTCATCTTTTGATTTGGGTGTTTGGGTTTGGGTTATCCATGTCATCTGTTCTTTCCATATTCTTTAAAATTTTCTGTTGTTTTTGGCCTCTTGGCATTAGCTTAACTTGATAGGGTTCTTTTAGGATATGTAGGCTGATTCAAATACTTATCTCTAATTTGTCAGATCTACAGCTTGGTGGAGTAGTTTCTCTAACTAACCAGCAGGTGGCATCTGCGGGCCACCTATTCCCCCAAGCCAGTTCTCCCCTACTATGTCTTTGTGGTAAGTGGGGGTCTGAGTCTTGTGGGGTCCAATTGGTGCACCCAGTTTACGTGTGTAGTTGGTGCTGCCCACCCTGAATGTGAGGCGTTTGTTTGAGCAGTTAGGGAAGGAGCGCAGCTTTAGTAATCAAATCTCCCAGGTGTTCCTGGAGATTTAAAGCTGTTGCTAGAGTCCAGTCCTTCAGTTTAGCCTTGCCACAGTTTGTCTCCGCCACTGACCCTTAAGTCCTTGGTATTGGTGTATGGTTCATCGGACTTCTGAGTGGGTCCCTCTTCGAAGCTGTGCCCTCCTAGGGCCTCTGCTGAGGGAAGGCTGCTATGTCACAGGTGAGTGCTGTCCCCCAAGGGAAGATCTGGGCCACAGGGCTGTGTAGGGGCGTTCACAGCCTGCTGAAAGGATGGCTGTATGGTGCATGTTAATTTCCCCCTTCACACACAGCTCCGCCTCCCCAGTTCCGGGACAATTAGCTGCAGGTGTGAGAAAGGCTATTGTGGCATGTGTGTGTGTTGCTAGAATGACTTCTCGTCACACTGGGTCGTTTGGGCAGCTCTGGGCTGTGGCGCCAGCACCGGGCAGGAGCCTTCCCAGCCCGTCGGAAAGATGGCTGTAAAGGGACGTCCCCCTTTTCTTGGGAAGTTACAGTGTTTAGCATATTTTCTCAGCCACTAGACTTACTACTTTGTCTCTTACAGCTATCTTAGCTCTGCTCTTGCCTGGGCCCAAATTTCAAGACTTCGAGGCTTTCTGTAATGGGCTTCCTAGAGTAATTTGTTTTAGAAAAAGAGAAAAAGAAAGATAAGAAAAAGAAGGGTCCTCCTTGCAAATCTAATGGGCTATTGAAATGCTAAGAGGCATGGTGTTGAGGGCCATTAAGGAACAATCAAAGAAGCAGGGAAACTGGCTCCTCAGACAAGGGACCTCCCCCTCTGGATTTGCATATGTGCCTAATTCTGTTTGAGCCCTGCACTTCGTATTATGGTCACCTGAACTCCAAGAAGTCTCTGTTTTTATTTTTGGGGTATTTTTGTTGCTGTTTTTGCTAGCCCTATCTCCTCTGTGCTGGCCTGACCACTCCCAGATTCACTGGTGTCTGGTCTCAGTCTATCTATGTTTGGAGTTTTTGATCTGCAGCCTGAGTTTTCAATCAGAGCTGCAACTGTAGTTCCCCCTCCTGGTTTCCAGCACCAATGGCCCCTCCTCCCATGGGACTGTGCCTGGCAGGGAAGGGCACGGGTCCCCTGGCCTCGAGAACTTACAGATTTCACTGATCTCAGCTGTTCCACGCCTTTGTGAGTTTTGTATGAAGTATGCCCAAAGTCAAATTGCTCTGTGGTGTCCAGTCCACGCAGTTCCTGGCTTTCTACCAGCTGCCCTGGAGGAGTAACTAAAACCCACACCTCGCCATTCTGCCATCTTGCCCTGCCCTTCCTAAGCATGAACCCTGACAAGCTTACTTATGATCTCTGCTTCTCTTCAACCCCCTCACCAGTAGAGAAACTCATACGAGAGAGATCCTACTCTGAGCTACATGAATCTGAGTTCACTGTTGTATCCACCAAGGTATAGCTAACATCAGTAAATGCCGCAAAATCCCTAGCTAGATCTCCAGAGAATTCTGGCCACATTCTGAGATCTACAAAACACAGGGACTCTCCCCACCAGTACCCATTTTATCATAGGAATTCATCTTTCTTTAGAATTATCTAAAGAAAATTCATTAAAAAAAAAGTAAAAATCCAGAGTATCTCAAACTCACATTGTCTTACTCAAGGACTTCTGTTGTTGAGCATTCCTCATCCCTCAGCTGGCAAAATTTCTTTCATGTTTTTGTCTTTCAAAATTTCCTTGGCAATCATTCAAAGGCTAAAAGCCACTGGTCTAGAGCATGTCATTATGGGAAGGTGATGAGAATTTCTAACAGGCCTTAATTTCCTAGGCCAACTCGAATGAGGAGGATTCACATACCTTTCCAATGTTCCATGTTTTGATCTGCTGTAGTTCCAAGAGGAGTTGCTCATCATTACAAACTTTCAGCTTGTCTATTAAGGCTCTGCAATCTGCAGGCTGAGAAAAACAAACAGGTATTCACAAAGGATGTTTTGGCACATGAGAAAGAAACAGCAAGAAAATGGGAAAAGGAGACTTTAGGCCCACCCAATAGTAATTTAATTTTTGCTGTAATACTCTGTATTTTTAAAGAAAACTGAAGATTAACCAGATGATCCCTTGGGATTAAAACAGAAACCTTATGATGAAATACTTCTATTCCCCAACAATCCATTTTTGCATTTTTTCACCCTGGATAATCCTGTAGATGTAGACAAACCTCCTGGAAGGGTCAAAAGAAATGAAGGATTCATTCTACATATACATAAGAACAAAACTAAGGAATCTTGGTCTGAAAGTGAACCAGAATGCCTGGTAAGGTTTGATGAATCAAAAGAACATTAAAAAGCCCTGGTGAATTCACAAGTTAAAAATTAAAGGTGAAGATAGGCAAGGGCTATATTTTGCTGTAACATGAAACGCTTCAATTACAGGAGGGTAAAGAGCTTCTGAATTTTGTAAAACTAGGACTCCATTCTTAATCAGGGGTTTCCATTTCCATACATGCCTATTCTCTTTTATTGATGAAAGGGCCTACTTGTCAGGTAACAAGAAGTGGATGAGAGTTTACGGTAAAGTTTCTTAACGTGGAGGAGGGAAATAGATGGCAGCTTGGGAAAGTGATTACATTTGTTCCTTATCTCCATAAAGGCAGCACAGTATCCTGAAAACGGGCCTGAATTTGGAAACAAACAAATATAGGTTCAGGTTTTGGTTTTATGTTTACTAAAATGTTTGATCAGGAGCCAAGTCCAACCTCTCAGCCACAGTTTTCTTATCAGGAAGAGAGAGCTAGTAACTACCTCAGAGAAATGTTTTCTTCACACATAAAGCACTTAATCCTGTGTAACAGGAGCTCAAATATTGAGAGGCAGCATAGTACTAAAAAGAGCAGGGGCTTTGGTATTAGGTAGCTGAATCTCAGTATTGTTTTGCAAAATGAAATAATAACTGCTTATATATCTAGCAATGTTGTGAGATTTAAACTGGGAAAAATATATTTTCAGCACTCAAAACAGAATGTGGGAGTATTATAAAAAGGTAGATGGTTTTCTCTAAGCCAAGCCCCAAACCTTTTCTCCCTGTAAAGTAAGCATTAACATCTACCTCAAATTTTTATGGTAATTAAATGTAAAATCCTTGGCACAAAGTCCTTCCATAAACCAGGCCTGAACTTTTCCCTCCTCCTCTTGAAGTCATGAGCTTAGACTGAAAGGCAGTTGGTGAAATAGTCCAACAGATACTACGGGAGTCTGAACCACCTGCTTATGCAGTTTACTTGTGCATTCTGATGTATGTGGGCCCAGTAGCATATATACACCACTTCAATTTCTAATGCAACACAGCTACAGAAATCCTATTTTATGATTCTGTGGGTTAGATAACACCCAATTAATTTTAGGAGCCAACATTTGGGTCCTAAAATGACTTAGTGTCCTGCCATCAGGCATTCTGTCTTTATCAAAGACCAGAAGCAAGCCAGGAGATGCTTTTTTGATGTAGAAGTTATTGGCAGAGGACAGCATGGCCAAAACTCTAGGGTTCTTAACTATGATGCTTCTAATGGGACTTGCCAGAAGCAAAACATGGCATCTTTATCTGACATCTAAGTCAGGCACCTGAGTCTTCTAGGTCATTAATGCCAAAGAAGCAGGGCAGCTTGCATCACAGCCTGGATTTTTTGCAGAGCCTTTTCTAGATGTAGACCTCAGAAACACTCCAGTAAACTGGTTAAAGCAACGTGCTCCAAAACAACAGAGGCACACGCCATACATCATTCCTTTCTTTTGTGGTACAGGGGCAGCAACTTGCCTCTCACTTTAGAAGGAATATCAAAACATTCCCCAGACCTATGGACCCTTAGAAACTTTACTGATGTGACAGGCCCTCAAACTTTCATAGGGTTCACCTCTGACCCTTTGACACACATAAGTCCAAAGTATCTAAAGTACCTTCTGTTTCCTGCTCACAAGATCTAGTTAACAAAAAGGCATCAATTTAATGTACCTGTACAATGTTCTCAAGACTATCAGTTCAACAGCTACATACCAAATGCTGGAGTTTACACTGATTTGTTCAAATAAAGGTATCAAATTTAGGGGAGACGATTCTTGGCACAAACACTTATATACAAAATGATTAATGAAAGTGTTTCTTAAAAATAACTACTACTGACCACAGTATGGGACACTGGGCACTTTTGCACACTGCTATGGAAATCTTGAAGCCTTAAAAACGACATCATCAATGACCTAAAAATTATACTTCTAGGAGTTTATTCTTAAGAAATTTGCTAGTAGCTAACAAATGTTGTGATCCAGAAATTTGTATATTGTGTGAGCCCAAGAACAAAACTTGAACAGTACTCTGGGTTCAGAAAAAAACGTTAAATGTGCATTTTTCTGATTACTTACAATATTGAATATTTCAGGAAGTTTACCGACTTTACTGTTTTTTGAAATACCCTATGCCCATTTTGTCATTGGGATATTCATCTCACCTACTGATTTAGATATGAAAAATATTAACTACATCAGGCTACAAATATTTTCCCTGGAATTTTTATTTTGAATATGGTATTTTATACTTTTTATATAATTGAACAACCTTTTCTATTATGTTTTCTTCCTTTGCTTTGTAATGCTTGAAAGGGCTATCCTAAGACTAGGTAAATATTCACCACTATTTTCTTCTCTCACACTTACAATTTACTTCTTTTTAAAATATCTTACTTTTAATTTATCTAGAACTTACCTCAATATATAACAATCTCTACCCCCTACAAGACAGACAAATGCCCTAGCAATTTCTTGACTAATACTGTCATTCCCCATTAATTTCTAATCCCTCTATTATCATGCACACTAGGTTTCTTCTCTAGGTTCTCTACTCACTCACAAGCAGATAAACTGGCATCTGTTTTAATTTTTGTAGTTTCTTAGGCAAGTTTCCTTTTTGCTCTTCATTTTCCAAAAATATCTGACTACATAACTGTGTAAACTACCAGATGCCAAAAATACATTTTAAAAAAAGCAAATGAAAGTATCTGTAACAGTTATAAAAAATGAATATAAACAATATGTATGGCACTAAAGAAAAACCCCACTGACATTCCAATAGGAAAATGAAGGGCACAGGCAAACAACTGATAGATTTAAGGCCTATAAACTTGAAAAACATACCTATTGAAGCAATTCTAATTAGAAAAATGAAATACTTGTCTGCCCCAAGTATTAAATTAATAAAAATCTTAAAGATAATCCCTAAGGCTGGTAAGGGTATGGAAAGACAGCACCTCTCATACTCTTCAGTGGGAATGTTAGTGCAACAACCCCCTTCAAAAAAGAATCAGAGATGCAAATAAATATTTATGTACAGGAACTCACAGAATTATAACAAAAAATGAAATTACTGAAATTTTCTTTTTCTTTGTACATTTACATAAAAAATAAAATAAATTTTTATGTTAGAGAAATTGTAGATTTACAGAAATATCAGGCATAAAATATATAATACAGAGTTCCCGTATACCACTCCATTATGAATACCTTGCATTAGTGTAGTACACTTGTTATAATTCATGAAAGAACCTTTTAATAATCGTACTATAACTATAGCTGATTGTTTATAATAGGCTTCACTATGCTGTTGACAGTCCTACATTGTTCTTTTTTAACTTTAATTCTAGTAACATAAATACAATGTAAAATTCAGCCTGTTAACCACACTCACGTATATAAAGCAGTGCAGTGAATTACATTCACAATGTTGTGCTACCATCACTACCATCCATTACCAAAACTTTACAAGCAACCAAAACAGAAATTCTGTACAATTTAAGTATTAACTACTCCCCATTCCCTATCCCCAACCTAGCTGCTGGTAACCTATATTCTAGATCCTGGTTCTATGAGTTTGCTTATTCTAATTGTCGCAAGTTTGTGAGATCATACAGTATTTGTCCTTTAGTCTCTGGCTTATTTCACTCAGCATGATGTCTTAAAGGTTCATCCATGTTGTCTTGAATGATCAGAACTTCATTCCTTTTTGACGCGGAATAATATTCCATTGCATGTATGTACCACATTTTGTTTATCCAGTCATCAGTTGATGGACACTTCCATTGCTTCCATATTTTGACAACTGTGAATAATGTCACTGTGAACATCAGTGTGCAAATACTTGTTCAAGTCCCTGCTTTTAATTCTTTTGGGTATATACCTAGTAGTGGGATTGCCCGGTCATATGTAATTCTATACTTAGCTTTCTGAGGAACCGCCAAACTTTTCCATAGCAGTGGCACCATTTCACAACCCTATAGCACCCTCTCCAACATTCGTAATTTTCTATTTTGTTAATAACAACCATTCTAATGGGTGTGAAATGATATCTCATTTTGGTTTGGATTTGCATTTCCCCAATAACTAATGATGTTCAGCATCTTTTCATGTGCTTTTTAGCCACTTGTATATCCTCTTTGGAGAAATGTCTATTCAAGTCTTTTGTCCATTTTTAATTGGGCTGTTTGTTCTTTTATTGTTCAGTTGTAGGATTTCTTTATATATTCTGGATATTAAACATTCACCAGATATGTGGTTTCCAAATAGTTTCTCCCTTTGAATAGGTTGTCTTTTCACTTTTCAGTGTTATTAAAGGCAGTACTTACTTCAGCCATTTTGTGTTTAAGGTTTTTTTATATGTCACATCTTTGTTGTCTGTCTTTTCCTTTATTGCAGCCTCCTTTTCCATACAGCTGATCTTTTGTGATGTACCTGATTCCATTAATTCTGTTTCTGTATATTTCCGCATATACTTTCTTTGTGGTTACCCTGGGGATTGCATTATACAACCTACATCCATAACCTACTAACCTGAAAAGATAACAACTTAGTCTCAATACCATACACATTCTCTGCTCCCATATCCCTCCATTTTCCCCCCCTTTATGTTGTTTTAGTCCTACATTGTCTCTTTATATTTTACATATCCATTATCAGGAAATATGCCTTTTTCTTGTTGCATTGTATTCTGACTCTTTTAGGAATTAAAGAGTAGAGTTATAGAGTATACAGTACAAGTGGTTTTTTTTTTATTTTTATTTTTTTTTTGAGATAAATTCAAAGTTACATGAATAGTTGCAAAAACAATACTAGCCCCATACACAGAATTCCATCATACACTGGCCCCCCTCCCTCGATAGCTCAATCCACCAACTTTAACATGCTGTCACATCACTATTTCTTTCCCTCCCTCCCTCGCTCCCTCCCTATCTATCATCCATCATATTTCTCTGTCTCCTAAACATATGAGAGCTAGTTGCACAGCTCCTTGAACATACACTATAATTCACATATGTACTTCCCATGAACAAGAACATTCTTTTATGTAATTCCATTAAGCACAGCTAAGTATAAGAGATTCAACAATGATACAATGCTTACATTCTATATTTCCTTTTCCTTATGTCTCAACTGTGTCCCTTCGAGCCACCTGTCCTCCACCCTTCAATCCCATCCAAGTTCATCCTTAGCATTCAATTGTCATCTAGTTAGACTGTCTTTTTTTTTTCTTTTTTCAATTGTGGAAACATATATACAGCCTAAATCTTCCCATTCCACCCCCTCCCTAGACTTCCATTAGTGGGATTAGTCACATTTAGAATGATGTTATGCTCTTTCCCACCATCCATTACTAGAAATTTCCCTTCACCTCAAACAGCAACTCTACACTCCTTTCTTAACTCCCCATTGCCCCTTCCCCCATTTCTCTTAACCCAAACTCTACTTTTCACCTCTATGGTTATATTCTCTGATAATTTCTTTGTGTTTACTGTGGGGCTTAAAATTAACCTCTTAAATCCCTATCAATCTTGTTTTTCTTTGATACCACCTTCACTTCATTAGGGCACATAAACTATGTTCCTATACTCTTTCATTCCCCCACCTTTATATAGTTGTCTAAAATTACATATTTTACATTGAGTTCAAAACCACTGATTTGTCCTTAGAGTTTGTGTATTTTTTATCATGTAAGAAGTAAACAGTGGAGTTATAGTTCAAAAATTATTGACTTCTATTTGTATTCCATTGTGTTTGGAGAATGTCCTTTGAGTATATTCAATTTTTTTTTTTAATTTCTTGAGGCTTGTTCTATGTCCCAGTTTACGGTCCCCTCTGGAGAAAGATCTGTGATCACTAGAGAAAAATGAGTGTCCTGCTGACTTGGGATGCAAGGTGCCACATATGTCTGTTAAAATTCTCTATATCTCTTTCTCCTTTCTTTGTCTCTCTGTTGGTAGGGCTTCCTTTAGAATCGGAAGTAGGGCAGGTCTTTTATTGGCAAATTCTCTCAGCATTTGTTTGTGAAAACTTTAAGCTCTCCCTCAAATTTGAAGGAGAGTTTTGCAGGATAAAGTATTCTTGGTTGGAAATTTTTCCCTCTCAGAATTTTAAATGTCACGCCACTGCCTTCTTGCCTCCATAGTGGCCACTGAGTAGTCACTACTTAGTCTTATATTGTTTCCTTTGTATGTGGTGAATTGCTTTTCTCTTGCTGCTTTCAGAACTTGCTCCTTCTCTTCAGTATTTGAGAGTCTGATCAGAATATGTCTTGGGGTGGGTTTATTTGGATTTATTCTATTTGGAGTTTGCTGGGCATTTATGCTTTGTGTGTTTATATTGTACAGAAGGTTGGGGAAGTTTTCCCCAACAATTTCTTTGAATACTCTTTCTAGACTTTTAACCTTCTCTTCCTCTTCTGGGACCCCAATGAGTCTTAAGTTTGGACGTTTTATTTTATCTATCGTATCCCTGAGATCCACTGTGATTTTTTCAATTTTTTTTCTCCAATCTTTCTTTTGTTCTTTCATTTTCGGTTCTGTGGATTTCTAGGACACTGAGATGTTGTTCAGCTTCCTCCAGTCTTGTATTGTGAATATCCAGAGTCTTTTTAATTTGGCCAACAGTTTCTTTTATTTCCATAAGATCTTCTATTTTTTTATTTACTCTTGCAATGTCTTCTTTATGCTCTTCTAGGGTCTTCTTTATGGCACTTATATCCTGGGCCATGGTCCTCTTGATGTCCTTTAAATCCTTTGCCATGTTTTCGTTCTTTGTAGTTCTTTAATTTTGCGAGGTATAGAGTTTCTTCAAAATCTTGATTTGCGTGTTTGGAGCTGGATTCTCCATATTGTCTGGTTTCATCATATGTGTTACGATTTTCTGTAGTTTTGGCCTCTTGGCATTTGTTTTGCTTGATAGGGTACTTTCAAGTTGTATCAAAAAAAAAAGAGGGGGATATCGATCTAATTTTTCAGACACACAGTTTGGTGATGTACACTTTCTCTTACTAACCAGCAGATGGCATCTGTTGAGTCTTTAATTTGTTAGAATTGCAGCTTGGTGACATACACTTTCTCGAACCAACCTGCAGATGGCGTCCGTGAGTCACTTATTCCCCTCAAGTCAGTTCTCCCCAACTTTGTGGTGTGTGGGGATCTGACTCTTTTGGAGTCCAATTGGTGCACTTAATTTGGGTGTGTTGTCGGTGCTGTCTGCCCCCAATGAGGGGCGTGTGCCTGAGTGGTTAGGGAGGAAGGGCAAGTTTAACAGTCAAATCTCCCAGGTGTTCCCGGAGATTTAAGGTTGTTCTCTGCCGCTGACACAAAAGTCCTTGGTATTGGTGTAGGTTCCCTGGGACTTCCAAGCAGTTCCCCCCTCCCTGCTGTGTTTTTCCAGGACCTCTGTTGGGGGTGTGGTGGGCCGTGCCACGTCACAAGTGAGCACCAGCCTCCAGGGAAGCCCTGGGCCGCCGGGCTGTGTAGGGGCGTTCCAAGCCCGCTTCAAAGATGGTTGAATGGGACACGTTAACTTCCCCCTTTCCACACAGCTCCGCTCTCCCAGCTCTGGGACAATCAGCCATGGGTGTATTCAAGGCCACTGTCCATGGCTAATATTGTGTCGTGTAAGTGATGCTGCAGGAAAGACTCCCTGTCAGGCTGGGTTTCTCGGCTGGGCTCTACGCTGTGCGCTCGCCCCAGGCAGGAGCAGCCCGGCTTGCTGGGGTGATGGCCGTGAGGCTGGGTTTTTCGGCTGGGCTCTACGCTGTGTGCTCGCTCTGGGCAGGAGCAGCCCCGCCTGCTGGGGAGATAGCTGCAAGCCATGCGTCCCCCCTTTGTTTCCCTGGACCCGAGACAATCAGCAGTGGGTGTGGGAAGGGGTATCCTCTACCCCAGACACCGAGGCGTTAGTCCAGACCACTCCCGTCCTATCTGCAGCTGTTCCTGGGCTTCTTTTATATATATATACATATATATATATACACACACACACAGACACACAGACACACATTTTTTTTTAAAGTCCAGCCCACTGTTTCCCCCAATGCAGCGTGGCCGAGGGATTCAACCTACTCACTCACTCGTTTCAGAATGCAGAATCCTGGTTTCGCCAAAAGCACGTTCCCTATGGCTTTAGCAGAACTTGTCCAGCTGGTGCTATTTTGGAAGTGGTGTTCTGGGCCCTTTCTGGTTTTTTATCTAGTGTTTTCCACAGAGGTGTTTTTTTCTTTGTCTCACCTAGTTGCCATCTTAGGTTCCTCACAAGTGGGTTTTGCATTTACCGTTTTATAATTTCATAATTTTTATAATTTTGCATTTACCTTTACTGAAGATCCTCACTTCTTCCCACTACTCCAAGCCACTCTCTCCTGTGTTTTCTTTTCAATCTTTAGAATTCCCTTTAGCAATACTTGTAGGGTAGTTCTTTTAGTGATGAACTCTCTCTCGGTTTCTGTTTATCTGTGAATATTTTAAACTCTCCCTCATTTCTGAAGGATAGTTTTGCCAGTTAAAGAATTTGGGGCAGTTCTTCTCTTTCAGTACATTAAATATATCGTATCACTGTCTTCTTGTCTCCATGGTTTCTGATGAGATGATGAGAAACTGTTAGTTACTCCTCCTGAAGATTCCTTGTATGTGACGAATTGCTCTTTTACCTTGCTGCTTCCAGAAATCTCTTTTAACTTTTGCATTTGACATGCGTCTCAGAGTAGGTTTATTAGGGTTTATTCTGTTTGGAGTATGTTGAGCTTCTTAGATATGCATATTTATGCCTTCCATAAGAGTTCGGAAGTTTCCAGCCATTATTTCCTCAAATATTCTTTCTGCCCATTTTCTTCTCCTTCTGGAACAGTCCCTTAGACACTACTCAATTTTTCCTAATCTTTTCTCTATCTGTTCTTCTAACTGTATGATTTCAACTGTCCTGTCTTCTAGTTCGCTAATACTTCAGCCTGTATGCCTCTAGCATATTTTTAATCACCCCATAATTTCTATTATGTTTCTTTTTAAATTTTTGAATTCTTCTTTATACTCACATATAGTCTTAATATTCTTTAGCTCTATATCCATATTTTCCTTCATCTCCTTGAATTGATTTAGGAGGTTTGAATTCCTTTGATTAGATGTTCCAATTCTGTGTCTCCTCTGAAATTTTAATTTTTGTTCCCTCGACTGAGCCGTATCTTTCTGTTTCTTAGGATGGCTTGTAATTTTTTGCTGATGTCTGGGCATCTGATTATTCTGATGTGTTAACCCTGAAGGCAAGTTTTTCCATTTTGCCTATGGTTTTATTGTTGACTGATTTGTGTTGAGACTCTTTGACACTCAGTCCAACTTACTCTGGAACTTCAGAGTAGCCCATATTTAACTGGTCACATTTTCTCAGCTCTTCCTCATTTTATTCTTGTCCTCAGTATTCGGTATACTTTTTTTTAAGATTGCAGTTTTTGTGCAATTGTCTCACATTGTAAAGAAAGCTTCCTTTCCTCTATTCCTTCTCCAGAAATCTTGATGTGTTGTTTTTGGGCTGAATTTTCTCCCCAGCTCCTATGATTTGTTTAAATTATCTCCCTCACACAGTGCTCCTTTCCATTACAATTTTCAGTACTGGTACCAGTCCTATCTTACAGTAGTTCAGCACACACACACACACACTTTTTTCTTTGTAAGGCTTCTTTTCCCTGGCTTCTTTCCCATAAAGGGTATCCCACCCCTGGGAGCAAGGTGGGGTCAACCCGGAAAGGTCTGTTTTCCGTTTAGGTGGTCCAGCAAACAGAGACTGGATTGAGTGAGTACACCTCTTGCCAACAGTTCTGCCACAGTGTCTTCTTTTTTTCCCCTGGGGCCACTTTTGTATGTGGCACTTCTCAGTCGCTTGTGTTCCGCCTTGGGTATCTGTGGACTTGGGTCCTTGTGCTTGGATATGTATAGGGTTCTAACTTGCGGCTGTGAGTAGCTCTATGATCTGCAACCATAGAAGGAGGGACCCAGGCCTTGCTGGTCTAGAACATAAATCTCCTACCTGACATTGATGTTTTTTTTCTCTTTGATTCAGCATTTGTTGAGTCCTTTCCCATCTCTATTGTACTCCAGAGTTCCAAGCAAGTGGGATTTGTCTTTTTATTAGCTGATTGTGAAGGGAGACTTTTCCACGTGATGTCCTACATTACCATGTTGCTAACTGGAGTTTTCTTTTTTATATTATAGTAAAAGTCACAATGAATTATCACTTAGCCACAGAATATCATTGTTTCAGAGAAAAAGTAATGACAAAGGAAAAATTTCCCAGTATAATGCCAAGTGAAAAGGGCAGAATAACTCCATGTATGTATTAAAACCTTAACATGTGTGCATATGCAGTAATTTTTTAAACAAGTGGAAGAAACACAGCAAAGAGTTAATAGTGGTTATCCCAGGGTGATAAAATTACAGATGGAAAAAATTCAACTATCTGCCAGGTTGTTAAGTTTAAAAAAATAAAACATCAAGCAGCCCATTTAGAAAATGAATGAACTTACTACATGTGAAATACTAAGCTAAATAATTGCCTCAAATCAAGGAGGGATGAATTATCATCTCTATTTTATAACTGTGAAAACCTGGAAAGTTAATTAACTCTCAGGCACAAAAATGTAGCACAATTCAAACCTAGGTATAATTCTAAAGCTTGTGCTCCATCAACTATATAGCACATGGGGTCTGCAGGAGTGTTGTAACAAAGGAACATTTCCTTAACCTCAGAATGCAGTTCAATCTAGCTGATGGAATACTGGACTGAAGCTGGGAATTCTAAGGTATGATCAACTGACATGGCCACTCAAAACCCAATGCACAAGTTAAGTTGATGTATATTAAGAATTAGTAAAAAAGAAAGTTAAAGCACTGGTCTCACAAGAAAACTGGTAAGAAAAGTGCTATTTATTACTTTCATTTTCTAGAAAAGCCAGAATTTTAATCCACATTTACTCTTTTCATATACCATATTGCCTTTCAATCCATAGGAACAGCAGCCTGAGAGCCTACTCTAGGAGCATACAGCTACAAAGAACTGTTTAGTGGTCACTTCCTATTACTCACTATGGTATTCACTTTTTTAATCAAAGAAGTCCAAAAGAAAATCTGATTGTTTCAAGACAAGTTGCTGTTTTACTGCACTCTGTATATATGAGTGATGACATATCGGGAAGATTAATGTGGGTAAACTGATCACAAGGACCTTCTCTGATATGAGGAAAAAATAGGTAAAACAAACTTTCAGATACTTACAGCCTCAGTAGGTGTCTTTTTCAGTTTAGTCCTGTCTACTTTCATGTTTTCGATTTTATGCTTTATGATCTGAAATGAAAGTCCCAAAAGAACTTAATTGCAATCTTCAACTCTACATGTTTGAACACAGACAACAGAGAATGAAGAACATGCAAAATGCTTAAAGTAACAATTCCGAAGTTTTGATGTCATGCCAACTCAGAGGCACAGCTATGAGGTTGGGAAAGTATAGAATCTCTCCAGATAAAACTGGCCCAAACCCATATGTTGCAAAAGCCCATACAAACTAAGCCAAAATTACACGAACCTTTTTTTTATGAACTAAAACTCATAATTAAAAATACAAGATAACAATGTTTATAACAAATCTCAGGATGGAAAAACTAACCACAGCATGGCAGTTTTTCAGAAAACTTAGCAATTCCACTTAAAGGGGAGTTATTCAAAGAAAATCCTAAGAATGTACACAAATATTTAACTACAAGGATACATGCTCCTTTTAGCTTTTCTCCAGAGGCTACAGGAACAGAGGAAATGAGTGGAATGCTACTAAGGTGCTGAGGGGCAACTGCAGCTTCCTCTGTGCACTTAAACAAGGTCAAGAACTTAATGCAAAGAGGTAAAATGGGCATGTGAGGAGGCGGGGCAAGATGGCGGAGTGGTGAGGAGCAGAATTTCGTCTCTCCCCTAGAGCAGCTGGCAATTACCCAAGAACTATATGAAACAGTGTTTTCGGGGTCTCCAGTAACCAGTCACACACTGGACACAAGTTTGGAATTGGAGGAAAAGCTGAGATCGCAGCGAACATTGCTTCAGTCAGCCACGCCCCCGACAGGATCAGAGTCACCAGAACTAAAGGCTCCACACCTCCTTACACTGGTGGGGGAGCTGCGGGCTGGCCAGCGCCACCTGCTGGACAGGAGAGGAAAAGCACCAATTCCAAAGGCCTCACAGGAGGGTCTCATTCTCAGGAAAAGTCCATACCCTCCCAATGAGACCTGGGCCTCACTAGACTGGGACAATCTGACTAGGGTCGACCATATCTGAGGAGACCCACTCACAAAAAGGTTACATAGAGGCAGAGCAAGAAACAGAAAAAACAAGAGGGGAAAAATTCTGATCAACTAAATAGAACCTAAGTTAGAGGTCTAGAATAAGCTGAACTGAATAACAGAGGCCAGAAAACAAAGCCAACCAACAAGAAAACCACTAGGTAAACGACAGAAAACAAGCTCCAAAATAAACTAATCAAGAGAATCAGATGCCTAGACAACTTAAGATAACAAGCCATACCAGGAAACATGAAAACATGGACCAGCCAAAGGAACAAACTAATAGCTCAGTTGAGACACAGGAGTAGAGGCAACTAATGCTAAATAATTTCGATGAAATGAAGGAAGATATAGCAAAAGAGCTGAAGGATATAAAGAAGACACTAGCTGACCATAAAGAAGAATTCATGAACTTAAAAATCAAATGGCAGAACCATGGGAATGAAGGCCACAATGGAGGATATGAAAAACACAATGAAGGGACACAACAGTAGATTTGAACAGGCAGAAGAAAGGATCAGTGAACTGGAAGACAGGTCATTCGAATTCATACACACAAAAGAACAGATGGTGAAAAAAATGGAAAAATATGAGCAGGGTCTTAGGGAGCTGAGTGACAACATGAAACGCACAAATATACGTGTTATGGGTATCCCAGAAGGAGAAGAGAGGGGAAAAGGGGCAGAAAGAGTAATACAAGACATATTCACTGAAAATTTCCCAACTCTTATAAAAGACAGAAAATTAGAGATTCAAGAAGTACAACGTACCCCAAATAGAATAGATCCCAATAGACCTACTCCAAGACACTTACTGGTCAGATTGTCCAATGTCAAAGACAAAGAGAGGATTCTGAAAGCAGCAAGAGAAAAGCAATCCATCACATACAAGGGAAGGTCAATAAGACTATGTACAGATTTCTCTGCAGAAACCATGGAGGCAAAAAGACAGTGGCATGATATATTTAAGATACTGAAAGAGAAAAACTGCCAACCAAGAATTCTATATCCAGCAAAACTTCCCTTCAAAAATGAGGGAGAGATTAAAACATTTTCAGACAAACAGACACTGAGAGAGTTTGTGAATAAGAGACCGGCACTACAAGAAATACTAAAGGGAGCGCTACAGGCTGATAGGAAAAGACAGGAGAGAGAGAGTTGGAGAAGAGTGCAGAAATGAAGATTATCAGGAAAGGTAAAATGAGAGGAAAAAATAAGATATGACATATAAATTCCAAAAAACAAAATGGTAGTAGAAAGTACTGCCCTTACAGTAATAACACTAAATGTAAATGGATTAAACTCCCCAATAAAAAGACACAGACTGGCAGAATAGATTAAAAAACAGGACCCATCTATATGCTGTCTACAAGAAACTCACTTTAGACACAAGGACAAACATAGACTGAAAGTGAAAGGTTGGAAAAAGATATTTCATGCAAACAAAAACCAGAAAAAAGCAGGAGTACCTATATTAAT
The DNA here is from genome assembly GCF_015220235.1 of Choloepus didactylus. NCBI lineage: Eukaryota > Metazoa > Chordata > Mammalia > Pilosa > Megalonychidae > Choloepus > Choloepus didactylus. The sequence continues at coordinate 395,781 of NW_023637605.1, read as the reverse complement.
ATCAGACAAGTTAGACTTCAAAAGCGAAACAATTAAAAGAGACAAAGAAGGACACTATATATTAATAAAAGGGTCAATTCATCAAGAAAACATAACAGTCATAAATATTTATGCACCAAACCAGAATGCCCCAAAATTCATGAGGCAAACACTGCGATCACTGAAAGGAGAAATAGATACCTCTACAATAATAGTTGGAGACTTCAATACACCACTGTAATCAATGGATAGAACATCTAGACAGAGGATCACTAAAGAAACAGAGATGTTGAATTGTATGATAAATGAACTAGACTTGACAGACATTTATAGAACACTACATCCAACAACAGCAGGATACACTTTTTTCTCAAGTGCTCATGGAACATTCTCTAGGATAGACCACATGTTGGGTCACAAAGCAAGTCTCAACAAATTTAAAAATATTGATGTTATACAAAACACTTTCTCAGACCACAATGGAATGAAGTTTGAAATAAATAAAAGGCAGAAGGTCATAAAATTCACAAACATATGGAGGCTAAACAACACCCTCTTAGAAAACCAGTGGGTAAAGGAAGAAATTACAAGAGAAATTAGTAAATACCTCGAGGCAAATGACAATGAAAACACAACTTATCAAAACTTATGGGATGCAGCAAAGGCGGTGCTGAGAGGGAAATTTATTGCCCTAAATGCCTATATTAAAAGAGAAGAGAGAGCAAAAATTGAAGAGTTAACTGCTCACCTGGAGGAATTAGAGAAAGAACAGCAAACTAACCCCAAAGCAAGCAGAAGGGAAGAAATAACAAAGATTAGAGCAGAAATAAATGCAATTGAGAACAGGAAAACAATAGAGAGAATCAACAAAACCAGAAGTTGGTTCTTTGAGAAAATCAATAAAATCGATGGACCACTGGCTAGGCTAACAAAAAAAAAAGAGAGAGCAGATGCAAATAAATGCAATCAGAAATGGGAAAGGAAATATAACTACCGACCCTGCAGAAATTAAGGAGATAATGAGAAGACAGTATGAGCAACTATATGCTAATAAACTAGACAATTTAGATGAAATGGACAACTTCCTAGAAAAGCATAAACAACCAACATTAACTCAAGAAGAAATAGATGACCTCAACAAACCAATCACAAGTAAAGAGACTGAGTCAGTCATCAAAAAGCTCCCAAAGAGCCGAGAGGTCACTCTGGTGGGCACTCTTACGCACACTTTAGACAACCCTTTTTAGGTTCTAAAGAATTGGGGTAGCTGGTGGTGGATACCTGAAACTATCAAACTACAACCCAGAACCCATGAATCTCGAAGACAGTTGTATAAAAATGTAGCTTATGAGGGGTGACAAGGGGATTGGGAAAGCCATAAGGACCACACTCCACTTTGTCTAGTTTATGGATGGATGAGTAGAAAAATAGGGGAAGGAAACAAACAGACAAAGGTACCCAGTGTTCTTTTTTACTTCAATTGCTCTTTTTCACTCTAATTATTATTCTTGTTATTCTTGTGTGTGTGCTAATGAAGGTGTCAGGGATTGATTTGGGTGATGAATGTACAACTATGTAATGGTACTGTGAACAATCGAAAGTACGATTTGTTTTGTATGACTGCGTGGTATATGAATATATCTCAATAAAATGAAGATTAAAAAAAAAAAAAGACATAATGCTGAGCAAAATAAGCCAGGCACAAAAAGAGAGATATTGTATGTTACCACTAATGTGAATTCTGTGAAAAATGTACAATGTTTTATACTGTAGAATGTAGGGGACCTAGAGATACCAATTAGTGGAGGGGGAATGATAATCTAATAAGAACAGATAAACTATGGAGGGTAATCTCAATGTTATGGGAATGCTCAGGAATGATTATGGTTTGTAAACTTTCTTGGATATAGTAAGATCATGTTGGAAGCAATAGAGTTATTTTAGGTTTTTTTTTCTCTTATTCTTTTGTTTTCTTAGGGGTTGTTAATTTTCTTGGGATATGGTAGGAACATGTTGGAAGCAATGTAGTTATTTTAGATTATTTGTTTTTCTTACTCCTCTGTTTGGACATGGTTTACTAATTTTCTTGGGGTATGGTAGGAACATATTGGAAGCAAAGTAATTATTTTAGGTTATTTGTTTTCCTTAATCCATTGCTTTGTTTGAAATGTTGTGGGGTTTTTTGGTTGTTGTTTGCCTGCTTGTTTTTAATTTTTTGATAAACAAAGTTAAAAAATTGAAAAAAAATCAGTAGAAAAATGGGAGTAAAAACTAAATGACAAATAGGGTGGGATGGGGGGATGGTTTGCGTATTCTCTTTTCACTTTTATTTTTTATTCTTATTCTGATTCTTTCTGATGTAAGGAAAATGTTCAGAAATAGATTGTGGTGATGAACGCATAACTATATGATCATACTGTGAACAGTTGATTGTATACCATGGATGACTGTATGGTTTGTGAATATATTTCAATTAAACTGAATTAAAAAAAAAAAAAAAAAAAAAAAGCTCCCAAAAAGGAAAAGCCCAGGACCAGATGGTTTCACATGTGAATTCTACCAAGGATTGAAGAACGAATTAGTACCAATCCTGCTCAATCTCTTCAAAAAAATTGAAGAAGAGGGAAAGCTACCTAACTCTTTCTATGAAGCCATCATCACCCTAATACCAAAACCAGGCAAAGATACTACAAAAAAAGAAAATTATAGACCAATTTCTTTAATGAATATAGACACAAAAATCCTCAACAAAATACTCGCAAATCGAATCCAGCAGCACATTAAAAGAATTATACACCACGACCAGGTGGGATTTATTCCAGGTATGCAAGGCTGGTTCAACACAAGAAAATCAATTAATGTAGTACACCACATCAATAAATCAAAGCAGAAGAACCACATGATCATCTCGATTGATGCAGAAAAGGCATTTGACAAAATTCAACATCCTTTCCTGATGAAAACACTTCAAAGGATAGGAATAGAAGGGAACTTTTTCAATATGATTAAGGCAATATATGAAAAACCCACAGCTAACATCACACTCAATGCGGAGAGACTGAAAGCTTTTCCTCTAAGATCAGGAACAAGACAGGGATGCCCACTATCACCAATGCTATTGAACATTGTGCTGGAAGTTCTAGCTAGAGCAATTAGGCAAGAAAAAGAAATAAAAGGCATCCAAATTGGAGAGGAAGAAGTTAAACTTTCACTATTTGCAGATGACATGATTCTATATGTAGGAAATCCAGAAAAATCTACAGCAAAGCTACCAGAACTAGTCAATGAATACAGCAAAGTAGCAGGCTACAAGATCAACATGCAAAAATCTGTAGTGTTCCTATACGCAAGTAATGTGGAACAAGAGAAGGAAATCAAGAAAAAAATCCCATCTACAATAGCAACCAAAAGAATCAAGTATTTAGGAATAAACTTAACCAAGGACACAAAAGGCCTTTACATAGAAAACTACAAGAAACTGCAAAAAGAAATTGAACAAGACCTGAAAAAATGGAAGAACATACCATGTTCATGGATTGGAAGACTAAATATAGTTAAGATGGCAATTTTACCTAAACTGATTTAGATTCAATGCAATACCAATTCAAACCCCAACAACTTACTTTACAGAAACAGAAAAACCAATAACTAAATTTATTTGGAAGGGTAAGTTGCCCCGAATAGCCAAAAATGTCTTGAGAAAGAGGAGTGAAGTGGGAGGTCTCACACTACCTGACTCTGAAGCATATTACAAAGCTACAGTGCTCAAAACAGCATGGTACTGGCATAAGGACAGATATACTGATCAATGGAATCAAACTGAGTGTTCAGAAGTAGACCCTCACATCTATGGACAACTGATCTTTGATAAGGCAGGGAAGCCGAAGCAACTGGGAAAGAGCAGCCTGTTCAATAAATGGTGTTTGGAGAACTGGATATCCATTTCCAAAAGAATGAAAGAGGATGTCCATCTCACACCTTATACCAAAATTAACTCAAAGTGGATCAAAGACCTAAACATTAGCACCAAGACCATAAAACTCTTCGAAGAAAATGTAGGGCAATATCTTAAAGATCTTATGATAGGAGGTGGTTTCTTAGACCTCACACCCAAGGCACGAGCAACCAAACAAATAGACAAATGGGATCTCCTCAAAATTAAACACTTTTGTACATGAAAGGACTTTGTCACAAAGGTAAAAATGCAACCTACACAGTGGGAGATGATATTTGGAAACCACATATCAGATAAGGGTTTAATATCTTGAATATATAAAGGAATCCTGCATCTCAATAACAGAAAGACAGACAATCCAATTAAAAAAATGGGCAAAAGACATGAACAGACATTTTTCTGAAGAGGAAATACAAATGGCTCAAAAGCATATGAAAAAATGCTCAACTTCACTGGCTATTAAGGAAATGCAAATCAAAACCACAATGAGATATCATCTCACACCTACCAGAATGGCTGTTATCCAAAAAACAGAAAATGACAAGTGCTGGAGAGGATGTGGAGAAAGAGGCACACTTATTCTTTGCTGGTGGGAACATAGAATGGTGCAACCACTCTGGAAGACAGTATGGAGGTTCCTCAGGAAGCTAAATATAGATTTGCCATATGACCCAGCTATTCCATTGCTGGGTATATACTCAGAGGAACTGAAACTTAAGACACAAACAGACATTTGTAAACCAATGTTTATTGCAGCATTATTCACAATTGCCAAGAGATGGAAACAGCCCAAATGTCCATCAAAGGACGAGTGGATAAACAAACTATGGTATATACATATGATGGAATATTATGCAGCTGTAAGACAGAACAAAGACATGGATCATGTAATAATGTGGATGAACCTTGAGGACATTATGGTGAGTGAAGTTAGCCAGAAACAAAAGGACAGATTCTCTATGGTCTCACTAATATGAACAGACATTAATGAACAAACTTTGGGAGTTAAAAGCTGACAACACAGGCGACCAGGAGATAGAAAGAGGGCAGAGATCAGCCATTTGATACTGAAGGACTACAGAATGTTTAGGATTGATTGCATAGATCCAGAAATAGACAGGATAATACTGTGTGATGGTAGCACGGTATTGTAAATACACTGAACAAAGATGTCTGTGAGTAAAGCTGAAAGAGGTGGGATAGGAGAATGTATGACACCAGAGGTAAAGATAGACGATAAAGACTGGGACTGTATAACGTGGCAAAAATTGGAGTGGCCAATGACTGTTACTAAATATACAAATATGAAAATGTTTTTGCATGTGGGAAAGCAAATGAATGTCAACCATGTAGAAATTTGAAAAAGGGATGGTATTCAGGAAAAAACATAATCAAAGCAAACTGGAGTCTATGGTCAACAGTAACATTGTAATATACCTCCATTAAATGTAACAAAGGCAATACGCCAATGCTAAATGTATATGAGAAGGGGATATAGGGGAGTAATATGGGATTCTTGGTAGTGGTGTTATTTGCTGTCCTTAGTAGTATATTGTATTGTATGACATGTTATTTTTCTTTTTATCATTTTTTCTTATTGCTAAAAAAAACAAAAAACAAAAAAAAACAATTTTTCTTGTAGTAATAAGTATGTTCAAATGCTGATTGTGGTGATAAGTGTACAACTTTATGATGATACCATGAACAACTGATTGTACACTGTGGATAAATGTATGGTATGTGAATATAACTCTATAAAATTGTAGGAAAAAATATATATAGGAGTAAAAGTGTTGGAGAAAACATGGTGAGAGGGATGATGCCTCACCAATATGGACTAACTACAATGTGTAAACTCAGAACTGAATCTTAGAACATAGCCTAACGTGGACACAATAATTGTAATAGTCCCTAGATTGTAAGCTCTTAGAGCAGTTAACTCTATCCCTGAAGTGTAAGGCCTATCTCTAAACTTTAAGATGCTGATCCCCTAGCATATGTTGTAACAAACATTGGGACTGGCGGTTTGATGTGCTGTGCCCTCGAGCATGGGACTTGCCCTTATGAAGCTCATTACCACAAAGGAGAGTCTAAGCTTGTATGTAATGGTGCCTAAGAGTCTCCCCCTGAGTACCTCTTTGTTGCTCAGATGTGGCCCTCTCTCTCTCTAACTGAGCCATCTCGACAGGTGAACTCGCTGTCCTCCCGCCTACGTGGGACCCGACTCCCAGGGGTGTAAATCTCCCTGGCAACGCAGAGTATGACTCCCGGGGATGAATGTGGACCCCGCATCGTGGGACTGAGAGTATCTTCTTGACCAAAAGGGGGATGCAAAATGAGACGAAATAGTTTCAGTGGCTGAGAGATTCCAAATGGAGTCGAGAGGTCACTCTGGTGGACATTCTTATGCACTATATAGATAACACCTCCTAGGCTTTAATGTATCGGAATAGCTAGAAGTAAATACCTGAAACTACCAAACTCCAACCCAGCAGTCTGGACTCCTGAAGACAATTATATAATAATGTAGATTACAAGGGGTGACAGTGTGATTGTGAAGACCTTGTGGATCACACCCCCTTTATCTAGTGTATGGATGAGTGGAGGAATGGGGATAAAAACTAAAGGACAAATGGGGTGGGATGGGGGGATGATTTGGGTGTTTTTTTTCACTTTTATTTTTTATTCCTGTTCTGGTTCTTTCTGATGTAAGGAAAATGTTCAGAGACAGATTGTGGTGATGAACACATAACTATGTTATCATTTTGTGGACAGTGGATTATATATCATGGATGATTGTACGGTGTGTGAATGTATTTCAATAAAACCGAATTTAATAAAAAAAAGAAATTAACAAAAACAAAAAAAAAGAATACATGCTGCATGATCAATTTACAATAGTGAAAAATCAGAAAGGACCAAATGTCCAACATAGGACTGGTTTAAAATGGAGTATTAGGCAACTGTTTAAAATATTACAACTACTCTCATGACACAAGATGTTCATGGCAAAATTTTAAAAAAAGGGTACAACACAAGAATGCACACTATAAACCCATTATGGTAAAATGTCTAAAGAATACAATTTTGAAGGGCTATGCATCAAAATGTTAATTCATTGCTGACCAAAAGTATTATGTATGATTTTGTTTTATCTATGCATCTCTGTATCTTCTGCTGTTTTACCAATAAAAAATACATTAGTTGTATCATAAGAATAGAGACAACACAACAGTATTTTAAAAATTAGATAACAAGATATAAGATTCATACTAGAAATGTCCTGAGCACAGAACACAATCACTTTACTAAAGTCATGTAATTAGGAGGGTTCAACAGTGAGCAACAGCCTGATCAAATTCATAGTATAATCCTAGGTAACCCTTAATGGCAGATTAAATCCTTCGAGATAGCCTGGCCAAGACACAGGAAGAAATAAAGGCTTCTCCCATTAGTTTCTAGGACACATGCCACAGAGGCAGAGGTGGATTACTGGTTTTTTGCACACCAAAGATTCTGTGGCTAATAATGTTTACTGCACAGCAGTCAATAGACATCAATGTCCCTATCCCAAGAAGGCTGCCATAATACAAAGCTGAATGAACAAAGTATAAATTTTAGGCAGCTTTTGGCCTGGATTTAGTCCAACACACTCAGTACTGTGGCCCACCTTCATTCAACCAACCAACAGGCATTTGAGAAGACCTGGTGAAAAAATCCAGAATATGTTCTAAAGTGTTTCTGTAGAGACGATTCCTGAGGAAAAGGACTTCCTTCTATGGTTAACAATTAGGATATGTGATTCCAGATGCCTTTTTAAAAATTACCTCTAACACAAAATTAATAAAATGCCGTCTGTCAAAAACCTCAAAATACCTAAAATAGGGCAACCAATCTGGTTGTTATAGTGGAAACTATAAGCTGAGAAATTCGTACACTTATTTTCAGCCTTGTTTTTTTTTCCCCTTCTCACAAAATTCCTTACACTCATTACTTAAGATCACGTAGTTGTCACACTATTATGACTACAGTCAGATCCAATATCATACAAACCAAATAACTGAATGCTTTCCCTGTAAGATCAGGGACAAGGTAAGGATGTCTGCTTTCACCACTCTTATTCAACATAGTGCTGGTTAAGTCCTAGCTACTGCAATAAGACAACAACAGGCAAACAGATTGGAAAGGAAGAAATAAAACTGTCCCTATTTGCAGATGACAACGGACTGTCTTCATAGACAATCCCAAGAATCTACCAATGAAACCTCCCAGAACTAAAAATGAGCCCAGCAAAGCTGCAGGATACAAGATAAAAATACAAAAATCAATCAATCATATTTTTACATACTAGCAAGAGACATGTGGAATCCAAAATTTAAAATACAATATCATTTACAATCACTCAAAACATGTAATACTCAGGGGTGTGAATCTAACAAAGCATGTACAGGACATGCATGCTGACAACTACAAAATACTGATCAAAAAACAAAGAATTAAAAATGAAAAGTCACAGATGGGAAGAAAATATTTGCAAAATGCATTATCTGATAAAGGACTTGTATCCAAAATATACAAAGAACTCTTAAAACAATAACAAGAAAACAACCTAATTACAAAGTGGAAAAATGATCTGAACAAACATCTCACCAAAGAAGGTATACAGATGGCAAATAATCCTACGAAAATATGTTCAACTTCATGTCATTAGGGAACTGCAAATTAAAACACCACCACTACACACCTATTAGAAGGGATAAAATCCAAATCACTGAAAATACCAAAAACTGGTGAGGATGTAGAGAAATAGTAACTTTAATTTATTGCTGATGGGAGTGCACAGTGGTACAGCCACACTGGAAGACAGTCAGGCAGTTTCTTACAAAGCTAACCATAAGCTTACCATATGATCTGTCCAAACAAAAACCTGCACACAAATGTTTATAGCAGTGTTATTTATAATTGCCAAAATTATAATCAGCCAGATATTCTTCAATAGATGAATGGATAAACAAACTGTGGTACATCTGTACAATGGAGTACTATTCAGCAATAAAATGAGTTATCAAGCTACAAAAAGACAGGGAAGGATGTAATAGCTTATTGCTACATGAAAAAGAAGCCAGTCAGAAAAGTCTACATACTGTATGATTCCAACTACATGACACTGGAAAAGGCAAAACTATAGAGACATTAAAAAGATCAATGGTTGCCTGGGGTTTGGGGACAAATAGGGGAGCACAGGGCTTTTTCAGGGCAAAGTATTCTTATTCTGAAAGATACTATAATGGTGAATACAAGGCATTATGCACTTGTTAAAAATCATAAAACTGTACAATATAGAGTGAATCCTAATGTAATATGGACTTTACTTTCTGCACTTTTCTATAAACCTAAAACTGCTCTAAAAAATAAAGTCTATATTAAAAATAATCAAAGATCTACATAAATGGAGAGATACTGTGTTCATAGATTTCAACACTCAACACAATAAAGATGTTAATTCTCCCTAAACTGATACAAAGGTTTAATGTATAATTTCTATCCAAATCCCAGCAAGATTTTTTGTAGATATAGATGAGATTATTCTAAAATTTATACGGAAAGGCAAAGGAATTACAATAGTTAGAACAATTTTGAAAAAATAAGAATAGAGGGAGGAAAACTCTCCATTTTCACGATTTATTATATGGCTATAGTAACCAAGACTGTGTAGTACTGGCAGGACAGACACATAGAAGAATGAAACAGAATAGAAAACCCAGAAATACACCCATACAAAAATGTCTAACTGATTTTTCACAAAGATGAAAACGCATTCCAATTGAGGAAGGATAGTCTTTTCAACAAACGATGCTGGAAGAAGTGGACATCCATAAGAAAAAAGAAATTGAACCTCAATCTAAGTCTCAAACCTTATATAAAAATTAACTCAAAATGGATCATTGACTTAAATGCAAAATGTAAAACTATAAAACTTTATAGAAAGAAACATGGGAGAAAATCTTCAAGATCTGGTGCTAGGCAAAGAGCAATTCTTAGACTTGATACCAATTACACATCAAGTAAAAGGAAAATTTGATAAACAGACTTTGGCAAAATTAAAAACTTTTGCTGTGCAAATCATATAGTCACAAAAGGACTAGTATCTAGAATAAAGAACTCTAAAAATTCAACAGTGAAAAATAAAAATCCTCTAAAACAAGACCACTGAAATAAAGCACAACCATTTTGATTTTTAAAAAATATAGATGAGGTCACTGGTAAATTGTCACACAAATCTCTCACTTTATCTGAAACTGTTTGACATAGGATTCTGTACCAGTCAAGGTTCTGGGCTGCGAACAACAGAAAGACTCGGGCTATGTAAAGTAGAAAAAGGATATCTGGTAGCTTGTGGAATCGATAGGAAGGCTAGAGACTCACATCCAGAAAACAGGTAAGAACCATGGGAGCTAGTGAGCCTGGAACTATAGTCAAGAATCTCCCACAGAAAAAGTTAGTTGGGGTGTCTTTGCTGCCACCACCAACCAGACTCTAGATGCCTAGAAGCTACTCTGGTGGCAGAATGATTTCTCAACTGTCTCAGGTTAATTGCATCAGTGGCTCTAAAAGCTAGTCCCAAGGGTGAGCATCCAACTGGTCAAGTTTAGGTCTCATGCCAAAGCCTTAACTGCCAAGGTTCTGGGAGAGCAAGTGCTGTTTTCATTTTCTACAGTGTTCAGTTTCCAAATTTTTCATTAAAAGGTTCAGGTGATGAGCACCCTGTAAAGACAAACAAAAAACCCACCAATGCCTCTGTAACAAGTACAATGCTGACCTGGTTTCTATAATTCTGTTCCAAGAAAAATTGCAATGTAGCTTTTAAAAAACCCACAGGTATGTTTCATAGCTGATGTCTATGAGACATCAACTGATGATGTCTATGATCAACTGATGAATGTGAGACATCAATTAAGAAAATTAAAAAGCTGTTTTGTTCCTGGTTATTACATTTCTAGGTGGAAGGGGAGAATAACTGACTGCCCACTACAAGCCAGATAATACTTAAACTGGTGTCTTCCAAAGTATGTTACAACATCTTGCTCCATGAAGGAAGGCAAGGATCCAGTAATTTGGGCAATGTTAGAAATGGAATTTCCCTTTCTCTAGGACAATCGTATGCTGGTTGACATCAATGACTGTGAGAAATCTTGGATAAAGGAATTCAAGCTTACTTGGGTACAGAACCTTTTTCAAGTGGCACATACTGAAAGGCTACCAAATTGAGAATTCTAAAGAATACACTTCATATATATTCTTTCATATAATCACCACTCGGGCCATGCTCTGACCCCATTTACAGGTAAGAAAACCAAGTTCTAAATCCAAGAAAAATTTGGTTCTAAATACAATTTTAATATCATGTTGTTCACTTTACTTACCAGTTTTATCACTACAATAAATGAATATAAATTTGTGAAAGATGCTCTACCCTGTTGAATGCTACTGTTCCAAAAATTATTCCAAGAGAAGCTGGGCAAGGTGAGAAGCTGAGAAGTCAATTTCACTAATGATGGAAAAGTATCTAAGGAATGAGTTTTACCTCAGTCTTAGAAGTTAAACAGATGATAGCCACATTACATTAAAACAAACAAACAAAAGAAAACCAAAATGAAGTTAGTTCTAAAATCCTTGGAAATGACCTGCTGCCTTTGGTCAGAACCATAACTCTGAGCAGCAAGCAACCTATGTGAAAAAAATTGTTTTTCCTAAACTACTGCATAAACATAGATATAAATACATATTATGACCATTTTTTTTCCTTTGTGCATTCCCCCGATGGCTTTCACTAACTTTTGAGGTTTGAATCCTGGTTTTGCAGAGTTTAAATCAAGTACAAGTGTTTACAACTAAAACTAAAATATACTGAAGGAAATAACTCTTCAAAGAGTGACTCATTCTATAATAATTACCTCCAGTTAATCAAATTTACAAATAATGACTTTCAACATTGAAACAGCTTAAGGGCAGAACACACCTATAGTTCCTATATCTGGCTCAACAACAATTGAGTGTAGTGGTTTAGACCAACCTTACAACTCAGTGTGGTCCAAGGATCAACAGCACTGACACTACTTGGATTTAAACATGCAGACTCTCAGGCCCTACCTGAAAACAAAATGTTCATTTTAACAAGATCCTTGTTCAAGTTTGAAAAGTACCAGATTACGACACAAACTCAGAGGCAGGAAATCCAGGTTACACCTTCTGCTATATACTAACTCACTGTATATGACCATGAATAAATCAGCCTGTTTCTTCACTGTGAAACGGATAACTGATCTCCCCATTCCCACACTCACTTTTATCCAATCCATTCTCCAGAAAGCAGCAAAAGTAATAGCCTTAAAACATAAATCAGATTATGTTACTTCCCTGCTTAAAACCTTTCAACAGTTTCCCTAGAATTATACCCAAACTCTAACCATGACCCACAGGGCTCCTGTATGGTTTGGCCCCTGGAACCCTCTTCCAATCTCCTCTCTCTGTATGATCATACTTGTCTTTCCATTTAGTTACAGGAACATTCTTTCTGGCCTCCAGGACTTTCCACGTGCTGTTCCCACTGGACTGCTTTTGTCTCACATCCCCACTATTCCCACAGCAATTTCACTTGGGGAGTGGACATTTAAATTGAGATCTAGGAGAGGCTTCTCATGGCCACACATCTAAACTGGCCCTATTATTTTTCTATTACAGTACCCTGTTTCTTTCATAACAAATATCAATTATAATTATAGGTTTGATTTTCTATAATGTTAAGCTCCCCACACCTAGCATGGAATCCTTCACATGATAGGCATGCAAATAATTACAAAATGGAGTTCAGGAAATAAGACTACACTGAGAATAAAATCTGTGATTGTCAGTGTATAGACGGCATTTGAAGTCATGGGTCTGGAGATGACTGCCTAGTACAGAAAAGGAAGGAAAAAGGTTCAGAACTGAGTTTTCATGTGATCCAGAATTTAAAAACAAGGCAAAGGAAGAGAACCTAGCAAAGGAGAGGCTGGTGAGGTAGGAGCAGAACTAGTTCTAGTTAATCAGGAAGATCATAAAAGATAAAAGATGGGAAGAGTGGCAACTGTGTCAACTGGCAAAATGAGAACAGAGAAAGGCTCTGCCTGGATCAAGATGGTGGAATAAGGTGCTTCAGGGCTCCCTCTGCCCCACAGAAGCTTTGAGCAACCAGCAAGAACTGGCAGAAACATCTTTCCTAAAGCCCAGAAAACAGTTATAAGACTGCAGGAACAGTACAATCATCAAATCAAGAAAAAGGCTACCTTTTTAAAAGCAGTTGGAACACGTAGAACCTTAGCTGCCACACCCCCACCTCTCACAACAGGTCCACTTGGAGCTGACCCAGTGAAGATGCCTGGTCCCAGTTCCAAAGTGAGTACAGTAACCCTCTTCCACATACTGGGAATATGTATGTCTGGTCCAATCTATGGTGGTAGCCTAAGGAACTTCGCTGTCCCAGAACCTGTTCTGCATGTAGAAGGAGGCTGGCTCACAGAGCTCTCCTACAGAATGCTGTAGTATATAGTCAAGGATGTAGGATGCCTGGGGCAAGGGATTGCTGGCTGTAGGACATACAGTGCAGTGCCCAGGCCCATAAGGAAATTTTCCTAGGTAACAGGGGACCATTCATACTGTGTAAAAGGGGGAATTCCTACAACCAAAAGCACATGCCCAAACATCCCACATACACAGAAAGGTACAAAGAGGTCCCTACACTTTCGCCTGGAGGTATTCTCCAAACTAACTGTATGGATAAACCAGGCAGGAGAGCGCTAAGGTCAATTTTCAAAGACTGGAAAGATGTTTTCTTTTTTTTTTTCCTTCTTTCTTTCTTTTTTTTTTTTTTTTAGTGTTAGTTCCTATCATGCAAGGAAAGCTCTACCATAACACTAAGCTGGACGCAAGCTTAAGGAACAGACACCTCTGAGTCTAAATTTCAGCAAAACAACACACTAAAATACCACAATGATCATGTTGCAACAAAATATTACAAAACATACAAAAGAAACAGAAAATGACTCAGGCAAAGGAGAAGATTACAACATTAGAAACCATCAATGAGGAGCATCATACCAATTTGGGACATTCCAGACAAAGACTTGAAAACAATGGTCTTAAATATACTTAAAAAGCTAAAGAAAATACGGACATAGAACTGAAGGAAATCAGGAAAACAACAGATGAACACAAAAAAGAATATCAATAGAGAGATGAAAATTATGGAAAGGAGCCAAACAAGAGGTGAAGACCACAAATAAGGAGTTAAAATTTCCCTAGAGGGATTGAACAGCAAATTCGAGCTGGCAAAAGAAAAGTCAGTGAACATGAAGATAAAACAACTGAAATCATTCACTCTGGTGAAAAGAAAGATTTGTATTATTTTTGCATTTGTCCTGTTAAGTTGAAATTATTTCAAAACAATAAGTTAAAAAAAAAAAGAGGCCAGAGAAATGTCTTTTTTTTTTTTTAAATTCAGTTTTATTGAAATATATTCACAAACCATACAGTCATCCATGGTATACAATCAACTGTTCACAGTATGATCATATAGTTATGCGTTCATCACCACAATCTATTTCTGAACATTTTCCTTACATCAGAAAGAATCAGAATAAGAATAAAAAATAAAAGTGAAAAGAGAATACCCAAACCATCCCCCCATCCCACCCTATTTGTCATTTAGTTTTTACTCCCATTTTTCTACTGATTTTTTTTCAATTTTTTAACTTTGTTTATCAAAAAATTAAAAACAAACAGGCAAACAACAAACAAAAAAACCTCACAACATTTCAAACAAAGCAATGGATTAAGGAAAACAAATAACCTAAAATAACTACTTTGCTTCCAATATGTTCCTACCATACCCCAAGAAAATTAATAAACCATGTCCAAACAGAGGAGTAAGAAAAACAAATAATCTAAAATAACTACATTGCTTCCAACATGTTCCTACCATACCCCAAGAAAATTAACAACCCCTAAGAAAACAAAGGAATAAGAGAAAAAAAAAACCTAAAATAACTCTATTGCTTCCAACATGATCTTACTATATCCAAGAAAGTTTACAAACCATAATCATTCCTGAGCATTCCCATAACATTGAGATTACCCTCCATAGTTTATCTGTTCTTATTAGATTATCATTCCCCCTCCACTAATTGGTATCTCTAGGTCCCCTACATTCTACAGTATAAAACATTGTACATTTTTCACAGAATTCACATTAGTGGTAACATACAATATCTCTCTTTTTGTGCCTGGCTTATTTTGCTCAGCATTATGTCTTTTTTTTTTTTTTAATCTTCATTTTATTGAGATATATTCATATACCACGCAGTCATACAAAACAAATCGTACTTTCGATTGTTCACAGTACCATTACATAGTTGTACATTCATCACCCAAATCAATCCCTGACACCTTCATTAGCACACACACAAGAATAACAAGAATAATAATTAGAGTGAAAAAGAGCAATTGAAGTAAAAAAGAACACTGGGTACCTTTCTCTGTTTGTTTCCTTCCCCTATTTTTCTACTCATCCATCCATAAACTAGACAAAGTGGAGTGTGGTCCTTATGGCTTTCCCAATCCCCTTGTCACCCCCTCATAAGCTACATTTTTATACAACTGTCTTCGAGATTCATGGGTTCTGGGTTGTAGTTTGATAGTTTCAGGTATCCACCACCAGCTACCCCAATTCTTTAGAACCTAAAAAGGGTTGTCTAAAGTGTGCGTAAGAGTGCCCACCAGAGTGACCTCTCGGCTCCTTTTGGATTCTCTCTGCCACTGAAGCTTATTTCATTTCCTTTCACATCCCCCTTTTGGTCAAGAAGATGTTCTCCGTCCCACGATGCCAGGTCTACATTCCTCCCTGGGAGTCATATTCCACGTTGCCAGGGAGATTCACTCCCCTGGGTGTCTGATCCCACGTAGGGGGGAGGGCAGTGATTTCACCTTTCAAGTTGGCTTAGCTAGAGAGACAGGGCCACATCTGAGCAACAAAGAGGCATTCGGGAGGAGGCTCTTAGGCACAACCATAGGGAGGCCTAGCCTCTCCTTTGCAGCAACCGTCTTCCCAAGGGTAAAACCTGTGGTAGAGGGGTCAACTCATCAAACCACCAGTCCCCTATGTCTGTGGTCATGTTAGCAACCATGGAGGTGGGGTAGGCGAATACCCCTGCATTCTCCACAGGCTCCTCAAGGGGGCACTGCATCTTTTTTTTTCCCTTGTTTTTTTTTTTTTTTTTTAACTTTCCCTTCTTTTTTAAACCAACTGTATGAAAAAAAAGTTAAAAAGAAAACAAACATACAATAAAAGAACATTTTAAAGAGACCATAACAAGGGAGTAAGAAAAAGACAACTAACCTAAGATAACTGCTTAACTTCCAACATGTTCCTACTTTACCCCAAGAAAGTTACCTAATATAGCAACATTTCTGTGAACTTGCTCCTACTATATCCATCAGAAATTAACAGACCATAGTCATTCCTGGGCATCCCCAGAACGTTAAATAGCTTATCTGTTCTTCTTGGATTATTGTTCCCCCTTCCTTAATTGCTCTCTATTGCTAGTTCCCCTACATTCTACATTATAAGCCATTTGTTTTATATTTTTCAAAGTTCACATTAGTGGTAGCATATAATATTTCTCTTTTTGTGCCTGGCTTATTTCGCTCAGCATTATGTCTTCAAGGTTCATCCATGTTGTCATATGTTTCACGAGATCGTTCCTTCTTACTGCCGCGTAGTATGCCATCGTGTGTATATACCACATTTTATTTATCCACTCATCTGTTGAAGGACATTTGGGTTGTTCCCATCTTTTGGCAATTGTGAATAATGCTGCTATGAACATTGGCGTGCAGATATCTGTTCGTGTCACTGCTTTCCGATCTTCCGGGTATATACCGAGAAGTGCAATCGCTGGGTCAAATGGTAACTCTATATCTAGTTTTCTAAGGAACTGCCACACCGACTTCCAGAGTGGCTGAACCATTATACAGTCCTACCAACAGTGAATAAGAGTTCCAATTTCTCCACATCCCCTCCAGCATTTGTAGTTTCCTGTTTGTTTAATGGCAGCCATTCTAACCGGTGTTAGATGGTATCTCATTGTGGTCTTAATTTGCATCTCTCTAATAGCTAGTGAAGCTGAACATTTTTTCATGTGTTTCTTGGCCATTTGTATTTCCTCTTCAGAGAACTGTCTTTTCATATCTTTTGCCCATTTTATAATTGGGCCGACTGTACTACTGTCATTGAGTTGTAGGATTTCTTTATATATGCAAGATATCAGTCTTTTGTCAGATACATGGTTTCCAAAAATTTTTTCCCATTGAGTTGGCTGCCTCTTTACCTTTTTGAGAAATTCCTTTGAGGTGCAGAAACTCCTAAGCTTGAGGAGTTCCCATTTATCTATTTTCTCTTTTGTTGCTTGTGCTTTGGGTGTAAAGTCTAGGAAGTGGCCGCCTAATACAAGGTCCTGAAGATGTTTTCCTACATTATCTTCCAGTTTTATGGTACTTTCTTTTATACTGAGATCTTTGGTCCATTTTGAGTTAATTTTTGTGTAGGGGGTGAGGTAGGGGTCCTCTTTCATTCTTTTGGATATGGATATCCAACTCTCCCAGCCCCATTTGTTGAAAAGACCATTATGACTCAGTTCAGTGACTTTGGGGGCCTTATCAAAGATCAGTGGGCCATAGATCTGAGGGTCTATCTCCGAATTCTCAATTCGATTCCATTGATCTATATGTCTATCTTTGTGCCAGTACCATGCTGTTTTGGTAACTGTGGCTTTATAATAAGCTTCAAAGTCAGGGAGTGTAAGTCCTCCCACTTCGTTTTTCTGTTTTAGAGTGTCTTTAGCAATTCGAGGCATCTTCCCTTTCCAAATAAATTTGTTAACTAGCTTTTCCACGTCTGCAAAGTAGGTTGTTGGAATTTTGATTGGGATTGCATTGAATCTGTAGATGAGTTTGGATAGAACTGACATCTTAATGACATTTAGTCTTCCTATCCATGAACATGGAATATTTTTCCATCTTTTAAGGTCCCCTTCTATTTCTTTTAGTAGAGTTATGTAGTTTTCTTTGTATAGATCTTTTACATCTTTGGTTAAGTTTATTCCTAGGTACTTGATTTTTTTAGTTGCTATTGAAAATGGTATCTTTTTCTTGAGTGTCTCTTCAGTTTGTTCATTTCTAGCATATAGAAACATTACTGACTTATGTGCATTAACCTTGTATCCCGCTACTTTGCTAAATTTATTAGCTCTAGTAGCTGTATCATCAATTTCTCAGGGTTTTCCAGATATAAGATCATATCATCTGCAAACAGTGACAGTTTTACTTCTTCTTTTCCAATCTGGATGCCTTTTATTTCTTTGTCTTGCCGGATTGCCCTGGCTAGCACTTCCAGCACAATGTTGGATAACAGTGGTGATAGCGGGCATCCTTGTCTTGTTCCTGATCTTAGAGGGAAGGCTTTCAGTCTCTCTCCATTGAGTACTATGCTGGCTGTGGGTTTTTCATATATGCTCTTTATCATGTTGAGGAAGTTTCCTTCAATTCCTACCTTTTGAAGTGTTTTTATCAAAAAGGGATGTTGGATTTTGTCAAATGCATTTTCAGCATCTATTGAGATGATCAATTGATTTTTCCCTTTTGACTTGTTAATGTGTTGTAATACATTGATTGATTTTCTTATGTTGAACCATCCTTGCATGCCTGGAATAAACCCCACTTGGTCATGGTGTATGATTTTTGTAATGTGTCTTTGGATTCGATTTGCAAGCATTTTGTTGAGGATTTTTGCATCTATATTCATTAGGGAGATTGGCCGGTAGTTTTCCTTTTTTGTAACATCTTTGCCTGGTTTTGGTATTAGATTGATGTTAGCGTCATAAAATGAGTTAGGTAGTGTTCCATTTTCTTCAATGTTTTGAAAGAGTTTGAGTAAGACTGGTGTCAGTTCTTTCTGGAAAGTTTGGTAGAATTCCCCTGTGAAGCCATCTGGCCCTGGGCATTTATTTGTGGGAAGATTTTTGATGACTGATTGGATCTCTTTGCTTGTGATGGGTTGGCTGAGGTCTTCTATTTCTTCTCTGGTCAGTTTAGGTTGTTCATATGTTTCCAGGAAATTGTCCATTTCCTCTACATTATCCAGTTTGTTGCCATACAGTTGTTCATAGTATCCTCTTATAATTTTTTTAATTTCTTCAGGATCTGCAGTTATGTCACCTTTTTCATTCATTATTTTGTTTATATGGGTCTTCTCTCTTTTTGATTTTGTCAGTCTAGCTAGGGGCTTGTCAATCTTGTTGATCTTCTCAAAGAACCAACTTTTGGTGATATTTATCCTCTCTCTTGTTTTTTTGTTCTCTATGTCATTTATTTCTGCTTTAATCCTTGTTATTTCTTTTCTTCTACTTGGTTTAGGATTGGTTTGCTGTTCATTTTCTAGCTTCTTCGGTTGATCCATTAGTTCTTTGATTTTGGCTCTTTCTTCCTTTTTAATATATGCGTTTAGTGCTATAAATTCCCCGCTTAGCACTGCTTTTGCTGCATCCCATAGGTTTTGGTATGTTGTGTTCTCATTTTCATTCGTCTCCATATATTTAGCAATTTCTCTTGCTATTTCTTCTTTAACCCACTGATTGTTTAGGAGTGTGTTGTTTAACCTCCAGGTATTTGTGAATTTTCTAAGTCTCTGATGGTTATTGACTTCTAATTGTATTCCATTGTGGTCAGAGAATGTGCTTTGAATAATTTCAATCTTTTTAAATTTATTGAGGCTTGTTTTATGTCCCAGCATATGATCTATTCTGGAGAAAGTTCCATGAGCACTAGAAAAGTATGTGTATCCTGGTGATTTGGGATGTAATGTCCTGTATATGTCTGTTAAATCTAATTCATTTATCAGATTGTTTAGGTTTTCAATTTCCTTATTGGTCTTCTGTCTGGTTGATCTATCTATAGGAGAGAGTGATGTGTTGAAGTCTCCCACAATTATTGTGGAAACATCAATTGCTTCCTTTAGTTTTGCCAGTGTTTCTCTCATGTATTTTGTGGCACCTTGGTTGGGTGCATAGACATTTACGATTGTTATTTCTTCTTGCTGAATTGCCCCTTTTATTAGTATGTAGTGGCCTTCTTTGTCTCTCAAAACATCCCTGCATCTGAAGTCTATTTTATCTGAGATTAATATTGCTACCCCTGCTTTCTTTTGGCTGTAGCTTGCATGAAATATTTTTTTCCATCCTTTCACTTTCAGTTTCTTTGTGTCCCTGTGTCTAAGATGAGTCTCTTGTATGCAACATATTGATGGTTCATTTTTTTTGATCCATTCTGCGAATCTATATCTTTTAATTGGGGAGTTTAATCCAGTTACATTCAATGTTATAACCGTGAAGGCATTTCTTGAATCAGCCATCTTATCCTTTGGTTTATGTTTGTCATATTTTTCCCCTCTCTCTATTAATATCCTTTATTGTACCCATACCGAATCTCTTTAGCACTGAACCTTTCTCCAGGTCTCTCTGTCCTTTCTTTGTTTCTCTGTCTGTAGGGCTCCCTTGAGTATCTCCAGTAGGGCAGGTCTCTTGTTAGCAAATTCTCTCAGCATTTCTTTGTCTGTGAAAAATTTAAGCTCTCCCTCAAATTTGAAGGAGAGCTTTGCTGGATAAAGTATTCTTGGCTGGAAATTTTTCTCACTCAGAATTTTAAATATATCGTGCCACTGCCTTCTCGCCTCCATGGTGGCTGCTGAGTAGTCACTACTTAGTCTTATGCTGTTTCCTTTGTATGTGGTGAATTGCTTTTCTCTTGCTGCTTTCAGAACTTGCTCCTTCTCTTCTGTGTTTGACAGTGTGATCAGTATATGTCTCGGAGTGGGTTTATTTGGATTTATTCTATTTGGAGTTCGCTGAGCATTTATGATTTGTGTATTTATGTTGTTTAGAAGATTTGGGAAGTTTTCCCCAACAATTTCTTTGAATACTCTTCCTAGACCTTTACCCTTTTCTTCCCCTTCTGGGACACCAATGAGTCTTATATTTCGACGTTTCATATTATCTATCATATCCCTGAGGTCCATTTCGATTTTTTCAATTTTTTTCCCCACTCTTTCTTTTATGCTTTCATTTTCCATTCTGTCATCTTCGAGGTCACTGATTCGTTGTTCAACTTCCTCTAGTCTTGTACTATGAGTGTCCAGAATCTTTTTAATTTGGTCAACAGTTTCTTTAATTTCCATAAGATCATCCATTTTTTTATTTAGTCTTGCAATGTCTTCTTTATGCTCTTCTAGGGTCTTCTTGATTTCCTTTGTCTCCCGTACTATGGTCTCATTGTTCATCTTTAGTTCTTTGAGTAGCTGCTCCAGGTGCTGTGTCTCTTCTGCTCTTTTGATTTGGGTGCTTGGGCTTGGGTTATCCATATCGTCTGGTTTTTTCATATGCTTTATAATTTTCTGTTGTTTTTGGCCTCGTGGCATTTGCTGAACTTAATAGGGTTCTTTTAGGATTTGTAGACCAATTGAAGTCCTTATCTCTAATTTATCAGATCTATAGCTTCGTGGAGTACACTTTCTCTAACTAACCAGCAGGTGGCGTCCACGAGCCACCTGTTCTCCACAAGCCAGTTCTCCCCTGCTTAGCCTTTTTGATGAGTGGGGGAGTGAGTCTTGTGGGGTCCAATTGGTGTACCAAGTTTGCGTGTGTAGTTGGTGTTGCCTGCCCTGTATATGGGGCGTGTTTCTGGGCAGTCAGGGAGGGGGGGTGGCTCTAACAATCAAATCTCCCTGGTGATCCTAGAGTTTTAAAGCTGCTGCAATAGTCTAATCCTTCAGTTCAGTCCTGCCACAGTTTGTCTCTGCCACTGACCCACAAGTCCTTGGTATTGGCGTATGGCTCCTGAGACTTGCAAGTGGGCCCCTCTTCCAGGCCGTGCACCCCGGGTCCTCTGTTGAGAGATGACTGTGCTATGTCACAGGTGAGTGCCGTCCCCCCAGGGCAGTTCTGGGCTGCTGGGCTGTGTAGGGAGGCTCCCAGTCTGCTGAAATGATGGCTGAATGGGGCTTTGTTAATTCACACTGCTCTACCTTCCCAACTCTGGGACAATCAGCTGAGGTTGCAGGGAAGGCTAATGTCCACGCCCAGTTTTGTGGTGTGTGCCTGTTATTTGAAGCACTTCTGTCACACTGGGTTGTCTGGGGCAGTTCTGGGCTATGGGGCTGGCGATGGGTAGGAGTGTTTCCTGTCCACCAGGATGATGGCTGTGAGCGGACACCCCCGTTTTCTTGGGAAGTTGTGGTGTTTAGTGAATTTTCTCAGCCACTGGATTATTGCGTTTTGTCTCAGAGCTCTCCTAGTTCTGCTCTTGACTTTACCTGCCCAAATAGCAAGTCTTTGAAGCTTTCTGTGTTGGGCTTCTTAGAGTAATTGTTTTAGAAAAAGAAAAAAGGATTAAAAAAAAAAAACAAAACAAAACAACAACAAAAAAAAAAAACAAAAAAACAAAAAACGGGCCCTCCTCAGAGATCTAATGGGTTATTGAAATGCTAAGAGACAAAGCAACCAGGGCCATTAAGGAAAGGTCCACAGGGCAGAGAGATCAGCTTTTCTTCGGGATTTGCATATGCGCCTCAGGGCCCTTCCCCTTTCTATGTTCACCAGAACTCCAAAAATCCTCCGCTTTTATTTTGGAGTTTTCGTGTTGTTTTTTTTCTATGACTGTCTCCTCTCTGCTGGGCTGGCTGCTCTCAGATTCTCTGGTGTCTGGTCTCAGTCTATCTATGGCTGGAGTTTGAATCAGTAGAATGAGTTTCCGATAAGGGCTGCCACTGCAGTTCTCCCTTCTCCTTCCCGGAGCTGACAGCCCCTCCTCCCCCGGGACTGAGCCTGGCAGGGAGGGGCGCAGGTCCCCTGGCCGCAAAAACTTACAGATTTCGCTGATCTCAGCAGTTCCACGTTTTCATGAGTGTTGTATGAAGTATGCCCAAAGTCAGATTGCTCTGTGGTGTCCAGTCCACGCAGTTCCTGGCTTTCTACCTACTTTCCTGGAGGAGTAACTAAAACATACAGCTCACCAGTCTGCCATCTTGCCCCGCCTCCGAGAAATGTCTTTTTGACTTAGGAATAGAGATAACTTGACACGCAAAAGTTTCAGAGGAATGGAGGGGACAGAGGCCAGACTGGAGTGAGTCAGGAAATCAATGGGGAGTGAAGCAGTATAGATGTGTAGAAATCTTGAAAATGTTCACTGTAAAGGGAAGCAGAGAACTATGCAGTCATTAACAGAGGGGAGATGAGTAAAATAAAGATGCTAGCATGTCCTTAAATGAACATAAATTATCCTGTAAAGAGTTAACTGAAAGAATTCAGTCCCTATAAGAGTTGGGGGGGGGTAGGGGGTCATTTATCCTCTCACTATTTCACCTTACATAATGACACTTTTAGGTCTTGAATACAAATTCTATGTAGAATTAAAACAAACCTCTCCCTAATCTCTTAAAACTTGACTGGGTGTCTCACCCTATGTGTTCACATTGCACCCTGTACCAAACACTTCACTTCCCTATTAATAAGAAAATGTCTGCCACAGGGTGGGGAAGTAAAAAAAAGAAAAAACAAAAAAATCTGGAAGGGAATACACAAAAATATTACCAGTGATTGCCACTAGGTGGCAGGATAACACACAGCACGAGATGCTGTACTCCTGTATCGGGGTGGGAATAAATCAAAATCAGCTTAAAATTCCCACTGAAATTCTGGAAAAGTATTGTGGCAGTTTTTAAACAAAAAATGCTTTAGAAAACACACAACTCCAATGTGTTACAACGCAAAATTCCTAACAACTCAATTTCCTTTACCTTTCTACAGTCTCTGAAAATAAATTCAGGTGAGAGCAGACCATCCACTATGTCATGAAGCAGCAAACTGAATCTAACAATCCAGCCTACTATTCACAACCTGGTTACAGAGGCACAAACATCACATTACCTGATTTGTTAAAGGGACATCACCTGTCTGCCAGGCCTTCCCAGATGGTCTAGTTTTTTATTTACATTAATATTCACCCAACAAATTTTCTGAGAACCAACTTCTTGACTGTGCTAAGCATTTATCGTCATAATAACAGCTAACATTTACTGACACTTTATTATGCATTATCTCTAATCCTTATAACACCCTGAAGAGATCAAGATTATCCCCAGTTTACTGAGGCTGAAAGTGGCCGCATACTAAGTAAACAGCATATAGCCTGGATTCAAACCTAAATGTGCTCACTTCACAACTACACAGTGTGCAAAGTACCTTATATGTATGGTTCATCCTGCCCCCACAACACCAATCTCTCTATCCTCGGTCACATAAAACATGACTCTCGTGTTCCCAGAGTACTGCTGACCTAGATTTTTTTGCACACCAATAGTAAAAATAGCCTTTAATCATTCAAGACAAAACTGAAAATTATCTGAAGAAATACTGTGGCAGAGCCTCTCATTTAAAATCCGAAACCATTATACCTCAGATAAGTGTGTATGCACCTCTCCTCAGTGCTGTATAATCAAGCAAAGAAAATAAAGACAGGGATAACAAGAAGGAACAATCTGAAACCTCCAGTAATGACTTCAGAGGTAAGAAGGGTATCTGACAATACATTCCCCTACATATCATCTACTCTGAAGTCCTAGGAAACTGCAGATCCAGGAGTTATCCTTCTGGTCATCTACTCCCAATTACTTAGAGAGACAAATGGGCATCGGAAGTATCAGGCAACTAGGGGCTCACAAAAGTTGTAAATTATTACACAGTTTAGCCAGTAGAGAGGAAATGGCAGCAGACCAAGGAACCCTTAACTTTTCAGCAAAAAAAATAAAACAGCAATGCCTTAGTGTAAATTATGCAAACTGAGGAGAGGAAGAGACTCCTTGTCTATGTATTATTAACTGATGCTGTGGAATAATCCTAACCTACCCTTTAAGAATTGTCTTCCAATTCCTTCCTCATTTGTGGCTGGATCTGAAGCAAAAGCTCCATTAAAACAATGACCAGTTATTCTCTATCTCATCACATCCAGTTTCAAATTCTCAAGTGCTTTTTCAGCCTTGCCTATCTCTAACAGAAAGTTAAGAAATCAGCCTTTAATAGTCTCTTTACTCAAATTTCAAGAACTTGCACAGGAAAGCCTGTCCCTTTCCCACAGACAAATTTCACTCAGAAAAGTCACAGGTGGCAATCCAGTTCAAGAAAACATTTTCGTCTGTCAGAAGTCAAACTACTTAAAAATTTTATCTTTTCCTTCTACACTCTGAACTAAAAATTTAAATCTGGAGTTTTCAGCCCTAGCTGTGCAAAATCAACTGTGAGACTTATTTTGAAAAAATAAAAATGTCTGGTCATACAAATACTTGATTTAGTAGCTCTGAGTTGGGGACGTTTTTGCTGGATGATAGGTACATGGGGGCTCATTACACTTTTTCTACTTTTTTATGTTTGAAAATCTCATAATTTAAAAATATTTTAAATTAACACTTTATTCAGCTGGATTCCTCCATTCTGTCCTCCATGCTGCTGTCAGAGAAATCTCCCTAAAACTCAAAATCTACCTATATCATCAAGTACGAACTCAACCCAGCATCCAAGACCTAGAGGACCTAGTTCCTGCTTACCTCTCTTACTGGTGCCATACCATTACCTAATATTTCCCCTTGGCTTCCCACATGCTTTAGTCATGTCAAGCTTTTTACAGCTTCCTTAACATTAAAGACTTCTGATACCTTTACTCAGACAGACTGCTCTCTCTGCTAAAATGGCTGGTTCCTGCATATACCCAGCTCAGTTTAAATGTCATCTCCTCTATGGAGCCTTTTCAGATACTCCCCGAGAATAAAATTGATCACTCCCTCTTTGTACCCCACTGTACCCTGTATATACCCTCTTATCAGCACACTTTTTTAAATTTATATGACAGTTTCCCCACTGGACAGAGTTCTGCATGAGTGGGACTGTGTCATTTATCTTTGCATTCCTGTCACCATCATAGGCACTGTCACTTAGTATATGAATGAATGAATGACCAGTAAATGTTTAACAAAGGTAACAATTTAAGTCACATTAAACTCTCCTGGTGAAATTTTTAATTAAGGGAACCAACTCAGGAGACGCATTCACTCTTCATCTTTCCATTCCACAAATAATTGTGAACATACTATATTCAGGGCCCTGTGATGGGTGCTATGAGATAGCCAAGTGTACAGAAATATAGAAAGTAAGAAAAAAATCAGAAAAAAAGGAAGATGAGAAGCAATGATAAAATAAAGGCAATAAAAGTCATTACACAAAAATGCACAATTATAGCTTCTTAGTGACCAAAGCAAAGCTGTAAACAAAACCAATTACAAAATCAACAGTACATAAGATGAATTCTTATAGAATACAAACTATAATCTCCCTGCCTTTTAAAAGACTTGGATTTTTACAAATTAAATTTGCATAAAGCAAAGTACACCTTTAGCAAAAGTCAATTAGTCCAGCTTTCACCTTTGTGTATAGTGCTTTAGTCTAGAAAAATATATGCTTGGAAATATAAAAACAAATGCAACAACTGGACATTCTCCTAATGATAGAGAAAGATAAGCAGAGGGATATCTTTAAATTAAGGGATCACCACAAAAAAACCCTGAAATTCCATGGACATATGCATATATGGGTAATTTTCTGAGAAGACGGTCAATAGCTTTCATTGGCTTCTTAAAAGGATATGCGACCCCCCAAAAAAAAAACTTTAGGAACCACCACTCTATAGAATGATTGCCAAGACACCATCTGCTTAGCCACTAAAATGTTTTCATGTTTTTCCCTTTCATTTCTGAAACAGGTGTATAATATTTCTCCAAAAACCACACGATAAGCTTCTGTCAAATACAATAAAGACAGCACCAGAAACCAAAGAAACAGAATTCCAAAATTTTTGCATTATTCAGCTTCAATTTGCAAGTACCTGGGTTTACAAAGAAACATGCATCTTCTCTGAAGATCAAACCTCCTCTATATAAGGGGGGAAATCATGTGCTCCTGGATAAAATCCTATAGAGATACAGGAGGAGGAGGAGAGACCTCAGTAATGTATTTACTTGCTACCATACATGTGGACTTTTTTTTTTTTTTAACTATTTAAAGTTAGGGACTGAGGAATACTATTGGATGGAAGTCAAACTGAAGTAGGGGACCAACAACATAATGGAGACACCTGGGAGTTAGACAGAGCTGGGCTTAAATTCCATCTTTAGCACTTAGTAGGTATATGATCTCTGACAAGCTACTGACCATCTCTGAACAGTGTCACCTCTGTAAAAACAACAGTCTCATCTTATAGGATTGTGCCTGGCAAAGATTAAACCATATTATTACTTGTTCTACTTCTTTTAGCTTCAGATTAATCTAAGGACAGCAACCTTATGTTGGATATTGTCTGTCCATACATCTACCTATATCCTATCATAAGCAAAAAAAGAGCTGATCTTTTCCATCTCTCTACACATTATCTGCACGTGAAGGAAAACAACATACAGTATGTATTAATCTCCAGACTTTTAGCCTAAAGTACTGACATTAACCAAAAAGTTAAACTCGACTTTGATGACAATGAAATTGGGAGGCTCCAGTCTTAAACTCAAATTAGTTATAGTTCTCTCCAAAGATTAAATAGTCTACTAAATAATGTGCAGGTCAAGCCACTAAAGAGTCAGAGAGTTTAACTGGTTCTTAACTATTTTGAGCTGGTTCAAACAAATCAGAAGAAACAGAGACAGAATATTTTGCATGGTTTAAAAGGGCAAGTTATTTATAGCAACTATCAACATGGCAGCAAACTCCTTTAGTAGGATGAAAATAATTCCAACTTCACAGAGTTGTTATGAGGATCAAATTAGTTCACTGATTAGAAAGGTACAAAACAAAGCCTTTAAAAAGTTATATATATATATAGACATGTAGACAAAACTTGCTGCTACAGAGTAAATTGAACAGTACCATAGCCTGGCACCAAATGTTTGTAAATAAATGAACACTATCACTTTCAAACATTTATTTATCTCTGTAACATGAAATGTGCTTGCTGAAAACGAAAGAACAGTATGCAAAGGCACTCTAGTTCTCTGCCACCAACTAGCTTGGTGACCTTAAGACAATCTGGGGCTCAAACATAAATAAAATGAAAACATAATATCTAAGATCCCTTGAAGCACAATCTGTAACACCTTGCCTCAGTCTAAGACAAATGTTAGGTATTAAACGTAAACATATGAATTATTCTCAAAAACCAAAGAGCTAAAAATAACCAAGCCTATTTTCTACTTAGTACAAAGTTCAAAGTTTTTTTTTTTTTTTAAAGCAAACTACTCTTCAAATTATTTACTTTTAAGCTGAGACTTTCTAAGATAAAGAGGAAAGTCTTTCCCAGGATGGAAAACAGGAGCTATTGGCTAACCATTTGGATGAAAATAAAAGTACGCATCTACTTCACACCATGACTTAAAACATAAAAAGCCAAACTGTAAAAGAATCAGGAGAAAATGCAGGGAAGCATTCTTGTAATCTTGGCAAAAAAAAAAAAAGCCTTCAAAAGACATGCAACCTAGAAACAATAAAAGAAAAAAACAACAGCCTTGACTACATAAAAATTCTAAATCATAAACGTAAAGAGCAAATAGAGGAAAATAATCAGCAAAAGGATAGAACTCAACAATTTGCAGAATATATAAGCATTTGTTTACCCTTACTAGTCAAAGCTAAATCAAATCACAAAATCAAAGCAAGGAGATGGTATTTTTCACTCATTAAATTGGTTAAAATTAATATCCTCCTTTGGCAAGGGCTTAGAGAAAAGGGTTCTCACAGAACTGATGGTGGTGGGGTTTGTCAATTCAACATAGCTTTTATGGAGGTTATTTTGGGAGTATCTATCAAAAATTTAAATTGGTACCACCCTTTGACCCAGAAGCAATTTTACTTCTAAGACTCAACCATGAGGAATGGTTAAATTATGGTAAATCCATACTTTGGAATGCAATACAGCCATTAAAAAGAATGGAATTGAGCTACATGCTCTAACATGAAAATATGCTGTAGTATGAAAATGGATACATAGAATATACAAATGCTAAAAGGCTTAAAAGAATATACATGAATTGTTAACAATTTCTGAAAAGTGGTATGAATAAAAGGGAACTGACATTTTGGGGAGAGAAGCTTTTAACTATATTTGTTTGAATCTTTCTTTAGAGGAAACACGTGACTTTTTTAATTTAAAAGCTTGACAAGGAAGAGAAAAAAAGATGAGCTTAGAAAACATCACTTTAATTTGAAAATATGACAAACAGGAAATCTAGACCCATCTACAGGTTTATGACATCCATAAGTATGTAATGAAAACACAGTCATGAAAGAGCTCCAAACTGACTTCATGTTGAAAAGTAACCACCATCATTAAAAAGACAAAGAACTCAAGCTTTCATTGAACTTCTGACTTTCTCACTGAGCTTTCTACTCCCTAAAACGTCCCCATTTTGGGGTAATTTTCTTAATGGAAGGGGACCACTTATACTGCAATTCTATAACTCACAACTAATGGCACATTCAGAAATAAAGGTAAGTTCAGTTTTAAGGAAAGATATGGCACAATGCAAATGATACTGGACTATGTAACCTGGGATCAATGCCCAACTTCCCCACTAACCATCCATGTTACCTTGGACAAGTCATTTCCCCTGTCCGGGCCTATAAAATGAGTTTGACATAGGTAACATCAAATACATGGTCTTATCCAGCTTTTCTGTTGGGCATGGGGAAGACTACCATTTTAAAGCTGCTGATAATTTGTTTCGCTAGGACAGATTATCATTCACCCAAGAAGGCAGTCTACCTTTACTTTCTAAAAGCAAAAATCTAAAATGTTCTATGTAAAAGGTTGTCTTCAAGTGATGTCTACATCTCTCCATACTATACTTCCTTTGAAGGCTGGCCTCACCAAGATATGCAGGGAAAATTGAGAAGCAGGGATCTGGACTCCAGATTTGGCCAACAGACCGAAAGGCATTCCA
Organism: Choloepus didactylus; assembly: GCF_015220235.1. Taxonomy (NCBI): domain Eukaryota; kingdom Metazoa; phylum Chordata; class Mammalia; order Pilosa; family Megalonychidae; genus Choloepus; species Choloepus didactylus. The sequence continues at coordinate 365,674 of NW_023637605.1, read as the reverse complement.
GGCTGGAGAAGTCAAGCTAGCCCCTGGAAAACATGGCATAAGATATTGGTTTGAGGAGAGAGCCATCTACAGCAATGATTCTGAATATATCCAGGTTTATGCTCTTCGGTAATACCAATTTATCAAGACTCACCCTGAGATGCTGTAATATTGTAAATCACCATGGATTATATACTAAACACACCAAGTGAATAACACAGGATAGTCCTCCTAAAGTGCAATTTGGCAATAAATATCAGAAGCCTTAAATTTCTGGATTCCCACTCTAGAAATTTCTTAAGAAAATAAACATGAATGTCAAAATACCTATTAAGATATTCCTAGGCTTCTTTCCTTCATTCAATGTTTATTTACCAAATGCCTAGGGTGTGCTAGGAAGCACTGTTTAAACTAATGAAAAACTGAGACTTAAATATTTGAACACAGGGAATTGGTTAAATAAATTATGAATCATACATACAAGAAAATATAATGCAGCCACTAAAAATGCTATAGAAGTATATAAGATGAAATGGAATGGGCTGATATATTAAGTGGCAACAGCAAATTAAAAAAATTATTTCTATATTAGTTTTGAGAAAACAGCTAAAGAAAGACATTTTGGGGACAACTCGGAATATGGACTAGATATAAGGTAATATTAAGAGAAATAAATTCCCTAGGCTGTGATAATGATATTGTGGTTTTGTCAATGTCTTTATCCTTGGAACGTGTGCTGAAAGATTTAAGGATGAAGCGTCACCCTTACCTCACATGCGTCAGAAAAATTAAACACATGTAGATGAAAAGCAATTATGGCAATATCTTAACAACTGCTGGATCTAGGTGGCGGCAAACAGATGCTCAGTGTGTTATTCTTCCAGCATTTTTATGTTTGAAAATTTTCATAATAAAAAGCAGGAGGGGGTGGTAATGAATTACATTTTTAAAAAGAGTATTTCCATTAAAACGTTTATGCTACAAATGGCATAAAAGTCCGGGAAGAACATATTGTATACCAAAATATTAATAGTATTTATCTCTGGATGGTGAAATTTCAGAAGATTTGTGTGCTTATCTTTATTCTTCTACAGTAAGCATGTATACTTCTGTAACTGTGAAGAAAGTTGCTTAAAAATACAGTTAGAAAAGTTTTTGAACAGGTGTTACAATAAAAACAGCAAATAACTTGGAAAAAAGTCCCGTTCCTGAAGCATTCTTACTACATAAATTTACAAACTCTAAAAATAATACACAAATTTAAAGTATTACTGAAGTAATAATAGATTTTTTGTGTCAATGTGACAAAATTTTTGAACTTTTAGTTATATGACTAATTTATTCCATTTTCGTAGTATAAAAACACAAGTAATTCATGATAATGATTGCTGGAGGAGGGGAATGTTGGGTTCCCAAGGGTATTTCCCCTTTACCCAAGAACCACCCCACTGCACCCCCGCTGAAGACTTGAGACAAAAATAAATGTCAAAAATTACCAGTTCACGGGTGAGGGGGCAGAGAACAGGGTGGTGTTGTATTATTCTTTGTACTTTTCAGTATATTTTAAAAATTTCTCAGCAACAGAAATGTAAAATTACAGAAAAAGCTGAAGTCCTCCCTAACCACGCCCCCAAAATAAACACTATCAGTTTGCTCTATTTTTTTTTTTAAACATATGGTATCACATATGTACTGTCTAGCAACCCACCAAAATTACCTCCAAAATAGCTGTATTTATTTATACCTGTTGTGGGCAGTATACTTTTGCCATGACTTGATATCATCAAATTATATTTTCCTAATCTAATAACAATGTTTTTTTAAATGGAATTTTATTGAGATATATTCACACACCACACAATGCATCCGAAGTATACAGTGGTTCACAGTATCATCACACATTTGTGTATGCATCACCATGATCATTTTTAGAACATTTGCATTACGCCAGAAAAAGGAAAAAAAGAAAAAAGACTCCAAATATCCCACGCCCCTTAGCTCTCCCTCTTATTGACCACTAGTATTCCACTATACCTGATTTTAAGACTTGCAACAGACATAGGTTAACTAAGACAGTGTAGTATTATGTCAGAGATAGCTACAGAGATAGTGGAACAGAACAAAACATCCAGAAGTAGATCCATACAAACACTGGCAACTGACTTTTTTTTTTTTTTTTTTTTTTGCTATATAGTTATACAACATTATCAAAGATCAAAGCTACTGGATTACAGTTCAACAACTTCAGGTATTTCCTTCTGGCTATTCTAAAACACTAGACACTAAAGAGAAGTATCAGGAGTCACAGTCATTTGTTAAATCCTCATTTCTCAGTTACAATCCCTCCCTCTCATTTGATCTTTCTCTAAATCTGGAAAGGGGTGTTGACCTTATGGGGTAGAGGGCAACCTTGATGTTCTTGGAGAGACTAGTATACCTCTGGGTTTCAGGGTTTATTTGGCATAGGATCAATCTGGAGGTCTTAAGTTTCTGAAAAAAGAAACTTACTAAGAAAACTTTTATAGATAGAGACTTAGATAGAGCCCAGGGCACACCCTAGGATTCTCAGGAATACTGTTGGTTGGGGCTTGGCATACTATGGTAGTTTACAATTTCTGGCTAAAGCTTAATAGCAATGTTTTAAATTTGTGTTTCTGACTCTTAGTTTTGAAATCTTTTCTTGTTATTGAACATTTTTAGTTCCTATTCTGGGAAAAAGGCCTGTCTCTAAATTTTTGACTGGATTGCCCTTTCCTCATTCTTTAAATGCTACCCTTCACAGTAGGATGGAATCGCACCAAAATGTTAATGGTGAATGGATATTGCTGTGGGATTGTGGATGCTTTTCTTGAAGAATACGTTCACATTTTCTGTTTTTTCCTGAATTAATTCAGGAATAAAAATTAGAAAATTACAATGAAATTGGTGACAAAAATCCTTTTAGATAAAAATATTATTTCCAGAGTACTTTATTACAGGAATACATAACTCTCTCAAAGAGCTCATAAAATCTAGATCAAAGAAATAAACACACCTAAAGTACAAGTCAAGTGGGGAAATATGGTTGGGGCTTTGAGTCATTTGGGATACACATTGATTCATTTGTACAGCATTTTTGAATTCATGATGTACTTTACATGTACCTTGTCTAACCCTAATAAAATTCTGTATGACATTCTCTGACATCTTCCTGTTTACTACTCTATTACTGCACTGATCCCTCTGAGTATGATTTAGAAGGCTCACTTCCTTACCATACCATAATGTCCCCCATTATCCAGTTGCTTATCCTTGTGTTTCCAGTACCTGGCAGTAATGAGTATACCCTCAACAAGTATTTGTTGAATGAATGAGATATTACCCCCATTTAAAGAATGAATAAACTGACTCAATGATCAAGTACCTTGTCCCAAGTAACATAGCTGTTAAGTATTTATTTTACATAAATTACAATGGCTTTATCTTTAAATGGTACTCTGTAATTTAAACTTTAAAAAATACATTATCTCGCATTAATGCTCACAATCTACAAAGTATGTCTTTTGTAGATGGAAGAATGGAAATTTACCAATATACCCTATGCCCATTCATATCCTAGTCTTTTGAAGTACAGATGTCTCTTTACACACTTCATTAATCACTGACCGGGTACAGGAACCTCCTTTTTAAACATCTGGGGGGCAGGGAGGAAGGAAAACTTAAAGCAACAGGACAAAGAAGGCTGGAGAACCAGGTGTAGGTGTATCCAAAGACCATAAACTGGTATCACAGCATTAATCACATGTGCGACTTTGAAATCCAACCTTAGCTCAAAGGTTTTTCTTGGTATTACCTTGTATTCATAGAAGACAACTGCAGGCTTTCTCACATACCAGCAGTCTGTGATATGGGGAGGGCATAGAGATAAGGAGGGCTTTGAAAAACAATAGGTTATATATGTGAACAGAACAAGGGAAGAAATGATGACATAAACGAAAAGGCTAAGGAACTTTAAACATGATGTCACTTACAGAACTGTTCTTTCCTTAACTGGACTGTGGGTTTCTTAAGCGCAGAAACCAGATATCATTCATTTTCTGTCCCCAGTTCCTTGTTCTTAGAAATACTCAGTAAATGCTTGTTGAACTAAATGAAGAGACATAAGACATGAGAGGGAAAAGGAAAATACCATAATATTAACAAAAATAAACAATGGTTCCAGCGTATTGAGCACTTACTATGTGCCAGGCACTGTTAACCTATGTACCTTAGATAATATATAAAATGATAAAAGGGATGTTTACCTCTTTTCTAATTCACAATGTATGAAATTAGCCAAGTATGTTAATGGTGGTGATACTGATTCCTATCAGGAAGACTCTGGGTTACTATGGTTACAGCAGAACCTTGAACAGAAGAACCCTGAAAAGTAGAGGGCTGTGCAGATGACGGGAGACCAAGCCAACCAATGCAATGCATATGACCACAGAACTGGCTAAGACCCTTCAGAGGGCATGAATGTGATTCCTAAGGCTTGGCAAGATGAAAACTACTCTTGTGGAACACTCAATTATCACTAGCCAGAGTTTTAGCCCCAAAATGATCAAAGAACGAACCATATCCCTCCCCACCACTAATGAACCCACAGAGCCCTAAAGAGCTTTGCTAACTAGCCAGCACTTCATCATCCTGAATGCCCACCTCTGAACTGTTAGAGGAGTTAAGTAAACTGGTATATTAAATAAGTTACTATTTACGGAGTACTTACAGTGTACTAGACACCTTACAAACATTTTCTCAATCCCAATAACCCCATGAATAAGGTTATGTTCTCCAGATAAGGCAACTGACAGGTCAGGTAAACCTGCACAAAGTGACAGAACTAATAAGTGACCAGATCCTAAACCCACAACTGCCTGGCTCTGAAGGCCATGCTTGTTCTACTACATCCAGACTTCTCAAACCTTTCCACCTAAATCCACCTTAAAAGAATGGAAGAATGAAGAGGCAGCTAGATGGAGGTTAAGTAGAAAGAGAAAAGGGGGATTAGATACAAAGCTCAAAGTTGCCTATGACAAAGAGGAAATTTCTTGTGACCTCACTTTTCATGTTAATCTCATTAGCTGATCCGTGGACTGGGAAAGAAATGTGTAAGAATGAGCTAGAACATCTTGACAAATCAGAAAGCAAGGAGGTTATCAAAGACTACTAGAGTCACATCAAGAATAATCAGAAGCCACTTTAAGAGATTCCCACTGGCCAAAGGGGGCACAATTTGAACTTGATTAAGGGTCAGAACTGCTGGATTGAAACCTATCAAATTTTAAAAGCATGAGTTCATTCACAGTTAACAGATGTATAAAAAAGGTAACCTTCTGAGGATAACAGGGAACTGATTCATTATCTTGAAAGCTATAAAAACAAGACAAAAATAATCAAGCATTTATCCTGTCCTTCCTATATAAACTCTATTACTGAGTAACCAAATAAAAAGGGAAACATCTCTTTATAAAATTATTCCAGCTAATGTATGAAAACAAAATGATAGAAATAGAGCACCACCATTCCGCAACACCCAATTAATAAAGGGATCTAACTGTTGAGCAGCAATGGCTATTAACATAAAAAAATTCCAAGACATCACAACATTAAGAACATTGTGAATGAACATACGACCACCAATATTCCTGTCAAAGAAATGAACCTGAATTTCACCAAGCCCCTGGATGAAGCTGCTTACTTACAGGAAAGAGAGAAACTCTCTTGAGTATGCAATCAGCAAAATGTGGGAAACCCTACAGGTCAAACAGCCTATTCCACACATATAGTATAAGGAAAAGGAGGGAAGGGAAGCCATAGAGATAAAGTTTCAAAAGGTGAACAAAGTAAATGATAACGTCTAGCGAAGCAAACTTGGGTGATAAAACCACAAAGGAATACAAAGCGACTACTTTAAAGTCAGAATAATAAATACTTTCCAGAGGGAGTGAAGGTGCTATGATTGGGATGAGGCACATGGATGGGCTTCTAGGGTGACAGGTAAGGTTCTATTTCTTGATTTGATTAAAGTGTTTGCCTTAAAATAATTTATTAAACTATAAATTTGTTTTTTGATGGTTTTCCGTATCTATATTACATTTTACAATAAAAAGAAATATTTAATCACATTCAAATTGTATAACAGTTCATAACTTTTAATTTGGAAATGTTTTAAGTGACCATTTTCTTTAATTTTGCTTCCAAAAGTATAAAACAAAATTGACATCCCAAGGAAGACAGGCCTAGTGTAATCCCTGAGGCTTTGAACAAAGTGGCACACGACCACACACCATCAGGGTCCACTGACACTGATGCTACCTGTGTCTACTAACCATTACAGCTGCACAATGTTATACTAATAGCAGCCAATGATTTTATTTCCTCCATCATCCTTTGGCTTCTTTGCAAATCTTTACCAATACTTGCTATTATCAGAAAAGGACTGTGGGAGAAACGAAGAACAAGATCGGTTTAAAACCAGAAATTCCCAAACCCAAAGCTTGCCAAAATTACCTTTAAGCCACCTTTATCTAAAATTGCCCCTTTCCTTCCACTACCACAGCTTAATCTTGTTTGGCCCTATAATATAATAAGGTCATACTCTATTTTTCCATCTTCCCAGCTTTATAGTCTGCAATTTTTCATACCAATACTGACCACATTGGGCTCTGAATGGAGTCAACCCAGCTTTCAAGAGCCATCTCAAACATGACCATCTCCCATAAAACCTTCCCTAATTCCTCCATTTAAATTAACTCTTTCCTCAAGGCATTCCCAGAAATTTTTAGCTCTTTCATGGTGGTTATCCTATTTACCTTGTATTAGAGTTATTTGAATGCTCAACTAATCTCCTGAATTAGAAGCATCCTTTAATTATTTTTACATTTTGATTTACTTACTTGAAAAGATAAAATGATTCAAAATTCAAGTTTTGGAAAGATATGAGTAAAAACTCTGCTTGCCCCACCCCTACCCCAAAGCCGTAACTGTTACAAGTGATGGAGGGCTTCTTCAAGGTAGGTTCCATGGTCTTGTTCAACTTTATATCTCCACCCTTGCAACACTAGCAAAGCATCTTATGTACTAATAGAACCCAAATGCTCCCTAAATTAATTTAAACAAAAAGTCTAAGACAATCTCAACAACTGCTAGTGGGAATGTGAAGTGGTGAAGCCACTTTGGAGAATAGTTTGGCAGCTCCTCAAAATGTTAAACATAGAGTTACCATGACCCTATAATTTAATTCTGTAAGTATATATGTATGTATGTATGTATGTGTATATATATATATATATATATATATATATATATATATATATATATATATATCTCCTAGAAAAAAGAAAATAAATCTCCACACAAAAACTTGCACATGAAAGTTTGCAGCAGCATTCATAATAGTAAAAAAGTGGAAACAATCCAAATATCCATGAACTGACAAATGGATAAATGTGGTATTTATTCACAGAATGGATTATTTTTCAGCATAATAAGAATGAAGTATTCATACATGCTACAACATGGATGAACCCTGAAAACATTTTCTAGGCAAAAGAAGTAGGGCACAATAGGCAAATCTATAGAGACAGAAAGTAGATTAGTGGTTGTCTGGCACTGGAGGGGGGTGGCGGTCGTGGTGAAGAAGGGTGTTCTAAAAGTGATATGGTAATGGTTGTACAACTCTGTGAACATACTAAAAACCATTGAACTGCAAGCCATAAACAAGTAAATTATATGGCATGTGATTATCTCAATAAAGCTGTTTTAAAAAGTCTAGGACACCCCATTTAAGCCAAGACACTTTAAAACAAAGCAAAGACTGGGTCGGACCTGAGAATTTGCCTTTCTGACAAGTTTCCAGGTGATGCTGATACTACTGATCTGGGGGCTACAACTTGAGAAACACTGCAATAGGGAATATTTCAAAATTGCTTTTTGCTGAAGGTACTGCTGAACAGCAGCACAAAGAGTAAGGTGTTTTGATCAGGGTCTGACAAAGTAGAGATCAGGAAGAAAAAAAGCTAACTACAATCTTTGCTAGGCATTGTTCTATACCACTGGTTCTCAAAGTGGTCAGTTCCCTGACCACCACTATCAGTATCACCTAGGAACTTGTTGGAAATGCAAATTTTCAGTCCATTCCCACCCCTCATTTCCCCACAGAATCAGAAACTTTTGGCGTAGGGCCCAGGAGTTGGTGTTTTTAAAAGCCCTCTAAATGACTCTGATGTTTGCTAAAGTTTCAGAACCACTGTTCTAAGCACTTTACATGCATTAACCCAGCAAATACCAAGAGAAATATGCCTCACTATAAAGACAGGCAAATAAAACTGTAGCAAATAATGTAACCATCAAAGCAACCTTCCAAAATCTTTCAAAGCAGCTACCAAATACAATATATCCAAGATTATCTCTGCTATCTAATGTAAGGACTTAAAACCTGGGTTGTGCTAAAGGTGGTACATAAATTCATGGCACTATGTTCAAATTTACCAATCTTTGAAATCTAAGTGATTTTAGTAAAAGACAATTCAAGAATAATTTGCATCTCCTTACCCTACTCCCTTTTAGTCACCATTTAATGATTACTAAAAAGGAAAAACTGCTTTCTTTCAACCCCTAAGACCACAGAATCAGAATCTTGGGGCTGAAGCTTTAATTCAGCTAATCCAACATTCATGAATCCAGTCAGCAATCCACACTGAATCCAATCCACAGTACCAATCTCCATTTAATGATACTTAAGTATGAAGCTAGAACAAATTCCAACTCTCTGTAAAATCACTGTGGGGATCAATCTGACAGTCACTATTGTAATTTTTAAAGCCAAATGAGTAATGAAAATTTTTAAGGCAACCAAAAACTGAAAATAGCCCAAACAAAACCTACAGTTGTTTTACTCATCGAGAGCCACTCCTTCACTATCTGAAAGCATTTCTATTACCCACACCAAGCTGGTCAACAAGTACATCAAGTTTTAGCAACTCAACCCCTATGACACATCAAATGAGAGGGCTTCCAAAGAATCCGCTGAGCTAAATTATCCCTGACATTAATACATAAACATCTGGTAACCAGTTATTGAGGAAACAAGTCAGAGAACAATACAGTAAAACATTGATAGTCCAATCATTTGTGACTATCAACCTTATAAATGGTGAGATCATTATAAAGCACTCTGATAATGGTCAGAACCACACACCAGATTTTGACAACTTTACCTGCAGAAGTAACATGGACTGCAAAGGGCAAATATTTTCAAAGCAACCAAGTTTGACATTTCAAATAGACAGGCAAACACCCATATCTTCAGTGCTAAACACACAAAATGAGCTCAAACATTTTTTATCAAATAAATGGACTTCACTGCAATTGCCCTCCCCCAAAATCACTTTAATACTTACACAATTTTCATCTAACAATTTGATTTCTCCATCAATGAACAATGAACCAAAGTCCTGAACTCATGATATCTAGGACCAGTTATTCACAATCATATTTCATCCAAACACCTCAAAAACCTTCAACAGTGACCTTCCCATTTCTTCAACTTGGGATTACTCTCATCTTAAAGGCAGACACAAGTGGCCTTGCCATGCCCCCATTTGTGTCTAAGTAAAAGAATGGCTGGAACCTAACTTGTCCAATTTCCATTCTCAGGTTTTGCAGGTAGAAGGGACATATAATAGACCCAGAATGACCAATGCCGTACAGGAGAGACATGTGCAGTCTAAAGAGCTTTATGATGGGGAACATTGTTTCCAGAATAAATAAAATGAAAGATAACAGGAAAATGATGGTTGCATATAATAGCTGAATATCAGGATGTTTTTAAGTTGAGGCTCTTAAAAATTGTGCTTTAGTACTGTAATTTTAAGAACTATTACAGCCAGAGAAACTCATCACTAAGTTCTAATAGCTTAGAAGTTATGGGTCAGAGCAGCTGAAGATACTAATATCAAAACAATAAAAAATACGTAAGACAGTATAAAAATAAACCATCTAAGGCAAATGAAAACATGTATGAAAAAACCCCAAAAGCACAACCAGGTCATTATGCAGGAAACATTAGCTTCTTTCACCAGGAGGTCTACTTTTCATGTGGATCAGTAAACTAGGCCAAGTCATGGAACTGAAGCCAGGTATCAATTAAATCAGGCTCTGCCACAGAAAAAAGAATGCATGACTAATTATTTTGGGATAGTGCCAAGGCCAGCAACTGGAATACAGGGGATTACCACCATTGTTCCATTATAATGGCATTCTCCAGTCTTCAACTTAGCAAGAATGGGTTAGACACAGCTACTGAGATGTAATCACCAAATGTGGGGGAAATGCTATAGGACAATTCTTTGACAAATAAATCAGAAGGAAAAAAAAATAAAAGAGAGGGAACCTACAAATTAAAATATATTTAAGAGATATAGTGACCATTTGCGATAAATGGACTGACTTTAGAACCTGATTAAAACAAACTAAAAAAAATTTGAGAAAATCAGGGAGATTTGTACATCAACTTCATATCTGATGATATTAAAGAGTCACTGTTAAATATTTTATTGTGATAATGCTACTGAGATTATATTTATAGAGTCCTTATCTTTTTTAAGATACAAATAAAAGTAATATAACTTCAGGGATTTATTTCAAAATAACCAGGGGGTGGGAGGAGTGGGTAGAAGAACAGATGAAATAAGATGGTCATGAGTTGATAACTGTTAAGCTGAATGATGGGTACATGTGGGTTCATTATAGTATCTCTTTTTTGTGTGTTTTAACATTTTCGTTACTCTAAAAAAGAATTGGTTAGACAAATATCTTGCAATTTTATTTTTTCAATATTGCTTAGGGTGATTTAAAAAATCATGTACAGACAGAATTCAATTAAATGGTTCCCTGTAATACAGTAATGAGGTCCACTTAAAAGCAATAAGCAACCAGTGCTGCATCAAATTCAGACAATGAAATAAACCAAAGTAGCTCAATCAGAGAATGGAAACATACAGCCCTATCATCTCCATTGCAGGAAGTAAAACACAAATACCACCCTACCCACAAAACTAACCTAGAATTACAACCAATCATCCTCTTCCTGGTGGGAAACACCAAATCACTGCTCCAACAGCTTCCTGAACCTTCCTGACCAAGCTGGTTTGCTGGTTCCTCTGGAGCACTAACCCACTCAGACTAGCGGAGTACCTAACAAAAAAGAAAAAAAAAAAGAGCAGGGAAGAAATACATACACGTTTATTAGGTTGTAGGTTGTATGGCAGTTAGCCATTATATAATTGTTCAAACATAATCACAGTTATTTCTGAAACAACAGCCCTTACATATCAATTTGCATTTTTAGGACCTGCTCTGAGCAGTAAATGAAGAATTCAGAACCACAGCTATAATTCTAATCTGAAACTTAGACAAATACCCCTAAAAGCTCAGTTCTCAACCTAAATAATATTATAGAGCATAGTGTTTATTTTAGACAATTTTGTATTCTCACTGTAAACTGATAAGGAAATTTTTAATGTTTATTATTTTTGTTAAGAAACTGCACAAATAAAGACTTTTCACCTTCATACAAGTTTTTTGGCCATACCAGGAGACTAAAGACAAACACCCTGTAAACTCGGTTTGAACTATGCCACTGAACCTTAGATAAAGTTTTTAAATGGTATTGCTACTCCTTCCTCTCTCCTTAAAGATCTACCTATAATAGATTAAAACTTCTAAGTCACACCTAGATTATTTCTCATTCCTACATTTATCCTATTTCTGAATGACAAGAGTTAAATTGAGGTTTAGTCTATTTCTGATCACAACTTGAACCACTGTAAAAGGCACAAGGCAAAATCTCAAAACAGAAAGTGATCTCCTGGAATGGAGGAAACACTATTACTCCACAGAACTTCAAATTAAATAAAGCAAACCCTGGAGCTCGTAACTAGAGTCTACATACAGTTATCCAGAATAAATTTTTAATCCTAGGTAAACTTTGCTCCATGTATTTCATATCCCATCATCCAGCCAGGTATTTAGGAAAAAAACACATTTTAATATCAGTTTAATAAAAATATTAATAAAGAAATCCCTACATTGAGTAGAATCACTTCTATTTAATAAGTACGTTAGACAATATAAAATAGCAAAACCAAGACAGGAAAAGGTGTATTAAAGAACTGGCAATAATTCATTTTGGAAATGAAGTCTGGTATTCCAAACAACCTTTCTAAACTGTCTCTCAGATAGGAATTATTCATTCAGGTAAGATGTGCCAAATAGCAGAACCCCACAATAATCTGAGGGCCCAAGGAAAAGAGGTGGAGGAGGAAGTAGTATGAATACTTGGAAACTAGCTGACAGAAGTACCCTTTTCTACTGTGAAATGTATGGAACCAAATTTTATTACTTTGTAGGGTGAATGACAGGGCAGGATGCCTTTGAAGGAGTGGGAAGGAGTAGACAAGGGATAAGAAGGCACCCCTTTGAAGAGGCAGAACATCTGGGTGTGGTTCTTGAAAGGAACATTATGGCTGGTGATCAATCCAGGACAGTGATTTTGCAATTAAACTCATAGACCAGTAGAAGGTATACTAGTGGGAATCACATCCAAATATCATGAAACACTGGCGTTTGGCCTATGAGGAAGGGAAAAAACTACAAAAACAAAAGGACTGGCCTAGAAAGGTACTAAAAATGTGCAGTTAAAGGAACAAAAATCACTTGTTCTTTCCTGGGTCATAAAACTATTATATAACGTAGATGCCTCTGTCAGCACATTCTTATACCAAACCAAACCAAACCAAACAAAAAACCCCACTACAACTTATAGCTTGCCTACCACCAACCAGGCACTTTACCAATTTTCTGTCTAACAACGACCTTTTAATACAGGCACTACTATCCCCACTATATAGACAAAGAAACCGAGAATCTAATAAGTAATTTGCCAAGGCCACAAAGTTTGATATGAACCCAAAGCACACAATCATTCCACCATACCAGGCTGCTTCCCATGGCTGGGGAACGTTGGTGTCTCCTAAACTGATGCAGCATTGGGGTTAAATGCTGAACATTTCATCTACAAAGGAAACAAAGGATAGGGAATTGGTATCGATGGGGGTGGTCACATAATGGTGAATGGTCAAAGAGAAATGATAGAATAAGGACAATGTTTGAGGGGCAGAGGATAATCTATCAGTGCTATTTATTTCCTAGTACATGGAGAGGGAAAAATGTACCTGAATGTACGTGGAACCTGACAGGAGGAGTATCCTCTCTCTAGGGGATTCGGCTCATGGAAAAAGATCACGGCAGGAGTGGGGTGGGGGGATAGAAGGATTAAGAAGTGAGAAGCATGTAAGAGATGGTTTGCAGCAAAGACAGAGGGCCACAGGCTAAGAGGCCGCAGGAACTCAGAAGGAGGCAGGGAAAAGGGGCAGTTCCCGGACTTAGACTGCAGTGATGGAGGAGACAGGACTGGGAGGGAAGGAAAGTTGGTTTATTGGAGAATTATCCTCCAAGGCCTTTTTTGTTTGTTTGAGGGAGAGGGGCTATGAGCAGGAGGCAGCTAATGGTCGCGAACGAGAAGCCACGAAAACTGCACTCCTCCAACTACCAACCCATTCATCGTTCCCCCTAAGGGTGGTTTACTGGCACGCAGAGTTGGGAGAAATCAGTGCCCTGTGCCTCCAGCAGGGTCACACAAACATGAAGAACTGAGGAAATGGAAGGCTACTATGGCCTCATCCACAAAGATGGAGTAAATACAGTGAACGGGGTAGGCTGTATTCAACGCGTGCGCCAAGGGGACCAATGGAAAAAGGGGATGGGATGGCCTAGGGGTCTCAGGCTACACTTCACATTAAGACTGGGGAGGAGGTGACAGGGAAAAGCTTTGGCTCCCTTAAGTATGAGCCTCTACTATCATTGTAGATAAGGAAGATTCGGCGGAGCGATGGACTTAAGAGAGAAAGGGAACAAATACGTCAGAACTTGACCCTAACCCTTAGCACTGAGACCACGGGAGGTGGGGAACTAAAACCTATATCAACTCAAGAAAAACGAGGAGATTCATCTGGGCCACTGCAGGGGCAGAGAACCGAGGCAGGCCCTCAAGAAGGCAGGAGGGAGAGGGGACCAGTCGTCGTTTGCTGGTCCCCACCTCACACACCGCCCACCTGACCCTCAATCTTACTCCCTAACAAACTCGACTCCCCGACCTCCACCCCACCTTCCCACCCCGCGCCCACTGCGGCAGCGACCACCGAGGCATTAACCGATCGGTGGGGCTAAAAGGCTAGCGCACACGCGCCTAAGGCCAGGGAAATGGTGTCGACTCAATCAAGTAGAGACAGGGCGATCTTCGCCTCAGGTCCAGTTTACCGGCGCCTTGGTAAACCTCACCTCCTTAATGATGGGTAGGTACCCCAGAAGCGTCACAAACGCGGATAGGTAACACCTCAGGCCTGGATTCCCGCCGGACAGATATCAGCCTTTGCCGCCATCTTAACAGAAGGACTGACCCTAGTAACTGTCCACCCCCTTCTCCCCGCACTCCCGAACTACCTTCGCCACCGCCAACGGATCCGAAGTCGTTACCACTCTGCTCTCACCCTACGCAAACCGAAAAGCAAATAACGCACAACTGCCGAAGCGCGGAAGGGCGGAGCCAAACTGCCGCTGCCAGCTCCCGCATGCGCCGTGAGAACCATCGCGATATTACGCTTTAGCCTCTGCGAGGCCTTTGAATTCACCGCAGGACGCCGCCCATGCCTCGCCTTTAGGAAGACAAGAGATCTCGCGAGACCTACTGAACGGTCCTAAAAAGGAGGGAGGCGGAGTTTCATGGAAATGACTGGGAGTTTTTCGCGGGAAGAGAGGAACCTCCCGTCCTGCAGGGATCTCGCCTACCACGAGGTTTCCGACCCACTGCGGAGCTGGTTGCAAACCTCGCGAAGACACAGCTCAGCGCCAAATCTCGGGCATGTCCTGAAAACTGCCTCCGCCCCCGATGTAGGTGTCTAGAGACTAGTGGTAGAGGAAATTCTAAAAAGTCAACCTGTTTACTCTCACGCTTCCAGGCAGGGCTGAAATAACTAGACAAACTCCATTCTGGAAGGGGAGTAATGGGCCCCCATTGTTACCTGCCTCCAGGAATCACTTATTATCCCAGACTAACACATAAAAGATGTTCAGTCTCACAATAAGCACGCAAATGCAAATGAAAACAATGACATAACATTTTTTTCCCATTAGATGGGGAAAAAAATTAAAAGACCAACAATATCCAGACTCCTTTCGCCACACTGCAGGCTAATCTGAATCCATCTTAGTCTAACTAAAGGCTCATAGTGTCAGTTCTAGCTCCAAAGCCACCGATTTTAACTCATGAAGCTTTACCCTGGCATAACCAAAAGATCCAATAAAATGGTTTTCTCCAAACAAAGGAAAATTCAAGCTTCCAGGGGGGGAGGGGGAGTGCTTAAAGCTTTTAATATGGCAGTTTTTCCACGTGTAGCCAACAATGTTTCTCCAATAAACCTTGGGTTCCAATGTGGTTCGATTTGTGGGCTTGTCTATTTTTGTGCATTGTTCTGTCCATTCCAGTTTAAATATTATTCCTTTAGAGCTCATTCTAATAGCTGGTAGTACAAATACCTCCATCTTTACTTATTTTTAAAATATTTCCTCGGTATTTTAGCCATTTTTTTCCCGGATGAACTTTAGAATCATATTAAGTTCCAAAAACTTGGAATATTTATTGAAAATGCATCAGTTGTATAAATCAACACAGGAAAAATGACCAGAAGTACGAAATTGAGCCTTCTTATCCAGAAGCATATTATCCTTCACCATTTATGCAAACGTTCTTCTTTTATTATATTTCTCAGTAAAGTTTTGTAGTTTACTTCTAGGTATATTTATTCATTTTTTTTGCTATTGCGAATGGGAAGTTTTATTAAGCACTAAGTTTTCGAAATGTTTATTGCTTATAGACAGGAAACCCATTGATATTTGCCTATTTATTTTTTGTCACTGGACAAATAAAAATATGTTCAATTTAACTAGAAACCAGAGAAATACAAATGAAAATGACATACGATTTTTTTGCTCTTTAGATTGGTCAAATTTACAAAGATTGATAATATTTCATATTGGCACAGATGTGGAGAAATGGGCACTCCACACAACGTTGGGGAGTGTAAATTAGTATAGCCTTTGGTGAAAGCAATTTGGACAAATCTATCAAAATTCAAAATGCATATACACTTTGACCCAGCGATTGATCTTCTAAGAATTTCTCCTACAGGAATACTCATACCTGCTTATAAACGATACATGTATACAAACCCATTCATTAGCATTGCTTGTAATACCCACCCCCCTAGAAAAAAAGGGAAACAATCGGGAAATGGTTAAATTGTAGTACAATCACACAACGCATCTGTTTAAAAACTGAAGTAGATTTAGATTTCTTGATATAGAAAATCTACAAGACAAACTGTTAAGTTTTTAAAAGCAATTTGCCGAAATGAGTGTATGTCTGTATAGTACCATTTAGATACCAAAACATACATACACAACGCCTAGTAGTTAACCGCGAAACCTGCTTTGCCTGCCCCTCCCCTCCGAGGCAGCCTTCTTCGAACTCATGAAGAGGAACGCCAAAGGCCCAGCCTCCACCTTCTCTCTCGAGTCACTAAGCCACAGCTAATGACCAAACCTCGCATCCCCGCTGTCGGCCGCTGGCCCCGTGGCCCCCGCAGAAGCGGATAGCTCTCCGCTGGCGCCGACAGAGGCCTGGGGGAGGAGGGAGAAGGGAGGAGGGAAGAGGGAGGAAAGAGGAAGAAAGGGGGAGGAAGCGGGGTTGAGGGAGGGTTGAGGCAGGCCGCCCGGCCCCTTCACCAGCCTCTCCCTCAGCCTCGCGAAGGCCGCCGCCTCCGCTAAAGGTCCGGTGAGAACCCCCACCCGCGGGGAGCCAAATGTGGCCACACGAGCAGAGCCCGCCTCACATTCCGGAGATGGACGCTCACCTTGGCGGTAATGGCTCTGCGGGGACCGCAAGAGCGTGCTGGGTTGACCGCCCTGCTCCAGCTCTGCTTCTCTCCTTCACTCTCTGTCCAAAACCTCCGCCTCCAGCTCTCTCTGCTCACTGGAACTGAAGCTCCACCTCCCACTCTAGAAGCCCCGCCCCTGGCCCTTGGTAGGGGGGTGCCCTAAGTGGAGAAGCCAGGTTCTTTATACTGGACCGGGCCGGAGACACCCAGAACCCAGCAATCCCAACCATAGAGGATGGTAGGGTCGCCGAAGAGTTGGATTTTGATTCCAGGAAGGATGGAAGCCGTTGCAGGGTGACGTGATTTGATTTGATTTACGTTTTAAAATTAGCGATCTCTCCAGCTGTCTTTTGAAGAATGGATGGTGGGGGGCAAGAGAGCAAGTGAGGACACAGAATGGAGGGCGGGAGATGATCGGGGCACCGATCACAGTGAGCTCATAGGGGCAAACCCGTAAAATACTTTAGGCACATAGTAAGCCCTCAATAAACACTCTTTTTCTTTTAATTCTTGGTATTATCTGGGGTGGCAGTGCGATTGGCAGGTAGCTATAGAGCAAGTAAATGCAACTATCTATCCAGATATTGTATGTGCATCTGTAAATGCATAGGAATAAAAAGGATCCGGTAGGAATTGCTCCTAACTATTAACTTTGCTTCATCTGGGATGCAGAATGAGATTGTAGGGTGAGAGGGGAGTGGGACGTTAACTCAACTCTAGATACTTAAGTACAGTTTGACTTTTTAACAATAAACATGTATTAGTTCACTATTTTAAAATATAAAGACAAAACACTATCAAGGAAATAAAAACTGTGATTATACCCTCTAGTTATAATTCCAACTTTTTAGGGCAGTGGTTCGTGCCCCTCATTGAGAATCTGATTAATGGATCCACCCCTCCACCCGTATTTTACTTACACATAACATTTTGTATACAATCTTCGGAGATTTATGGAGGCCCCTTTGAGACAGATTGACTCATTAAATATTGTTACAACATTATTTTTAATTGGTGGATGTTAGTCCATTGTAATGCTAATTATTTATTTAACCAAGATCCTATGTTTAGATCCTTTTTATTATAAGAAATACAGAAGTGAACTACTATATAACTAAATATTTGCATATTTCTAAGGCGTGTCTCAGGAGAAATTCTAGAAATGGTGTAGCTGTGGCGAAAAAGTCACTCTTCCCACAAAATACAAAACAGACTCTTCAGAACAGTTGTCACAAAATACAGTCACACGAGAAATATATGAGAATTCCAGTTTATTCTGATATTCCCATACCTTGGCCAATATTGGTATTATAGTTTTTAAAAAGAATTTAAGTTTTGATAAGACCTTTGATTCTAATTCCAATCTGTCACAGAATGTAGTTTAATTCTGATAATCCTGGTGTCTACTCCTAATTCTAAAATAAACCCTATGTAGTACCTACTATCAACTCATAGACTCCATAAAATCTAGTATCTCAACTCCTAATTCTAAATCCCACATATCCCATAGCCCTGGTTTTAATTCCAATATGCAATATTCGCTTGCCAACTCCATTCCTTCTCCACTCCTAATTCTAACTGACACCTGCTCCCCCAACACCTGTTGTATTTTTCTTTTTGTAGAACATTCAGAAAATATACAAACACATAAAGAAAATACCAAAAGAAAAAAATTTATAATGCCACCACCCAGAGAGGACCATATTTTGGTTTTATGTCCTCCCAACCTTAAGCATTATGTATATATTTACAGTTCTAAACAAAAATGTTATCATAGCATGTTATTATTTAATAACCTAGTGAATATTTGCCATGTCATTAAATATTTATAACATCGTTTTAATGGCAACATGAAGCATTACTTTTTTAGCATGTAATTAGCTTCATTTTTCTTTTTTCACTTAGGAAATGTATTCCTAATTACACATGAATGCATTACTGTAGAACACTCAGCACAGATAAATTTAAAGCTCCCCTTATGTTCATATACACACATAGAAATACATGCCTTTATTTTGTGTTGTTCATTTTCTTTAAAAATATGAATGATATTTTATAAACTGTTCTGTTAATTGCTTTATTCACTTAATGTGTCTTGGAAATCATTCCATGTCAGTTTATATAAGTCTGCCTCTGTCATGTTAGATACTGCATTATATTCCATAGAATGGGTGTACTACAGTACTATTCACCTATTGATAAACATGCTGTTTTCAATTTTTTTACTGTTACAAACAATGCTGTAATGAAAATCCTTGTAATGCTTTTATTTGGGTGCATATGCGCAAATATGTCTTTAAGATAACTATGGAAAAATAAAGTTGCTGGATCAAAGACAGCACATTTAAAATTTTTCATATATAATGCCAGATTGCCATGTAGAAAGATTGTTTCAATTTGCAATTCCATCTGAGGTGAAGAATAACCATTTCCCCAAATTCTTACCCATACTGGGTATTAGCAATCATTTCAGTATTTTACCAATGTGATGAGTGAAAAACAGTGTCATTATCTGTATTTCTCTGATTATTAGAAAGGTTAAGAAAATGTTTCATATGTTCGTTGGCCATTTGTCTGTTTTGTTTTGTTTTGTGATTTGTCTGTTCATGTCTTTAGTCCACTTTCCAATTGTATTGTTTGTCTTATTATGTAGTCTGGATATAGATCTTTGTTACATGTGTGGAAAATATTTTCTTGCAGGCTTTGCTTATTTTTTAACTTTGCTTATGGAGTCTTTGGAGGTCTGGATGTTTTAAATGTTCATGTATTCAAATTTATCAATCATTTCTTTTATGGCTTTGCATTTTAAATCTTGTATAAGAAGCCCTTTCTACTCCAAGTTAGAAATATTGTCCTGTATTTCCTTGTAAAATTTTAGAATTTTAATATTTAGCTCTTTAATCCATCTGGAATTGTTTTTGGTGGGTATTTTTGTTAATAAATATTCTTACATATTATTTTTAATAGATGAATATGATTCCATTGTAATTCTAATTGAGTATTAATATTTTTAGTAGGGCACTAAAAATTTTATTCAACACCTCATCTTTTCCCTTTTTCATAAACCAAATTCCCAAATACATATGTGGGTTTAAATGTAAATCATCTATTCAGTAATCCTAAATTCCATACCAGACCAATACCACACTATTTTAAGCACTTGAGCTTAAAATCATATTTTCATATCTGCTAAGGTAAGCCCATTTGTCTTTTTTTCCCCAAAATTTCTTGACAATTCTCATGCATTTTCTTTTCCAGATAGGTTTTAAAATTAGCTTAAGTTCCATAAAAATCCTTATCAGGCTTTTGATTCCATATTTAGTCATTAAACAGATGTAGAAAATCTGACAACCCAAACTTCTATTGCAATGTATTTATGTTGTTTCTAAGTTTTCATATTTATAAGCAGCTCTATAAATAACATTCATTTAGAAAAATCTTTGCTCACTAGTATGATTATTCAGCTATAATAAATTTCAAGAAGTGTAATTCCTAAGTCAAAGCATATACACTTTAGGGGAAGGGGTTGATAAGTAAGTATTGCCCAATTTACTTTGAGAAAGATTTTACCAATTTATATTCCCATAGGGCGTATTGGTGTGTTATTTCCCTATCCCACTATATGACTGGTTCATTAACAGTTTTTGGACCTTTGAAAATTTTGTAGGGTATATATTTCATTGTTTTGCTGTTTCTATGTGTTTTATATTAGTTTTCTATCATTACATGGCAAATTATCACAAATTTAGCAGCTTGAAACAACACCATTTATTATTATCTCACAGTTCTGTAGGGCAGAAATCCTGGTGGGTTGACTATGTTCTCTGTTGAGGGTCTCAACAGTGCTGAAATCAAGGTGTTAGCTGGACTTGCCTCTTATCTGGCAGCTCTGGAGAAGAATTCACTTCCAAGCTCGTTCAGGTTGTTGGCAGAATTTAGTTCCTTGTAGTTGTAGGACTGAGATCCCCATTTCCTTGTTGGCTGTCAGCTGGATGCCCTCTAGAAGCTGAGAGAGGCCACCCATATCTTTGCTCAAGTGGCTGCTTCCATCTCCAAGCCAGCAGTGGTGCATCCAGTACTTCTTGTGCTTCAAATCTCTGACTTCCCCTTCTGCCACTAGCCTTCGAAAACTGCTTTTAAAGGGTTCCTTGATTAGATTACAACAACTGGGATAATATCCCTATTATAAGGTGGACTGATTAGTAAACTTAATTACATCTGCAAAATCCCTTTTGTCATGTAATGTAACATAATCACAGGTATGATATCTCCTCATTCACAATTCTGGAAATCAGGTGAGAAACCTTGGGGCAGGGAGGCATTTTGGGATTCTGCCTAACATATTTATTTTCCCTTGTTCAAACAATTACATGCATACATTCTGGTTGTCAAAGATTCAATCAAAGGAGTAATGTACACAAAACAAAACATGAAAGACACCTTTCACCTCCCTTCCTTACATTAGAAGTACTAACTTAGAAGTAGCCTCTTACATTTTTTGTGGATAATGGGAGATGTTTCTGTAACTGACCACATTACTTACCTTCCTTATGTGTTCTAATGGTTTTTGTATTCTTTCTCTTTGGTTTTCCAGATGGATAATATCATCTGCAAATAATGATTTCCCCTCCTTATTGGATTTATGGTTCTTGTATTTCTTTATTTGATAGATTATGTTTTATTGAATTTCTAGAAAAATGTTACATAGTAGAGGCAACAGTGGACATCTTTGTCTTTCTCCTGGTTTTAATGAAACTTCTAGGGCAGTGTTTCCAAAACTGATGTTCTGGATGATAATAGATTTTTATCTGTTTTATTTTTTTTTCATTTTTATTGAGATTGTTCAGATACCATACAATTATCCAAAGATCCAAAGTGTACAATCACTTGCCCCTGGGTACCTTCATACACTTGTGCATCCATCACACTTAATTTTTGTTCAATTTTTAGAAACTTTTCGTTACTCCAGACAAGAAATAAAGTGAAAGATGAAAAAAGAAAAAAAGAAAAGGAAACTCTAATCCTCCCCTATCCCTAACCAACCCCCCTCAATTGTTGACTCGTCATATTGATATAGTACGTTTGTTACTATTTATGAAAAAATGTTGAAATACTACTAACTGTAGTATATAGTTTGTAATAGGTATATAGTTCTTCCCTATATGCTCCTCTATTATTAACTTCTAATTGTATTGTCATACATTTGTTCTGGTTCATGGAAGCAATTTCTAGTATTTGTACAGTTAATCACGGACATTGCCCACCATAGGATTCACTTTTATACATTCCCATCTTTTGACCTCCAGCTTTCCTGCTGGTGACATATATGACTCTGAGCTTCCCCTTTCCACCTCATTCACACACCATTCGGCGCTGTTAGTTATTCTCCCATCTTGCTACCAACACCCCTGTTCATTTCCAAACATTTAAGTTCATCCTAATTGAACATTCTGCTCATACTAAGCAACCACTCCCCATTCTTAAGCCTCATCCTGTATCTTGGTACCTTATATTTCATGTCTATGAGTTTACATATTATAATTCGTTCCTATCAGTGAGACCCTGCAATAATTGCCCTAATGTGTCTGGCTTACTTCACTCAGTATATTGCCTGCGAGGTTTTGTCATCAACCCATTTTTTTTTAAATATGGTTTTGTTCACACCCCATACATTCCATCCCAAGTAAATAATCGAAGGTTTTCTGCATGGTCATACATTTATGTGTTCACCACCTTCACCACTATCTATATAAGAGCATCTACATCTCTTCCACAAGGCAGGAGGGAGAGTCAAAGAAGGTAGAGAGGCAAAAGAAAGAGGAAAAAAAAATGACAGCTAGGAAGCAGCAAAAGGAAAAATAACCTTAAATCAAAGTAGAATAAAGAATCAGACAGTACCACCAATGTCAAGTGTCTAACATGCCTCCCCTATCTCCCCCTCTTATCTGCATTCACCTTGGTATATCACCTTTGTTACATTAAAGGAAGCATAATACAATGATTCTATTAGTTACAGTCTCTAGTTTATGCTGATTGCATCCCTCCCCCAATGCCTCCTCATTTTTAACACCTTGCAAGGTTGACATTTGCTTGTTCTCCCTCGTAAAAGAACATATTGGTACATTTTATCACAATTGTTGAATACTCTAGATTTCACCAAGTTACACAGTCCCAGTCTTTATCTTTCCTCCTTTCTTGTGGTGTCTCACATTCTCTCCACCTTCCTCTCTCAACCATATTCATAGTTACCTTTGTTCAGTGTTCTTACATTGTTGTGCTTCCATCTCCCAAAATTGTGTTCCAAACCACGCACTCCTGTCTTCTATCACCCTGTAGTGCTCCCTTTATTATTTCTTGTAGGGCAGTTGTCTTGTTCACAAAGTCTCTCATTGTCTGTTTGTCAGAAAATATTTTGAGCTCTCCCTCATATTTGAAGGACAGCTTTGCTGGATATGAGATTCTTGGTTGGCGGTTTTTCTCTTTCAGTATCTTAAATATATCACACCACTTCCTTCTTGCCTCCATGGTTTCTGTTGAGAGATCTGCACATAGTCGTATTAAGCTTCCTTTGTATGTAATGGATTGCTTTTCTCTTGCTGCTTTCAGGATTCTCTCTTTGTCTTTGACATTTGATAATCTGATTATTAAATGTCTTGGCGTAGGCCTATTCCTATCTCTTATGTTTGGAGTATGCTGTGCTTCTTGGATCTGTAATTTTATGTCTTTCATAAGAGATGGGAAATTTTCATTAATTATTTCCTGTATTATTGCTTCTGCCCCCTGTCCCTTCTCTTCTCCTTCTGGGACACCAATGATATGTACATTATTGTACTTGAGTTCCTGGAGACGTTCCTCATATTTTTTCATTCTTTTCTCCATCTGCTCCTTTGTGTGCAGGCTTTCAGGTGTTTTGTTCTCCAGTTCCTGAGTGTTTTCTTCTGCCTCTTGAGATCTGCTGTTGTATGTTTCCATTGTGTCTTTCATCTCTTGTGTTGTGCCTTTCATTTCCATAGATTCTACTAGTTGTTGTTTTGAACTTTTGATTTCTACCATATACATGCCCAGTGCTTCCTTTACAGCCTCTATCTCTTTTGCAATATCTTCTCTAAACTTTTTGAATTGATTTAGCATTAGTTGTTTAAATTCCTGTATCTCAGTTGAAGTGTACATTTGTTCCTTTGACTGGGCCATAACTTTGTTTTTCTTAGTGTAGGTTGTAATTTTCTGTTGTCTAGGCATGGTTTCCTTGGTTATCCAAATCAGGTTTTCCCAGACCAGAACAGGCTCAGGTCCCAGAGGGAAGAAATATTCAGTATCTGGTTTCCCTGCGGGTGTGTCTTAGAAAATTGCTCCACCCTTTGATGCCTCGGGTCACTGTGCTTTTCTGTCCAGCAGGTGTCACCTGTTACCCTATAATTCTTGACTGGTGTGAGGAGATATGGCTGTGTTCCCTCAGGCTCTGGGGTCTGGTTCTGAACGGAAAGGGCCCCACCCCTTTCCTCCTAGAGAAGACAGACCCCCCCCAGGTGGAGGTCATTAGCATTTCAGTGGTCTCGCTCTCTGCTTGTGCTGTCTCCACCCTTCCCTGAGTCACAGCCCTGGAAACTGAAAATGACTGGGGCTTTCTCCACTGAGCCAAAAAAGAAACAGTCTCCTTCAGACCCAGTCCAAGGCGACCCTCCGGCTCTCCCAGGTCAGTCATCACCCAAAGCCTCTGTCTGTTTTGGGGGATTCGTACCTGTAGTGAGCAGTTCACACTCGCTACTTAAAACCCCATTTGGAGCTCAGCTGAGCTGTATTCGCTTGCTGGGAGAGAGCTTCTCTCTGGCACCACGAGGCTTTGCAGCTCGGGCTATGGGGGAGGGGGTCTTCCGACCTGGTTCCGCAGGTTTTACTTACAGATTTTATGCTGTGTTCTCAGGCATTCCTCCCAATTCAGGTTGGTGTATGATGAGTGGATGGTCTCGTTTGTCCCCCCGCAGTTATTCTGGATTATTTACTAGTTGTTTCTGGTTTTTTGTAGTTGTTCCTGGGGGACTACTTAGCTTCCACTCCTCTCTATGCCGCCATCTTGCCCGAGTCCAGCTATCTGTTTTATTTTGAACATGTTCAAGCATACAGCAAAATTGAAAAAATTTTACAATGAACACCTGCATACCCACCACCTACACTCTACCATTAATGTTTTACTATACTTGCTTTATCACATCCATCTGTCTATCTATCCATCATTCAAACCACCTTATATGTTTTATGCATTTATTTCCTTTTCTTTTATTTGGACTCTCATGAGGTTTCTGTATTTTATTGATATTTTTCAAAGAATTATTTCTTGGATTTAATTTCCAATTCTACCGTTTTCTCCCTATTCTCTATTTAATAAATTATTATTTTCAGCTTTTATGTTTATTAATATCTTCCTCCAGTTTTCCCTGTTTTGCTGTTTTCTTTGTAATGGCTTGATTAAATGATTAGCTCACTGATTGTCAGCTTTCTTATTTCTAAAAGCATTTAAGGTTATGTGTTTTTTCTGTTCTTGACTTTAATATGCAGTGCTCTCATTCTCATTAGTTTCTAGTTTGTAAATTTAGTTTTGACTTCTTTTTGACCATTAGTTATTTAGAAGTGTTATTTTATTTTTGAGATGACTCAACATTTTAATTTTTTGACTGTTTTAGTTGTTAGAGTTTACTTGTATTGTACTGTGGTCCAATAATGTGACTTTTATTATTTTTACTACTGCAAATGTGTTATGCTTTATTTTGTGACTCAGTACTTGATCAAGTTTTGCAAGTGTTGCAGTGAATTTTTTTTTTAAATTAGTTTATAGGGTAAAAAATATCTGCTCCTCTAACCATTTTGTTAACATATTTTAATGGAATATTGTTTGGTATATATATTTGTGACAGAAGATAGTCTTGGTAGATAGTATCTTTTATCAGTATCCCTCTTCACCCTATTTAAAGGTTTTTGCCTTGAATACTAATTTTTCTAATATTCATGCCATCGCTTCTATATGTATTATATATACATATCTTTATATATTTTTTACTGATTACACAATGTCAGACAACCCATAAATTATTCTAATATAATTAACAACTGTTAACAGCATTGTGTATATTTTTCCAGATCTTTTTCTATGTATTTATTTACACACATATGTATCGTAATATAGATTTTTAATACAAAAAAGAGGGATTATGCTGTATGTTTTTCAACATGCTTTATTAAATAAATAAATAAATACATAGATAAATAAATAAAACTTAATCTTGAAATCCTCTCTATTTCAGTGCATGAACATCTTCCTTATTCTTTTTAACTAATCTCTGGAACTGGCATTTATACAAAACGTTTGGCCCATCACTATTTCCTTTTATTTCCGTTCAAATATCACTTTAAGGAATCCTTCTCTGACCCCTCCAAAAACTGAGCCACAGCGCCCTGTGATACAGTAGACAGTGAGTTCCTCAAGGGCAGGGACTATGTCTGTTTTGTTCACATTTTGTATCCCAGCACCTAGCACAGTGCCTGGCAACAGTATCTGTTCAATAAGTATTTTTTGAAAGAATGAATGAACAACCCCTATGCCCATTTTACAGGTTACAAAGCTATGCTAATTTAAGTAACAGTAATCTATAAGAAATCCCATGAGGATCCTCAGTAATAAGATGAGGTAATAATAGAATATGGGTGTCTTAACATATCAATACTTAAAAGATTTACCTTAGTTTTTGATTTGCTGCATAGAGTGGATGTTCATTTGGATTGTTACTGAGTTTTCATTATTCTAGAGCGTGTTGAAACAAACATCCTTATAGATATATCTTTGTGCATGTATGTACTTCTATAAGATAAGTTCTAGAAATGTAATTGCTTCAGAGTGTTCGCATTTTACAATTGGATATATATTGTCAAATTGCCTTCCAAAAGAGATTGTACAAATTTATATTCATAGTACCAGAATGCGATAGTGTTTTCTCCCCACCCCCTTGTCAAAGGTGTGTAATTTTACTAATTTTTTCTTTGCCAATCTGATACTTGTCACTGCTTTCATTTTCATTTCTTTGATTTGGTAAGTCTCTTAATTTGTTTCCTAGCCATTTGTACTCTCCTCCTCCTCCTTCTCCACCTCTTCCTCCTCTTCCTTTAAATGTATAGCTTGTTTGTTTTGTTTCTCATGTCTTTGTTGTGCAGTTGGTCTTTTCTTATTTATTTGTATTAGATCTTTTTATATTGTGGATAAAACCATTTCTCTTCCAGAAGCAAATATTTTCTTCAGTTTGTTGATTATCCTGTAACCTTGTAAATTTGTTTCCTAGAATATACAAATTTAAAAATGTTTATATAATCAAATTACTGATCATTTTACATATAACAGCTGATCTTTGTCATTTACTTCTCCTGTGATATGTAGACAGTGAGTTACTCAAGGGCAAGGACTATGTCTGTTTTGTTCACATTTTGTATCCCAGCACCTAGCACAGTGCCTGGCAACAGTACCTGTTCAATAAATATTTTTTGAAAGAATGAATGAACAACCCCTATGCCCATTTTACAGATACTTGAAAGGCTTCCCTCCCTCAAGATTAAAGAACTCTTTATTCAAGTATTCTTCTAATACCTTTATGGTCTTAATTTTTATGTTTAAATATATATTCCTGTATTAGTTAGGGTTCTCTAGGGAAGCAGAATCAATGAGAGGTATCTATGACTATAAAATTTATAAAAGTGACTCACGCATTTGTGGGTATGCACGAGTCCAAATTCTGTAGAGCAGTCAGCAAACTGTCAACTCCAAGGAAGATGTCTGATGAACTCCTCAGGAAACAAACCGGCAACTTCGACGAACTCCTCAGGAAATGAACTGGGATCTTTGATGAACGTGTTCGATGAATTCTTCAGAAAACGAACTGGCAACTTCAATGAACTCCTCAGGAAGTGCTTCACTGGACAGCTGAAGAAGAAGTGAAGGTCCTCTATCTGTCTTGCTTATAAGTCTTCAACGGATTAACTGGATTAAATCCAGCCAATTGCATTCTCTCATTGTGGAAGACATGCCCTTTGGTGAGTCATCAGTCACAGCTGCAGTCAATTGACTGACGATATAATAAACCAGCCTGTTGGTTTATTAACCAGCCACAAACATTCTCGCAGCAATTGTTAGGCCAGTGTTTGCTTGACCAGACAGCTGGGTACTATCACCTGGCCAAGTTGACACATGAACCTAACCATCACAGTCCACCCCTTGTCAACTTGGCAGTTATACACATCACCTAAAACCATACTTTATCTCTAAGTAGATAACAATAACAGACATATATTTTGCCTAACAATACTCTGCTGTGCAGCATACAACTGGAAACACACTAAATCTCTCCAGAATAGGGTGCAAGTCCTTGGGTGACATTAGCTCTTAAAATTGATTTCCTTTAGCTTAAATACAGCAAAATGAACAGTAGGGGTTATGCCATATGATAAGGGGATAAGACAGAGAAGAAAGCAAAGATATTTGCTTTACAGACAAATGCAAACATAATCATAACAAAACACGGAGGAAATATTCATGCCATCATAGTCCTCGTTTCTGTAACTGGCCACATGGCTGGAGTTCATATTTATCACTACCTTCTCCCACTACCCATTCCATGTTCCCTTTACCCTCAGCAAGCACTTCAGCTGGCCGTGGTTCTTTCCCTGCTGGGGTGACCCAAACCTTCATTCCTGAAGTTTCTTGGCATTGGTAGTCCTGCCTGGATTGGGTTGTTGCAGTTTTCCATTGACTTTAATCACAGGGCATGGTAATACTAAGAGATGCCCTAGGGGATCGCCTGTATTCCAGGGAAACTGTTCTTTACCTCCATTGTGTAGTTGCAGTGCTATTTCCCCTTGATAGTCAGGATCAATCACCCCAGCCAGTACAGTAATCGCCTTCCTTGCCTGTTGATTCAGAGGCATAAGAAGACCAAGATGACCAGGTGGCAGTCTTAACAATGGGATTATTGTTGTGTTTCCTGGTGGAAGCACTCCTTTTGGAACCAAGACCTGTAGACCAGCCGAGCTTAAGCTTGCAGGGACAGGAAGCAAAAATTTACCTACTGGATCACTAGGAGTGATAGTGAGTGGTGCCACTCCTGTTTCCACCCCTTGATTCCTGGACCCATGAATCCTGGCTATGGGAGAAACAGCACCATAGAGTAGACACTGATTCAGAGCATACACATCCTCCTGGAGAACACTGCCCCAACCCTGCAAGGTATTGCCACCTAGTTGGTGTAACTGAGTCTTCAACAGGCCATTCCACTGTTCTATCAACTAGCTGCCTCTGGATGATGAGGAACATGGTAAGACTACAGAATTCCAAGAGCATGTGCCCATTCCCTCACTTCATTTGCTTAGAAGTGGGTTCCTTGGTCTGAAGCAATGCTGTGTGGAATACCATGACGGTGGATAAGGCATTCTGTAAGTCCATGGATGGTAGTTTTGGCAGAAGCATGTCGTGCAGGGAAGGCAAACCCATATCCGGAGTATGTGTCTATTCCAGTAAGAACAAATCGCTGCCCCTTCCATGATGGAAGTGGTCCAATGTAATCAACCTGCCACCAGGTAGCAGGCTGATCACCTCAGGGAATGGTGCCATAATGGGGACTGAGTGTGGGTCTCTGCTGCTGGCACATTGGGTACTCAACAGTGGCTGTGTCCAGGTCATCCTTGGTGAGTGGAAGTCCATGTTGCTGAGCTCATGCATAACCTCCATCCCTACCACCAAGACCACTTTGTTTATGAGCCCATTGGGCAATGACAGGAGTTGCTGGGGAAAGAGGCTGATTGGTATCCACCAAATGGGTCATTTTATCCACCTGGTTATTAAAATCTTCTGCTGAAGTCACCCTCTGGTGAGCATTCACATGGGACACAAATATCTTCATGTTGTTTGCCCACTCAGAAAGGTCTATCCACATACTCCTTCCCCAGACTTCTTTGTCACCAGTCTTCCAATCATGTTCCTTCCAAGTCCCTGACCATCCAGCCAAACCATTAGCAACAGCCCAGGATACAAACTCACCTCTGGCCACTTCCCCTTCCAAGCAAAGTGAACAACCAGGTGAACAACCAGGTGCACTGCTTGAAGTTCTGCCCACTGGGAGGATTTCCCCTCAGCACTGTCCTCCAGGGACATCCCAGAAAGGGGCTGCAGTGCTGCAGCTGTCCACTTCTGGGTGGTGCCTGCATATCATGCAGAACCATCTGTAAACCAGGCCTGAGTTTTCTCTTCCTCAATCAATTGATTGTAAGGAGTTCCCCAAGATGCCATAGCTGTGGGCTGGGAAAGAGAAGGTAAGGTGGAAGGAGTGGGGGCCATTGGCATTTGAGCCACTTCCTCATGTAATTTACTTGTACCTTCAGGACCTGCTCATGCTCTATCTCATATATACCATTTCCATTTTATGATGGAGTGCTGCTGTGCATGCCCAACTTTATGGCTTGGTGGGTCAGACAACACCCATCTCATGATAGGTAACTCAAGTCTCATGGTAACTTGGTGGCCCATGGTTAAGCATTCTGTCTCTACTAAGGCTCCGTTGCAGGCCAACAGTTGTTTCTCAAATGGAGAGTAGTTATCTGCAGAGGATGGTAAAGCTTTACTCCAAAATCCTAAGGGCCTGTGTTGTGATTCTCCTATAGGAGCCTGCCAAAGGCTCCAAACACCATCTCTATTTGCCACTGACACTTCCAGCACCATTGGGTCAGCTGGATCATATGGTCCAAGTGGCAGAACAGCTTGTACAGCAGCCTGGACTTGTCGCAGAGCCTCATCTTGTTCTGGCCCCCACTCAAAGCCAGAAGATTTTCTGGTCACTCAGTAAATGGGCTGGAGTAGCACACCTAAATGAGGAATATGTTGTCTCCAAAATCCAAAGAGCCCAACTAAGCGTTGTGCCTCTTTTTTGGTTGTAGGAGGGGTCAGATGCAACCTTATCCTTCACCTTAGAAGGACTATCTCGACAGGCCCCACACCACTGGACACCTAGAAATTTTACTGAGGTGGAAGTCCCCTGTATTTTTGTTGGATTTATCTCCCATCCTCTGCCACACAAATACCTTACCAACAAATCTAGAGTAGTTGCTACTTCTTGCTCACTAGGTCCAATCAACATGATAGCATCAATACAGTTGACCACTGTGACGTGGAAGGGAGAAATGATCAAGATCCCTGCGGACAATATTATGACATAGGGCTGGAGAGTTGATATAACCCTGAGGTAGCACAGTGAATGTAAACTGCTGGCCTTGCCAGCTGAATGCAAACTGTTTCTGGTGGTCCTTACTGACAGCAATTGAGAAAAAAGCATTTGCCAGATCAATAGCTGCATACCAGGTACCAGGGGATGTGTTGATTTGCTCAAGCAGTGATACCACATCTGGAACAGCAGCTGCAATTTGAGTCACCACCTGCTTAAGCTTACAATAATCCACTGTTATCCTCCCAGACCCATCTGTTTTCTGCACAGGCCAAATAGGAGCGTTGAATGGGGATGTGGTGGAAATCACCCCCCCCTGCCTCCTTCAAGTCCTTAAGAGTGGCATTAATCTCTGCAATCCTTCCAGGAATCTGGTATTGCTTCTGGTTCACTATTTTGCTAGGCAGGGGCAGTTCTAGTGGCTTCCACTTGGCCTTTCCCACCATAATAGCCCTCACTCCACAAGTCAGGGAACCAACGTGAGGATTCTGCCTGTTGCTGAGTATGTCTATTCCAATTATGCATTCTGGCACTGGGGAAATAGCCACGGAATGGTCCAGGGACCCACTGGACCCACTGTGAGATGGACCTGAGCTGAAACTTCATCAATCACCTGACCTCCATAAGCCCCAACTCTGACTGGTAGACCAGAGTGACATTTTGGGTCTCCGGGAATTAATGTCATTTCTGAACCAGTGTCTAATAATCCATGAAATATTTCATTTCCTTTTCCCCAATGCACAGTTACCCTGGTAAAAGGCACTTCCTTGGGAGGAAGATTAACAGTATACATTTTTGGCAGTGTAACAGGGTCCTTCCCCATGGGTACCCGGCCTTCCCTTCATTCTAGGGTCTCTGGATCTGTAAACTGTCTCAAGTCTGGGAATGGATTAAGGGGCTGTGACTTTCTGTTTTTGTAATTCAGGGGAGACTTTTGTTCACGTGATCTAGAATTCTTCTGCCTATATAGTTCAAACAAGAATTTAGTCAATTGCCCATGTATTTTACTACTTGGTACTCCATCATCCACTAGCCAACGCCATAAGTCTCTGCGAGTCATATTATTTTGATTGCTGCTTGGAGCCTGTTTTCCATTATGGTATCCATGCCCACTTTGTGGTGATTAACTGCAGCCACTTCACTTCTTCCGACTTGGGACCCAATTATCCCTATTGTGTTTAAGGATTCCAGCTCAGTGACAGCAGTTCCTACAGTAATATCTGACCTACAGGAAAGGGCGACTACAGAGCTCTTCAAGGATGATGGAGCTAGTCTCACAAATTTATTCCTCACAGTCCTGGTAAAAGGTGTGTCCTCTGGACATTCCAGCAGTGTGTGATCAGGTCTTCCATGATAAATCCACTCTAACATTCCAATCTCTCTAAGCCTTTGAATCCCTTCCTCCACAGTGTACCAGGACAGTTCTGGCATTTCAGCCTCTGGTAATGCTGGTCACCTTTTGATCCATGTTTCAGCCAACTACCCAAATAAACTGTTAACACCCTTTCTAACCCCTCAAGCTACAACATTGAATGCAGAATCTCTGCTTAGTGGGCCCATATCAGTAAATTCAGCCTGATCCAACCTTATATTCCTTCCACCATTATCCCACACCCTTAATATACATTCCCACACATATTCCCCTGGTTTCCGTCTGTATAAGTTGGAAACTCATACAGTTCTTTTGGAGTATAGTGTACTACTTCATAGGTCACACTTTGTACCTCACCCTTCAGGGTCTTTTGGGACTTTAGTCTAGTTATAGGTCTTGAAGCGAAGACTGGTGGTGGGAGTGGATCATGAAAAGAGTTAAAATTATCCCTCAAGCCATTTACCTCAGGACATTCTGTTGCATTTTCATCTCTTAAAACAGGATTAATCTTTCCAGACAGAGGAGTGAGGGTTGCTTCCTCAGGGGAGGTGATTACAGGCATTGAAGGGTTAATCTCCTTAGGTGGGGGTTGGGTGGCAGGCTCCTTAGGGCAGACTGGAGGTGGGGAAGCTGTTTCCTCAGGACAGCCCTCTGCAGGTAAATCTAATAATGACTCAGCAGAATCCAGGGTTCCAATGTCCTCACTGCCATTATTATCAATCAATATGTCCCCATCCCAAGTTTCCAGATCCAATTGTTTTCCAATCAATGCCTTTACTTTAACAGCAGACACCCTGAGAGGTTGAGATTTTAGTTTATGTTGTAAATCTGCTACTCATACAATGAGAGTCTTCATCTGGTTTTCAGAAACTTCAAGTCTGCGGGCACAGGAAATAAGATTTTCTTTCAGGGCACACATAAAAAACTTTACATCTGTCATACAGCATTTAAGTTTTGAATTTGAAGGCTTTAGCTTGTCCCTTTTTCTCACAACTATACCCAAAGTATCTAAGAGCAGCCAGCCAACATCATTATACCTCTTAATTCTGCAAAACTCTGTGAAGGTGTTGAAAACACTGTCACCCAAAGCCTTGCTTCATACTAGAGTATGATTAGGAGAATCAAATGGTGCTATTTTGCTTATCTCCTTTGCCAACTCATGCCATGGACTGTCAGTGCCCTCTTGATTATTGGAAATAGAGTCAATAGTGCCTTTAAATCTAATCAGAGTAGAAAACAAATTGTAAAAGCCCATTTTAAGATTCTGTTTCTCAAGAACCACTCCTGGTACCAAGTTGTATTAGTTCGGTTTCTCTAGGGAAACAGAATCAATGAGAGGTGTCTATGACTATAAAATTTACGAAAGTGACTCACGCAACTGTGGGTATACATGAGTCCAAATTCTGTAAAGCAATCAGCAAACTGTCAACTCCAAGGAAGATGCCTGATGAACTCCTCAGGAAATGAACTGGGATTTTCAATGAATGTGTTCGATGAATTCCTCAGGAAACGAACCACAACTTTGATGAACTCAGGAAATGCTTCACTGGGTAGCCGAAGAAGAAGTGAAGGTCCTCTATCTGTCTCACTTATAAGTCTTCAACTGATTAACTGGATTAAATCCAGCCAATTGCACTCTCTCATTGTGGAAGACATGCCCTTTGGTGAGTCATCAGTCATAGCTGCAGTCAATTGACTGATGATTTAATAAACCAGCCTGTTGGTTTATTAACCAGCCACAAACGTCCTCACAGCAATCGTTAGGCCAGTGTTTGCTTGACCAGACAGCTGGGTACTATCACCTGGCCAAGTTGACACATGAACCTAACCATCGCAGTTGCATATGGGATTTGTTTTCATATATAGTACAAATATAGAGTTCCAACTTTGATTTTTTCCCAATAGCTACCAAATTTCCACATAATTTTTACCCATTCATTTGGAATTCCCCCTTTATCAAATCCTAAACTCCTGTACATTTAGGGTCTATCTCTTGAATCTTCTGTTCCATTGTGTAATGTAGTTAAGTTCTGAAACCAGATTATCCGGGCTTTTACCAAGCTCAGCTTTTGTGGTTTTCTCCATAAAATGGGAATAATACTAGGTGCCTCATAGAGTTGTGACTACTAGATGAGTTCATTCATGTACAGTTCTTAGAACAGTCCCTGGCACATAGTACATTCTTGATATTTTGGTAGTATTTATTATTTCTAAATTTTTATTATTGTGTTTATCAATTTTCACAGTACACAATCATACCACCTGCATATAATGATATTTTTATCACCTTTTTGCGGAATGATTCCTAAGCAAACTTGAATAATTGACTTGAATAGATGGCTTATAACAACTCTACTTATTTGCTTCCCTCATATTTTATCCAAATAGGGGTCATAACTCCAGAAAGTTAGGAAGAGAGAGGAGAGGAGAGGGAAATAAAACTGTCCTTTTCACAGATAATGTGATTGTCTACATTAAATATCCCAAATAAAACAAACACACTCCTAAAACTTATGAGTTTAGCAAGGTTGCAGGATGCAAGGCTGAGACACAAATTTCTATATACTGGCAATGAACAATACCATTTAGAATACCCCTCCCCCCAATTAAATACTTAGGTAAAAATCTAAAAAGACATATATGGGAACTGTATACTGAAAACTAGAAAAAGCTGATGGAAAAAATCAATGAAGACTTAAATAAATGGAGACACATATCATGTACATGGATTTTAATGCAACATAGTAAAGATGTTTATAGATTAAATGCAAATCCTACTAAAATCTCAGCAGTGGTTTTTGTAGTTACAGACAAATTGCCTCTAAAATTTATATGGGAAGGCAAAGGAAACAGAACAGCAAAACTATTTTGAAAATGATGAATAAAGTTGGAGGAATCACATAACCTAATTGTAAAGACTTGCTGTATAGCTACAGTAATCAAGGCAGTGTGGTATTGACAAAGGGATAGATGTATAGACCAAAGGAATAGACTAGAGAATGAAAAAATATACCCACACAAATATGGTCAATTGATTTTTAGAAATGTTTATTCTAGTAATGTATATACAACCCAAATCAATTGATTCTTGACAAAGGTGGAAAAGTAATTCAATGGAGAAATGACATTCTTTTTAACAGTGTTGGAACAACTGGAATCCATATATAAAAAAATGAACCTTGACCAAAA
Source organism: Choloepus didactylus (assembly GCF_015220235.1). Lineage (NCBI taxonomy): Eukaryota > Metazoa > Chordata > Mammalia > Pilosa > Megalonychidae > Choloepus > Choloepus didactylus. The sequence goes on along the minus strand of NW_023637605.1, from coordinate 329,813 downwards.
CTTCATACCTTATACAAAAATTAACTCAAAATGGATAAAAAATCTGGAGCTAAACATAAAACTATGAGATTTTTAGAAGAAAACATATGGAAAAATCTGGAACTCTCATGTATTGCATGAGAATGCAAAATGGTAAGGCCACCCTAGAAAACAGGCAGTTTCTTATAAAGGTAAGTGTGCATTTACTATCTGACCCAACAATCCAAATCCTGGGTATTTACTCCAGAGAAATGAAAACTGATGTTCACACAAAACCTGTACATGAAAGTTGAAAGAGTCTCGGTTCATAATCTCCCAAATCTGGAAAAAACCAAAATATCTTTCAAGAGGAAACTGAATAAACAAGCTGTGGTGAATCTGCTACTACTCATCAGTAAGAAGGGATGAACATACAGCAGCTTGGATGAATCTCAAAGGCATTAAGCCCAGTGAAAGCAGACAATCTCAAAACGTTACATGCTATATGTTTCTATTTCTATGACATTCTTGAAAATTCAAAACTATATTGGAAAAGAAAAGATCAGGGGTTAGGCTTGGGGAGAGGTTTGACTTCAAATCAATAGCATGATGGAGATTTTGGGGGTGATAGAACTGTTCTGTATCCTGATTGTGGTCATGGCTACACAAATCTATATGTGTTTAAAATTCATGGAACTATACAGAAAAAATCAATTTTAAGGTATGCTAATTAAAAAAATAAAATACAAAAAGCAGTGCTAGAATTAGAATGACAATTGCTATGTCAGTGGGTCAGAGTACACAAATACAGCTTTGTCTAGCCATTTCTTTATCCTTACAATTTCTTTTGGGAATTTCAAGCTCACTGTTAAATATCCTAAGCACAGAGAAGTCTCTGCACCCAAACTAGATAGCCCTGTCATGTCTTGCAAAGTGCAACAATTAGAATTCTTTCAGTTGCGAATAACAGCAAAACAAGCACAAAGAGGATCAACCAATAAGGCCATTAAATACAGTTTCCCCCCATCCTGTTCCACTATCCTCAGCCTGCTCATTATTCACCTTATGATCACAAGATGGAAGGCAAAGGTAGCTACTCAGGCATCATGTGGTCAAATGATAACATCAAAAAGCTGGAAGAAAGAACATAATCGTCTTGTGTCCCTTAATAGGACCAAGAGAAATATTACCCAGGTGCTCCCAGAACATATTCCTTCTTATCTCATCAGCCAGCAATTGTGTATCATGCCTTGCCAATCATTTAGCAAGGGAAATAGAATTACCATGACTATCTCAGACTACTGCTACTCATACGGTGGTTCCTGGACTGGTGCTAGTCTATAAACTATTGGTTACCAGTCTGTGACAAGCTAAATATAAAAATTGAGACTACACATATATCAACTTTTCTAACAAGGTGACAGAGTAATTATGCCTTTGAATCTAATAAAAATTTTTGACTTATATTTTGTATGTCTTCATTTGAGAAGCCCAGCTGCCTTGATATAAACGGTTGCCCTAAATGTGAGCAAACGTGGTAGAGGAGGGTGGGCGATTTCTTAGGGAGGAAGGAACTGAAAAATGGCCTTTGGGTAAAGCATGGACAGTGTCGGAAGTACAAAAAACCATGGAAACAATGTTGCTCCTAGAAACCCTGGAAAATTCCAGAGAGGAATGAAGTAAGCTCTTTTTCTGGCTTTACTTGTACACTCACCTGCAGTGTTAACCATTCCCAGGGGAGTAGAGTCCTGAGCAGTCAGGTGGAATTGGGCCTCTCCTCAGAAGGGGCTAGGCCCAATCTTAGCCATATCCCAAAAAACCTTTCTCCCAGCTGGCACAACACTGTCTCTATTTTTTCTGATACTGGATGGTTGCTCCTTAAAAGGCTATTACTGGTCAACATGCACCCATCTTGCTCACAACAACAGCAAAAACAAAACAAAAGGGCAAAAAATTTTAGGCACATCCAATCAGCTGGCCTTCCCCCTGACAGCAGGTTTCAAACTTTTTTGAGCTTGATTCATAGACTAAAAAGCATATATTACATCACAACTCAGTACGTACACATTCATACATGCCTGAAACCCATGTTTCACAAAATAATATTTATCCTTACTGTGTAAAATGCACTTAAAAAATTCTATTGAATTTTTTTTCATTTTTTAAAATGCTAGTCTCATCCCACTAAATTGATTTTACAACCTGCCAATGGTTTACTACCTGCAGTTTGGAAAAAAACTACCCTAAGGGGTTAGGCGTAATGCTTCCCAATTCCAGAGGCCTTTAGAGTGACCACCAGTTCTCAGGGTGGAATGTTGTGGCTCTCTCTGCAATCAGCCATCAGGACTTGAGCCCAGGACAATCCCTCTACAACCTTAACTTTTTCCTAATAAGTTTCCCTGACCTCAGAGCTCTGGCCTCCTAAATCAGCTGTCTTAGCAGTGAGAAGGCTGGAAGCCCTCCAGGCTGTTCATGGAGGCTGGGTTGCCCTAGCAACTCTTAGCTGTAATTGACTCCTGCAGTCACCTGCTCCAGCCTAGCCTGATTCTCCATAAGGCGGGCTACGGCCCCTTTTCTCCTGCCTTTCATAACAATTTTTCCATCTTTGTTAAATAGATAGATGCCTTTTCATTCCTCCCCTTCTTGATGGGTGGTCAGATTCTTGGCACACACCTCCCTGGCACTGTCCACCTTGCCAAATACTTGCTCTGACTGCTCTGACATGATTAAACACTCAGGGATATGGATGGTTTGCATTTCTTTCATATCACAAACAACCTCTGGTGCTGATCGATTTGAATCAGAGATCACAAACACAAATATAGGCAGGGCTAGGCAGGCCATACAAAAGTGGGGGCCATGTGCAAACCCCTTCCTAAAAGAAGCAAAGATTACTCAGTCCAGTTGATTTTGCCATACAGAAATGTATATACACATGGCCAGGATCTTCCAACTTTTCCAGAGAAGCCATAAAATCTGGGTTTTTTAAAGGAACTCTATCAATTTTTATATGCTGACAAGTAATTTTTAAAATATTTTTTAAAACTCTTATGGTCTAAATCAAACACATCTATGGGCTGGATCTGTTCAGCAAACTACTAGTTTGCAAGCTCTGTTTTAAGCTCTTTTATCCTCTGTCTTTTATTTGGACTTGATGTCCTCTGCCATCTGGGGCCAAAACAAAGACAAAAACAAAAGTACAATAACTGGGCTTAAATTAGCTGTAAACCTCTCTCCCTCTGTGTTAGTTAGGGTTCTCTAGGGAAACAGAATCAACGAGAGATATCCGTAAATATAAGATTTTATAAAAGTGTCTCATGCAACTGTGGGTATGCATAAGTCCAAATTCCGTAGGGCAGTCAGCAAACTGGCAACTCTGAGGAAGGTCTTTGATGAACTCCTCAGGCAGCGAACTGGCAACTTCAATGAACGTGTTCCATGAACTCAGGAAACCAACTGGTGACTTCGATGAACTCCTCAGGAAACGCTTCACTGGTTAGCCAAAGAAGTGAAGGTCCTCTGTCTCGCTTAAAAGTCTTCAACTGATTGGATTAAATCCAGCTGATTGAATTCTGTCATTGTGGAAGACACACCCTTCATTGAGTCATCAGTCACAGCTGCAGCCAATTGACTGATGATTTAATAAACCAGCCTTCTGGTTTATTAACCAGTCACAAATGTCCTTGCAGTAACAGGCCACTGCTTGCTTGAGCAGGCACCTGGACACCATCACCTGGCCAAGCTGACACATAAATCTAACCATCACAGCCTCCCAGATGGCCACAGTAATCAGCAAGACATTTAAGAGGAGTTCTTGGGGACAAAACCAGTTGGTTCCACCGTTTTTATGGGGTATGGGCACACCCAGATCTACATATTATTCCGTTCCAGATTATTCCAGAGAAGCAGTGAAAATATAAGGCCATTGGAGAAAGCCCTGACCTCTTTAGGAGAGAGTCCTTGGTTCTTCTCCTTGACCACATCCATCAGTTAGGTGACTTTTACCTTTCCTGTATTCCCACCTGTACATGAAATAGATACTTCTGCCCTTCCAAATATATTGGGAGGAAAGCATCACAACACACAAATTGGTGAGATTACAAAATGCAATTGAATACATATTGCTCAGCCCCTAATGAGCTCTCTGCACTCTCTTTTTTCAGAACTCCTTTACCTACTGCACACGTGTCCTCCCCTCTGCTGCTCCTTGAGACCAGCCTGGCAGGATGAGCTCAGCCCCTCTGGGGGAGTCCTGCAGTTGTATGAGTACTCTTTCTGTGACCAGCGGGGTGAGAGGGTCTATCATACAGACCCATCTATCCCCTCAGGAGGATCCAAAAGTCTAGGCTTGGGGATGAAACAGCTAAAAACCTATTTCAGGCTGCAAGCCACAGACCTATTCTCCAAACAAGTCTTGCTAATAACTCTCCATATTCTGATGCCTTCTTGGCTCCTGTTCCTGTTTCTCAATTAAATCAGAATGTAGGGGATAGACTAGTGTGATTATATGACCCTTAGAGAGATCTCATGGTATATGGGTGGGAAAACCTTGATAAATGGGTACAACGACTGGTATTTGAAAACTAGAGTAACATTTGCATGGTGGTGGTGGTGGTGGGGAGAAGCCTAAGTCTCTTTTTGGGAAGATGGTGACGGGTATGCACAGGTGATGCAGCTGCTTTGCTCCACAAAAGCAGGCTTAGAAAGTACTGGCCTCATGGGCTTTTGACCTTATACTGTGACTGGTGTCTAAAAGTAAGTGGACCCATGCATGCCCTACCTAGTCAGAACAGACTGTGCATGCTTTTGTGGCTGAGACAGGGATTAGAGTATCAGGAATAGAATAGTTGAGTTCTGATTAAGTCACACCTCAAATCGGAGCTTCAAAAATCAGGTCTTTCCAGTATCAGAGGGCTGAAAAATATTTGCTCCTTTTTCTTATTTTTCACCCAAGACTATAGGCTGGGACTTTAAACTACAAAAATAGCTACTTTCCATGTGAACCACAAAGTACTAAAAAGTGAGGTTATATCTTTTACATTTTAGTAGTTGGCATTCTATCAGTGCTGTTCCTCTATCTTTTCTGAATTGTACCCAGTTCTAGAGACAAGGAAAAATTATGGAGGGGCTGGCTTCTTGAATTTTTGTATTAGGCTCCTATACTCACTACCCCCCGTTCTAGTTTGCTAATGCTACCGGAATTAAAACACCAGAGATGGATTGGCTTTTATAAAAGGGGGTTTATTTGGTTACACAGTTACAGTCTTGAGGTCATAAGGTGTCCAAGGTAACACATCAGCAATTGGGTACCTTCACTGGAGGATGGCCAATGGTGTCTGGAAAACCTCTGTTAGCTGGGAAGTCATGTGGCTGGTGTCTGCTCCAAAGTTCTGGTTTCAAAATGGCATTTTCCCAGGGCATTCCTCTCTAGGCTGCAGTTCCTCAAAAATGTCACTCTTAGTTGCACTTGGGATATTTGTCCTCTCTCAGCTTCTCCAGAGCAAGAGTCTGCTTTCAATGGCTGTCTTCAAACAGTCTCTCATCTGTAGCTCCTGTGCTTTCTTCAAAGTGTCCCTCTTGGCTGTAGCAGCTTGCTCCTTCTGTGTGATCTTATATAGTGCTCCAGTAATTTAATTCAGCCCCACCCTGAATGGGCGGGCCAACACCTCCATGGAAATCATCCAATCAGGGTCATCACCCACAGTTGGGTGGGGCACATCTCCATGGAAACACTCAAAGAATTACAATCTAATTAACACTGATAAGTCTGCCCACACAAGATTACATCACAGATAATGGCGTTTGGGGGACATAATACATTCAAACTGGCACACCTCCCCTCACTGCATCTATATGTTTAGCTCTGGATTTATTAATTACATGAGCCATGACCATGACCATGACTTTGAATTTTAAAGATCCAGACTACGGGCAGTTCATTTTACCAAGGTACAGAGAGAGAAATGGGAGCCCTTATCATTTAAAGGACATATGATCTTGTATTGAAGTGGAGGAAAAACTCATAAAATTATTAAAATTCCAAAGGCTAAGAAAAAAAATGACAACTACCTCCTCAAGGAATATAGTTTCCTCATAAAATCAAGGAGTTACTGGATTTCTTTTAAAATATTGCTCCATATTGATTTATTTGAGTGAAATGACATGATATCTGGGATTTGTTTTTAAAATGCTCCAGAAAAAATGCAGGTATAGATTAATTAAAACTGGCAAACTGATGATAAGTGTTGAAGCTGAGTGGTTAATTATACTATTCTTAGGGGTTTATTACAGTATTCTTTCTACTTTTGTGTTCTTTTGAAATTTCTCATAATAAAAAGTTAGAAAAATAAAAACAAGCTTCAGTCTTACTGTCAGAACAAGAGCAGTGGGAGAGTGAGAGAAAAAAATACAGGAATATATGCTGTTTAAACTGGAGAAAGAGAGGGATTTCCTAAGGAAAACATGATCTTGGAGAACAAGCTAAGCAGAGATGAAAGAGAAAAGAAGATATACCCAGATCTAAATGTTTTTAAAGGTGGAACTAGAAAACAGGGAGATAATTTAATTGTTACTGTGTCAGAGAGATTGACTAGGTAACAATGAGAACAGGGAGAGATAAGGAGAGAAGACAAAATGAACTGGAATTACCAGCGAGGGTCCAGATTTAAAATGCTATTGAGCAGTGTCTTCCTAAAGTTTAAATTAGAAAGTCCATATTTAAAGAAATTGGGGAATCACCATGTGGTATGCAAAATGGCCCACAAATATGTCCATGCTCTAATCCCTGGAAACTGGAAATATGTTATTTTATATGGCAAAAGGGACTTTGCAGGTGTAATTAAAGGTACAGACTTTAAAACAGGGAGATTATCCTGGATTTTCTGAGTTGGCTTAATATAATAACACGAGGTCTTAAAGGCAGAGAACTTTCCCCAGCAGGCAGCAAGAGAGATGTGGCAAAAGAAAAAGAGAGATTCCATGTGTGAGATGTTGGGGCCCACATGCAAGAATCATAGAGATGCCTATAGCACCTAAGGGTGGCCTCTGGTTGACAGTCAACAACGAAATGGAACCTAAGTTCTACGTCTGTAAAGAATTAGATTTTGCCAACAATCAGAGTAAGTTTGGAAGCAGATATTTTTCAGACCCTCCTGCTAAGGACCCAGCTAGCGTATGCCTTAATTAAGGCTTTATGAAACCCGAAGAAGAGAAACCAGATGAGCCGATCTGGACTTCTGACCTACAGAACTGTGAGAGAATAAATTTGCATTGTTTAAGCCTCTAAGTTTGTAGTAATTTGTTACAGTAGCAATAGGAAACTAATACACACCAGCATATTAAGTGGGTAATAAAATTTTGATAGATTTATGAAGGCAAGACTAAAAAGATTATTGTAAAATATTTCAAGCATTTTAGAAGAATTTCAAGGCAACACAGTTGTGGGTTAGGAAGCAGGTATGAAATGTTCTTAGGGGAACATGCTCAGGACAGACATGTATGGACTTAGGACTCTAAGGAAAAGAAACAGAAAAGATGAGACTACTACAGGGGAATCAGCCAAGACAATAAAAAAATGAGTAAACCGAATTGAATCTTAGAGCACAGCTTTTCAAGGGAATGCTTATTGTAATTGTCCCTAGATTGTAAGCTCTTACAGCAGTCACACCAATTCTTGAATTGCAATGGCTATCTCCAAATTCTGAGATGCTGATCCCTTTGTGTATAACCTGATGAGTCTCTGGAACTTTGGGAATCTGTGTGACACCTGAAACTCAGAGCTAGAGCTTGGCCGATATGAATGTCAGTATTAGCTCATACGGCAACTGTTAAAAAAAAAACAAAACTGTAGAAGAGTCCAGACTTCAATTATAGATATGAATGAAACAGATCTGGTTAGGACTATGGCAAATCAGGCCAAAGGGTAAAGGACAATAAAGTTAAAACTTCAACTTCTGTGTGAGACCAAGGGAAGAGATGTTTATTTGGTGCAGGATTTTTATTTTCTAGACAATTAAACTTGTACAATCAGTTTGTTCAAACACCATAATTGCATGGAACTTTGAATAGGAAGTGAGATCTGGTAGGTTTGTATAGGTTAGTGTGAAATAGTGGTACATCCCAAAGTAATTTGAGCAAAGAATAAAAATATATATGCAGGCCCCCCTGAGGAGCTGGGGGAAAATGTGGAAGTGTTGGACTTCCTCACCTGGGTTGTTGCTGATGTTCTCACAAACATTGGGGACTGATGGCTTGATGTTCTGAGCCCTCTGTCTTGGGGCTTGCCCCTATGAAGCTTGTTGCTGCAAGGAGAGGCTAAACCTGCTTATAATTGTGCCTGAGAGTCTCCCCTTGAGTGCCTCTTTGTTGCTCATATGTGACCTTCTCTCTCTAACTAATCCACCTCGGCAGGTGGACTCGCTGCCCTCCCCGCTCTGTGGGACCTGACTCCCAGGGGTGTAAATCTCCCTGGCAATGTAGGATATGACTCCCGGGGATGAATCTGGACCTGGCATCACGGGATTGAGAACATCTTCTTGACCAAAAGGGGGATGCGAAATGAAATGAAGTAAAGCTTCAGTGGCTCAGATTTCAAATGGAGTCAAGAGGGCACTCTGGTGGGCATTCTCATGCACTGTATAGATATCCCTTTTTAGTTTTTAATGTATTGGAATAGCTAGAAGTAAACACCTGAAACTATCAAACTCAGACCCAGTAGCCTTGACTTTTAAAGATGATTGTATAGCTATATAGTTCGTAAGGGGTGAGAGTGTGATTGTGAAAACCTTGTGGCTCACACTCCCTTTATCCAGTGTATGGATGGATGAGTACAAAAATGGGGACAAAAACTAAATAAAAAATACTGTGGGATGTGAGGGTTGATTTGGGTGTTCTTTTTTTAGTTTTATTTTTTATTCTTACTTTCATTCTTTCTGGTGTAAGGAAAATGTTCAAAAATAGATTGAGGTAATGAATGCACAACTATATGATGGTGCTGTGAACAGTTGATTGCACACCATGGATAATTGTATGGTATGTGAATATATTACAATAAAACTGAATTTAAAAAACTGAGTTAAGTCTGGAATAGATACAGGTTTAATGGGAGAATACCTCCTGATGGAATTATCCAACTCTGGGAGCTCATGGTAGACAAAAATTGTTGAACAGTGGATGCTCTTGCTAAATCTAGAATTTCTTGGCTCATATCTTTCACCATGATGGCCCTCACAGAATATAGAGGATTTTGTTAGAAAAACAAATTGCTGGACTTGAAAGCAAAATTAAAGAAAAAGGAAGGCACACATTTGGATTCAAAAAGTAGTAGCCATTGTGTCAGACACTTGTTAATTGTCCTCCAAAATCTGCTCCCACTTTCTTCCAAAGTAATTAACTTTTTAGGCATGCCTATACCTGCCCAGATAAAGATTACACCTACTATTCTCCATCGCAGCTAGGTGTGACTAAGTATTGGCCAATGGGATGTGATTGGAAATGATGTGTAAACTTCTGGGTTGAACCCTTAACATGACAGGAGGACCCACTTTCCTTCCCATCTTCATCCCACTGGCTAAAATGTGAGCCAATTTGGGTCATATAGATGGGATCATCATTCAAGGGATGGTGAAGCAATAAGAAAGGAGACTGAATCCCTGGATAACCTCATAAAGCAGTTATCACACTAGCCTTGGACTGCCCTCTTTTGGTCTGTTACATCTGAGCAATTTGTTTTTTTTAAACCACTGTTAATTTGGGTCTCTGTGACAAGAAGCTGGACTATATCCTAAGTAATAACAGCCAAGTACACATTAGAGAAGGAAAAGCAACCAACCTAAGAAACAAATTAAAATGTTAAAAACATAGTTGAGATTCTAGGTCAAGATGGTGATTTGAGCATTTGCTGAAATATGCCCTTAGCCCTGCTACAAATTCTTAGAAATCTAATGTAAATTTTTTTCCAATTTTTTACTGTGAAAAGTTTCAACCATGCAAAAAAATTCAAACACTAGTGCAATGAATATCATTATGCCTACCATTCAACTTCAACAATTGTTAACGTTTTGCCATATTTGCTTTCTCCCTCTCCCACTCCCTCTCCCTCTCTCTTTCTTTCATCTATCATCAGCATCATTTTATCCATATAATTTTTGAACCCTGTGAAACTGAGTTGATGATATCATCCCCAAATGCTTCAGTGTACATCTTTAAAGGACGTTCTCCTACATAATGACAAAACCTTTATCATGTCTAAGAAAATGAACAATCGTATTCCAGCAATAATATTTAATATTATTTACTATCCAGGCCATATTCAGATTTCCCTCCAACTGTTCTCAAAATACTTTTTCATAGCTTTTTTAAAAACCAGAATCCACTCAAGTTTCATGCATTGTATTTAGTTATGGCTCTTTCATATGTTTTAATTTCTAACCAGCATCTCATCATTTTATAAAATACTTCAAAAGTCAAAAACAGACAACTAAGCTTGATAACAAAAGGAGATCTTCAGGGGTCAGAAACAGAAAGAATCCATAAAGCTGAGGTAGATATGAATGCAGATAATGGGGGAACCAGGACTGACACAGATTCTAGTGGCTGGAGTTTCAGCTTCTGCTTAAGCAGAGGAGCCAAGGCCCTACAAGGGTCAGGAAGTCAGCCTAGAGCAAGTAACACTTTACACATGAATATCAAAACAAAAGTGTGGTGTTATTTCTTACCTGTTAGATAAACAAATATTTAAAATCTGGCAATACTGAGGGTTGGGAAAAATATGGAGAAATGAGCATATTCCTACACTGCTGGTGGGAATACTAACTGGTTCAACCACTTTGGAGATCAATTTGTCAGTACTGAATACAAATGAGAATTACACATATCCACAATCCAACAGTAACACTTTTGCATTTAGAGGAACTCTCAAACATGGGTAAGGATGTTCATTGCTGCATTGTTTTAAAGAAAGAAAAATTGAAAACACACCTCAATTTCATTTATCCATAGAGTACTGGATAAATAAAATTTGGTTATGTCATACAATGGAATACTGCACAGAAGTTAAAAATGGATGGACTAGATCTACATATAGCAAAACAGATAGGCCTCAAAAAACATAATGTTGAATAAAAATGATACAGTTATGAAAATTGACATGCACAAAAATACATTATATAGTTTATGGATGTTTATATGTTTGTAAAGTATAAACATTGGTTAAAATATACTCCAGACCATAGTGGTTGCCTCAGAGAAGAATGACAATGCAGGTGGTAGTTAAATGGAAATTTTTAGCAATATTTCTAATACTTTTTAATTGGAGGGAGCAAATGTGACAAAATGTTGACAATTCTGGGTGGAGGGAATATGGGTTTTATTATAATATTCTTTGTACTTTTTCTGTAGTTTTTACATTTTTTACAATTAAAAAGAAAGAGAAAACTCAGTTGAACTACTTCAAAGGAGCCACAAGAGTAGACAGAAAGAGCTGTTTCTGTTATTGTTGAAGTGCTACTTAAGGCCTGAAATATTCAAAAAGTCTTTTGCAAGGGTAGCAAGTCCAAGGCAGAGGTATGTGTCTTCACCAGGACCCAAGAGACACAAGCTTCCAAATATCAGTTTAGGAATCCACTGAGGGTAATTCATCAAGTAAAATCAATGAGAGGTACAGGGAAACCACCACTGAGAGTCAGGCATCACACAAACAAGAAAATCCAGAGAAAAAAGGCAGTGGCAGCAACCACTGAGACAGAAGACTGGATGTGAAGAAATGCCAAGACCAAGGAAAGATTATGTACAGAGAATGCAAGTGTGGTGGGCAGAATAATGACCCCCTAAAGATGGCCGTGTCCTTATCCCTGGAACCCCATGATATATTAATAACCTTACATGGCAAAAGAGAATTTTCAGATGTGATTAAGGTTAAGGACCCTGAGATGGGGTGATTATCCTAGATTTTATGGGTAGGACCAATCTAATCACAAAAGTCTTTAAAGGCAGTAAACAATGGACAAAGAGTAGATCAAAGAGATTGTGACGTGAGAAGAACTCAAATATAGTTGCCGACTTGGAGGATGGAGGAAGGGGCCATGAGCCAATGAATGTGGGTAGCCTCTTATCATGGCCAGCAAGAAAATGGGGATCTGGGTCTACAACTGCAAGGAACTGAATTCTACCAACAATTAAATGAGCAGGAAATGGATTGTTCCCTAGAGTCTCCAGAAAGGAATGCATCCCTGTGAACACCTTGATTTTAGTCTGGTAAGATCTGTGTCAGACTTCTGACCTATAGAACTGTAAGATAATAAATGTATGCTGTCTTAACGCTCTAAGTTTGTGGTAATTTGCTACAACAGCAATAGAAAACTAATACTGCAATGTTTTAAGCCACGCTCAAGAGCCATGCCTACTCCAAAAGGAGGTGGTTGCTCATAAAGAAGTATGGAGACTGTCACTAAATGGAGCCCGTTCTCAGGGTGGTATTGGAGTGTCAGGAATATAGGGCTCAAAGTGGGGACCTAAGAGGTTTTAAATAGACTGGAAGCCTCAAGAATGACCTGAGGACAAGGGGTGTCACCCCAGCAAATTTCTGACTTTTTGAGAAAATAGGAGGGTCTCAAATGCCACTCTCTGAGAGAGGAAACAGTAAATATGGGTGAAATTCCACCCCCTTCCATATGGTAAACCTAGTGCCACAATTAATCTCTTGATAAATTCCAATACAGTTTAAGCTTAGAGATTATGAGCCCTAGATAACTAGCATGATCTAAGTAGCCCCCTGTTAAGACTAAATGCAAAATGATTTCCTTTTTTCTTGTACATTTGCTTTTTACCCTTCTTTCCCCAGATCCATTCTCTCTGCTATAAGCTTTGTTTTCTGACAGCATTGTGGGTCTCAACTGTATTATGTACTAGTTTCCAGGAAACTAAATTTCCATCCTGGAATTTTAAATTCCAGGAAACATAATTTTGCCTGGAATAACTGTTTCAGGGGTATGAGGTTTACTTGTATCTTCCGATATTTTTTCTTTAAAATAACCTTTTGTTATTACGGAATCAGTACATAGGCATTGTAAAAAATTTGAAAATAGAGACAGCAAAAACATAAATAATGAAAGAAGTGACACTTTCACCACCCAGAGATCACCATTGTAAGACCATAGTGCACAACCAATAGGATCTTTCTATGAATATGTGTGTGTATCTGAACATGCTTTTGTTTCATTACTAAACTGATAACAAACTACACATACTATTCTGCAGCCTGTTTTGTAGCTATCAATCTCCATTTTGCTATTCCAGTAATTTTTCAATTCACCTAATACCCAGATCATAATCATATTTCTCCAAATGTCCTAAAAATGTCCTTTACACTGGTTTCATCCAAATCAATACCCAATCCAGACCATGCATTGCATATGGTTCTTATGTCACTTAAGTCTCTTTTAATCTAGCACAGATTCCCTTTTTAATGATATTGACTTGCTGAAGATACCAGGTCAATGTTTCTGCAGAACATTCCACTTAGTGGATTTGTCTGGTTGCTTCTTTGTGTTTTTATTCTAAATTTTGTACATGTGGCATTGGTACTGGGAAAATCTTATGTGTTCAATTACTTTTTTTAACTCTTCAGAAGTGGACATTTTAGAATCTTGGAGGTGGTTAAATTCTGTTTTGGACATCCTGCAGGATATTCACCATTTCTGTGGATCTCATTCCAGACTGCAGCTGATGAAGGAATCTCCCTCCACTCTCCCCACTACTTTAGAGTGAGACCCCCCTTATCTCTGAGACTGAGTGGAAACAGAAATTGGGGAGGAAATAATTTTGGACTTTAATTTCTTTGGATTTAACCTTCAGAATTTCTTTTCCTCACAAGAATTTCAGAATGAGAGAGAATTCATTTTGTTCAATTATTTTTTACTTTTATTTATTATTTATGCTATCATTTGGACTGAATGCACAATTTCTGGTGAGCTATATTGGACAATGTGACTGGGCATAATTTTGGATGGGAAATACATCACAAGTAGACTTTGCAGCCCAGGATGCAGTGGGGAGTTTGGAGTTAATTTAATGGATGTCCTGGTCACATCCACTTCGGAGCCTTCTGGAGGCAAAACAGAACTATCCAATGCTGTTCCTGAGAAGAACAGTTGGTTTTCGGAAAGCAGCCTCATGAAGGTGGAATCAGGACTGCCCTGTTGAACTTTAGTCTCTTATCCCCGAGGCAGTCAGTCATACCCCTAAAGTCATGAGCTCTGCTATTAAACCCAATAGGTTAAAATAACAAATGTTTGAACAAATGTTCCTGTGTTCCTGCTAGATCATGAAATAGAAACTTGCCCACTCTTTCAGAAGTATAGAAATCATATACAAGGTTTGTAAAAAAAAAAACAAACAAAAAACCCTGAGGTTTGGATCCCTCACTCCAGAGATTCTTAATTGTTCTGGGTGCTGGCCTGGGTATCAGGCTTTTAAAGGCTCCCCAGGTGATTCTAAACTACAACCAAAGCTTGAGAATTGCTGAGCTAGGAGGGCAACCAAAAGTTGTGTGATATAGCCAGTGGAAATGATTAAGACCAGAGCATCACCAACAAAGCAGAAGAATGGTGGAAATCTAGACACTCCATAAATCTTTTAGGGAAAGTTGGTCTTATTACTGGAAATTTGGGTCCTTATGGACTATTTAGTGCAAATTGTTTTCTTAGCATTTGGTGATCCCACTAAGCCCCTTTTTTTATTATGCACATAGATGCTAGTTTTTAGTGTCTAGGCCTAGTACTATATCAAGACAGAAAAAGAACAGATGCTTTTAGCCTTCAGCAGGAGCCTGCAAGAAAGCAAAGTTCAGTACTGTCCTTACAAATTTGAATTCCTGGCCTTAAAATGGGCACTCACTAGTTTTATTTTTTTAATGCAATTTTATTGAGGTATATTCACAACATTCAGTCCTTCAAAGTGTACAGTTTTTCATAGTGTCATCATATAGTTGTGCATTCATCACCACAATATTTGAACATTTTCATTACTCCAAGAAATAAAGTAAAAATTAAAATAAAAAAGAACATCCAAAACACCCCATTCCCCTCCTCTCCCCATTGTTCATTAACTTTTTAAAATACACACTCATTGTTTTCTTAAATTTATCAAAAAATTAAAAAACAAACAATAAAAAGCATTTCAAACAAAACCAAAACAAAGGAATAAGAAAAAACAAATAACCTAAAATAATTATATTGCTTCCAATGTGTTCTTATCATACCCCAAGAAAATTAACAAACCATAACCAAACAAAGGAATAAGAAAAACAAATAACCTAAAATAACTACATTGCTTCCAACATGATCCTATCATACCTCAAGAAAATAAACAAACTATAACCCAACAAAGGAATAAGAAAAACAAATAACCTAAAGTAATTACATTTCTGTGCACTTGTTCCTACCATACCACCCAGAAATTAACAAACCATAGTCATTCCTGAGCATTCCCATAACATTAAGTTTACCCTCCATAACTTATCTGTTATTAGATTATCACTCCCCCTTCACTATTTGCTGTCTATCACTAGGTCCCCTACATTCTACAATATAAACCATTTATTTTACATTTTTCACAATGTTCATGATAGTGGTAATATACAATATCTCTCTTTTCGTGCCTGGCTTTTTTCACTCAGCATTGTATCTTCAAGGTCATCCATGTTGTCACATGTTTCACGACCTCGATCCTTCTTACTGCCGCATAGTATTCCATCGTGTTTATATACCACATTTTATTTATCTGCTCATCTGTTGAAGGACATTTGGGTTGTTTCCATCTCTTGGCAATTGTGAACAATGCTGCTATGAACCTTGGTGTGCAAATAGCTGTTTGAGTCACTGCTTTCAGATCTTCTGGGTATATACTGAGAAGTGCAATTGGTGGATCAAAGGGTACCTCTATATCTAGTTTTCTAAGGAACCACCAGACTGTCTTCCAGAGTGGTTGTACCATTACACAGTCCCACCAACAATGAATAAGGGTTCCAAATTCTCCACATCCTCTCCAGCATTTGTAGTTTCCTGTTTGTTTAATGGCAACCAATCTAATTGGTGTGAGATGATGTTCTAGTTTGCTAATGCTGCGGAATGCAAAACACCAGAGATGGATTGGCTTTTATAAAAAGGGGGTTTATTTGGCTACACAGTTACAGTCTTAAGGCCATAAAGTGTCCAAGGTAACACATCAGTAATCGGGTACCTTCACTGGAGGATGGCCAATGGCATCCGGAAAACCTCTTGTTAGCTGGGAAGGCATGTGGCTGGCATCTGCTCCAAAGTTCTGGTTTCAAAATGGCTTTCTCCCAGGACGTTCCTCTCTAGCAAGCTTGCTCCTCTTCAAAACGTCACTCACAGCTGCACTGAATTCCTTCTCTTTGAGCCAGCTCATTTATATGGCTCCACTGATCAAGGCCCACCCTGAATGGGTGGAGCCACACCTCCATGGGAATATCCCATCAGTTATCATCTACAGTTGGGTGGGGCGCATTTCCATGCAAACAACCTAATCCAAATGTTCCAACTTAATCCCCACTATTATGTCTGCCCCACAAGATTGCATCAACGAATATGGCTTTTTCTGGGGGACATAATACATTCAAACCGGCACAGATGGTATCTCATTGTGGTCTTAATTTGCATCTCCCTAATAGCTAGTGAAGCTGACCATTTTTTCATGTGTTTCTTGGCCATTTGTATTTCCCCTTCAGAGAACTGTCTCCTCAAATCATTTGCCCACTTTATTTTTTTTTTTTAATCATCATTTTATTGAGATATATTCACATACCACGCAGTCATACAAAACAAATTGTACTTTCGATTGTTTACAGTACCATTACATAGTTGTACATTCATCACCTAAATCAATCCCTGACACCTTCATTAGCACACACACAAAAATAACAAAAATAATAATTAGAGTGAAAAAGAGCAATTGAAGTAAAAAAGAACACTAGGTACCTTTGTCTGTTTGTTTGCTTCCCCTACTTTTCTACACATCCATCCATAAACTAGACAAAGTGGAGTTTGGTCCTTATGGCATTCCCAATCCCACTGTCACCCCTCATAAGCTACATTTTTATACAACTGTCTTCGAGATTCATGGGTTCTGGGTTGTAGTTTAATAGTTTCAGGTATCCACCACCAGCTACCCCAATTCTTTAGAACCTAAAAAAGGTTGTCTAAAGTGTGCGTAAGAGTGCCCACCAGAGTGATCTCTCGGCTCGTTTTGGAATCTCTCTGCCACTGAAGCTTATTTCATTTCCTTTCACATCCCCCTTTTGGTCAAGAAGATGTTCTCCATCCCACGATGCCGGGTCTACATTCCTCCCCGGGAGTCATATTCCACGTTGCCAGGGAGATTCACTTCCCTGGGTGTCTGATCCCACGTAGGGGGGAGGGCAGTGATTTCACCTTTCAAGTTGGCTTAGCCAGAGAGAGAGGGCCACATTTGAGCAACAAAGAGGCATTCAGGAGGAGACTCTTAGGCACAAATACAGGGAGGCCTAGCCTCGCCCTTGCAGCAACCGTCTTCCCAAGGGTAAAACTTATGGTAGAGGGCTCAACCCATCAAACCACCAGTCCCCTATGTCTGTGGTCATGTTAGCAACCATGGAGGTGGGGTAGGCGAATACCCCTGCATTCTCCACAGGCTCCTCAAGGGGGCACTACATCTTTTTTTTTTTTTTCCTTGTTTGTCTTTTTTCTCTTTTTTTTTTTAACTTTCCCTTCTTTTTTCAAATCAACTGTATGAAAAAAAAAGTTAAAAAGAAAACAAACATACAATAAAAGAACATTTCAAAGAGACCATAGCAAGGGAGTAAGAAAAAGACAACTAACCTAAGATAACTGCTTAACTTCCAACATGTTTCTACTTTACCCCAAGAAAGTTACATAATATAGCAACATTTCAGTGAACTTGTTCCTACTACATCCATCAGAAATTAACAGACCATAGTCATTTCTGGGCATCCCCAGAACGTTAAATAGCTTATCTGTTCTTCTTGGATTATTGTTCCCCCTTCCTTAATTGCTCTCTACTGCTAGTTCCCCTACATTCTACATTATAAACCATTTGTTTTACATTTTTCAAAGTTCACATTAGTGGTAGCATATAATATTTCTCTTTTTGTGCCTGGCTTATTTCGCTCAGCATTATGTCTTCAAGGTTCATCCATGTTGTCATATGTTTCACCAGATCGTTCCTTCTTACTGCCGCGTAGTATTCCATCGTGTGTATATACCACATTTTATTTATCCACTCATCTGTTGAAGGACATTTGGGTTGTTTCCATCTCTTGGCAATTGTGAATAATGCTGCTATGAACATTGGCGTGCAGATATCTGTTCGTGTCACTGCTTTCCGATCTTCCGGGTATATACCGAGAAGTGCAATCGCTGGATCAAATGGTAGCTCTATATCTAGTTTTCTAAGGAACTGCCAGACTGACTTCCAGAGTGGCTGAACCATTATACAGTCCCACCAACAATGAATAAGAGTTCCAATTTCTCCACATCCCCTCCAGCATTTGTAGTTTCCTGTTTGTTTAATGGCAGCCATTCTAACCGGTGTTAGATGGTATCTCATTGTGGTCTTAATTTGCATCTCTCTAATAGCTAGTGAAGCTGAACATTTATCATGTGTTTCTTGGCCATTTGTATTTCCTCTTCAGAGAACTGTCTTTTCATATCTTTTGCCCATTTTATAATTGGGCTGTCTGTACTATTGTCATTGAGTTGTAGGATTTCTTTGTATATGCAAGATATCAGTCTTTTGTCAGATACATGGTTTCCAAAAATTTTTTCCCATTGAGTTGGCTGCCTCTTTACCTTTTTGAGAAATTCCTTTGAGGTGCAGAAACTTCTAAGCTTGAGGAGTCCCCATTTATCTATTTTCTCTTTTGTTGCTTGTGCTTTGGGTGTAAAGTCTAGGAAGTGGCCTCCTAATACAAGGTCTTGAAGATGTTTTCCTACATTATCTTCTAGGAGTTTTATGGTACTTTCTTTTATATTGAGATCTTTGGTCCATTTTGAGTTAATTTTTGTGTAGGGGGTGAGGTAGGGGTCCTCTTTCATTCTTTTGGATATGGATATCCAACTCTCCCAGCCCCATTTGTTGAAAAGACCATTATGGCCCAGTTCGGTGACTTTGGGGGCCTTATCAAAGATCAGTCGGCCATAGATCTGAGGGTCTATCTCTGAATTCTCAATTCGATTCCATTGATCTATATGTCTATCTTTGTGCCAGTACCATGCTGTTTTGGCAACTGTGGCTTTATAATAAGCTTCAAAGTCAGGGAGTGTAAGTCCTCCCACTTCGTTTTTCTTTTTTAGAGTGTCTTTAGCAATTCGAGGCATCTTCCCTTTCCAAATAAATTTGATAACTAGCTTTTCCAAGTCTGCAAAGTAGGTTGTTGGAATTTTGATTGGGATTGCATTGAATCTGTAGATGAGTTTGGGTAGAATTGACATCTTAATGACATTTAGCCTTCCTATCCATGAACATGGAATATTTTTCCATCTTTTAAGGTCCCCTTCTATTTCTTTTAGTAGAGTTATGTAGTTTTCTTTGTATAGGTCTTTTACATCTTTGGTTAAGTTTATTCCTAGGTACTTGATTTTTTTAGTTGCTATTGAAAATGGTATCTTTTTCTTGAGTGTCTCTTCAGTTTGTTCATTTCTAGCATATAGAAACATTACTGACTTATGTGCATTAATCTTGTATCCCGCTACTTTGCTAAATTTGTTTATTAGCTCTAGTAGGTGTATCGTTGATTTCTCAGGGTTTTCTAGATATAAGATCATATCATCTGCAAACAATGACAGTTTTACTTCTTCTTTTCCAATTTGGATGCCTTTTATTTCTTTGTCTTGCCGGATTGCCCTGGCTAGCACTTCCAGCACAATGTTGAATAACAGTGGTGACAGCGGGCATCCTTGTCTTGTTCCTGATCTTAGAGGGAAGGCTTTCAGTCTCTCACCATTGAGTACTATGCTGGCTGTGGGTTTTTCATATATGCTCTTTATCATGTTGAGGAAGTTTCCTTCAATTCCTACCTTTTGAAGTGTTTTTATCAAAAAGGGATGTTGGATTTTGTCAAATGCTTTTTCAGCATCTATTGAGATGATCAATTGATTTTTCCCTTTCGAGTTTTTAATGTGTTGTAATACATTGATTGTTTTTCTTATGTTGAACCATCCTTGCATGCCTGGAATGAACCCCACTTGGTCATGGTGTATGATTTTTTTAATGTGTCTTTGGATTCGATTTGCAAGTATTTTGTTGAGGATTTTTGCATCTATATTCATTAGGGAGATTGGCCGGTAGTTTTCCTTTTTTGTAGCATCTTTGCCTGGTTTTGGTATTAGATTGATGTTAGCTTCATAAAATGAGTTAGGTAGTGTTCCATTTTCTTCAATGTTTTGAAAGAGTTTGAGTAAGATTGGTGTCAGTTCTTTCTGGAAAGTTTGGTAGAATTCCCCTGTGAAGCCATCTGGCCCTGGGCATTTATTTGTGGGAAGATTTTTGATGACTGATTGGATCTCTTTGCTTGTGATGGGTTGGTTGAGGTCTTCTATTTCTTCTCTGGTCAGTCTAGGTTGTTCATATGTTTCCAGGAAATTGTCCATTTCTTCTACATTATCCAGTTTGTTGCCATACAGTTGTTCATAATATCCTCTTATAATTTTTTTAATTTCTTCAGGATCTGCAGTTATGTCACCTTTTTCATTCATTATTTTGTTTATATGGGTCTTCTCTCTTTTTGATTTTGTCAGTCTAGCTAGGGGCTTGTCAATCTTGTTGATCTTCTCAAAGAACCAACTTTTGGTGATATTTATCCTTTCTATTGTTTTTTTGTTCTCTATGTCATTTATTTCTGCTTTAATCCTTGTTATTTCTTTTCTTGTACTTGGTTTAGGATTGGTTTGCTGTTCATTTTCTAGCTTCTTCAGTTGATCCATTAGTTCTTTGATTTTGGCTCTTTCTTCCTTTTTAATATATGCGTTTAGTGCTATAAATTTCCCCCTTAGCACTGCTTTTGCTGCATCCCATAGGTTTTGGTATGTTGTGTTCTCATTTTCATTCGTCTCTATATATTTAGCAATTTCTCTTGCTATTTCTTCTTTAACCCACTGATTGTTTAGGAGTGTGTTGTTTAACCTCCAGGTATTTGTGAATTTTCTAAGTCTCTGATGGTTATTGACTTCTAATTGTATTCCATTGTGGTCAGAGAATGTGCTTTGAATAATTTCAATCTTTTTAAATTTATTGAGGCTTGTTTTATGTCCCAGCATATGATCTATTCTGGAGAAAGTTCCGTGAGCACTAGAAAAGTATGTGTATCCTGGTGATTTGGGATGTAATGTCCTGTAGATGTCTGTTAAATCTAATTCATTTATCAGATTGTTTAGGTTTTCAATTTCCTTATTGGTCTTCTGTCTGGTTGATCTATCTATAGGAGAGAGTGATGTGTTGAAGTCTCCCACAATTATTGTGGAAACATCAATTGCTTCCTTTAGTTTTGCCAATGTTTCTCTCATGTATTTTGTGGCACCTTGATTGGGTGCATAGACATTTACGATTGTTATTTCTTCTTGCTGAATTGCCCCTTTTATTAGTATGTAGTGGTCTTCTTTGTCTCTCAAAACATCCCTGCATTTGAAGTCTATTTTATCTGAGATTAATATTGCTACACCTGCTTTCTTTTGGCTGTAGCTTGCATGAAATATTTTTTTCCATCCTTTCACTTTCAGTTTCTTTGTGTCCCTGTGTCTAAGATGAGTCTCTTGTAGGCAACATATTGATGGTTCATTTTTTTTGATCCATTCTGCGAATCTATATCTTTTAATTGGGGAGTTTAATCCATTTACATTCAACGTTAAAACCGTGAAGGCATTTCTTGAATCAGCCATCTTATCCTTTGGATTATGTTTGCCATATTTTTCCCTCTCTCTATTAATATCCTTTATTGTACCCATACCGAATCTCTTTAGTACTGAACCTTTCTCCAAGTGTCTCTGTCCTGTCTTTGTTTCTCTGTCTGTAGGGCTCCCTTTAGTATCTCCAGTAGGGCAGGTCTCTTGTTAGCAAATTCTCTCAGCATTTCTATGTCTGTGAAAAATTTAAGCTCTCCCTCCAATTTGAAGGAGAGCTTTGCTGGATAAAGTATTCTTGGCTGGAAATTCCTCTCACTCAGAATTTTAAATATATCGTGCCACTGCCTTCTCGCCTCCATGGTGGCTGCTGAGTAGTCACTACTTAGTCTTATGCTGTTTCCTTTGTATGTGGTGAATTGCTTTTCTCTTGCTGCTTTCAGAACTTGCTCCTTCTCTTCTATGTTTGACAGTGTGATCAGTATATGTCTCGGAGTCGGTTTTTTTGGATTTATTCTATTTGGAGTTCGCTGAGCATTTATGATTTGTGTATTTATGTTGTTTAGAAGATTTGGGAAGTTTTCCCCAACAATTTCTTTGAATACTCTTCCTAGACCTTTACCCTTTTCTTCCCCTTCTGGGACACCAATGAGTCTTATATTCGGACGTTTCATATTATCTATCATATCCCTGAGGTCCATTTCGAGTTTTTCAATTTTTTTCCCCATTCTTTCTTTTATGCTTTCATTTTCCATTCTGTCATCTTCCAGGTCACTGATTCGTTGTTCAACTTCCTCTAGTCTTGTACTATGAGTGTCCAGAATCTTTTTAATTTGGTCAACAGTTTCTTTAATTTCCATAAGATCATCCATTTTTTTATTTAGTCTTGCAATGTCTTCTTTATGCTCTTCTAGGGTCTTCTTGATTTCCTTCATATCCCGTACTATGGTCTCATTGTTCATCTTTAGTTCTTTGAGTAGCTGCTCTAGGTGTGTCTCTTCTGGTCTTTTGATTTGGGTGCTTGGGCTTGGGTTATCCATATCGTCTGGTTTTTTCATATGCTTTATAATTTTCTGTTGTTTTTGGCCTCGTGGCATTTGCTGACCTTGATAGGGTTCTTTTAGGGTTTGTAGACCAGTTGAAGTCCTTATCTCTAATTTATCAGATCTACAGCTTCGTGGAGTACACTTTCTCTAACTAACCAGCAGGTGGCGTCCACGAGCCACCTGTTCTCCACAAGCCAGATCTCCCCTGCTTAGCCTTTTTGGTGAGTGGGGGAGTGAGTCTTGTGGGGCCCAATTGGTGTCCCAAGCTTGCGTGTGTAGTTGGTGTTGCCTGCCCTGTATGTGGGGCGTGTTTCTGGGCAGTCGGGGAGGGGGGGTGGCCCTAACAATCAAATCTCCCTGATGATCCTAGAGTTTTAAAGCTACTGCAATAGTCTAATCCTTCAGTTCAGTCCTGCCACAGTTTGTCTCTGCCAGTGACCCACAAGTCTTTGGTATTGGCGTATGGCTCCTGAGACTTGCAAGTGGGCCCCTCTTCCAGGCTGTGCACCCCGGGTCCTCTGTTGAGGGATGACTGTGCTATGTCACAGGTGAGTGCCGTCCCCCCAGGGCAGTTCTGGGCTGCTGGGCTGTGTTGGGAGGCTCCCAGTCTGCTCAAATGATGGCTGAATGGGGCTCTGTTAATTCACACTGCTCCCCCTTCCCAGCTCTGGGACATTCAGCTGAGGTTGCAGGGAAGGCTAATGTGCACGCCCAGTTTTGTGGTGTGTGCCTGTTATTTGAAGCACTTCCGTCACACTGGGTTGTCTGGGGCAGCTCTGGGCTATGGGGCTGGCGATGGGCAGGAGTGTTTCCTGTCCACCAGGATGGTGGCTGTGAGCGGACACCCCCCTTTTCTTGGGAAGTTGTGTTGTTTAGTGAATTTTCTCAGCCACTGGATTATTGCCTTTTGTCTCAGAGCTCTCTTAGTTCTGCTCTTGACTTGACGTGCCCAAATTTCAATTCTTTGAAGCTTTCTGTATTGAGCTTCTTAGAGTAATTGTTTTAGAAAAAGCAAAAAGGATTTAAAAAAAAAAAAAAAAACAAAAAAAAACCGGCCCTCCTCAGAGATCTAATGGGTTATTGAAATGCTAATAGACAAAGCAACCAGGGCCATTAAGGAAAGATGCACAGGGCAGAGAGATCAGCCTTGCTTCGGGATTTGCATATGCGCCTCAAGGCCTGATCTCCGCCCTTCCCCTTTCTGTGTTCACCAGAACTCCAAAAATCCTCTGCTTTTATTTTGGAGTTTTTCGTGTTGTTTTTTTTCTATGCCTGTCTCCTCTCTGCTGGGCTGGCTGCTCTCAGAGTCTCTGGTGTCTGGTCTCAGTCTATCTATGGTTGGAGTTTGAATCAGTAGAATGAGTTTCCGATAAGAGCAGCCACTGCAATTCTCCCTTCTCCTTCCTGGAGCTGACAGCCCCTCCTCCCCCGGGACTGAGCCTGGCAGGGAGGGGCGCGTGTCCCCTGGCCGCAAAAACTTACAGATTTCGCTGATCTCAGCAGTTCCACGTTTTCATGAGTGTTGTATGAAGTATGCCCAAAGACAGATTGCTCTGTGGTGTCCAGTCCACGCAGTTCCTGGCTTTTTACCTACTTTCCTGGAGGAGTAACTAAAACATACAGCTCACCAGTCTGCCATCTTGCCCCGCCTCCTTGCCCACTTTATAATCAGGCTGTCTGTACTATTGTCATTGAGTTGTAGGATTTCTTTATATATGCAAGACATCAGTCTTTTGTCAGAGATATGGTTTCCAAATTTTTTTTCCCATTGAGTTGGCTGCCTCTTTACCTTTTTGAGAAATTCCTTTGAGGTACAGAAACTTCTAAGCTTGAGGAGTTCCCATTTATCTATTTTTTCTTCTGTTGCTTGTGCTTTGGGTATAAAGTTTAGGAAGTGGCCACCTAATACAAGGTCTTGAACATATTTCCGTACGTTATCTTCTAGGAGTTTTGTAGTTCTGTCTTTTCTATTGAGATCTTTGATCCACTTTGAGTTAATTTTTGTGTAGGGTGTGAGGTAGGGGTCCTCTTTCATTCTTTTGGATATGGATATCCAACTCTCCCAGCCCCATTTGTTGAAAAGACTGTTGTGTCCCAGTTCAGTGGCTTTGGGGCTCTTTTCAAAGATCAGTCTGCCATAGATCTTGGGGTCTATCTCTGAATTCTCAATTTGATTCCATTGATCAATATGTCTGTCTTTGTGCCAGTACCATGCTGTTTTGACTACTGGGGCTTTATAATAAGCTTCAAAGTCAGGGAGTGTAAGTCCTCCTGCTTCTTTTTTGTTTTTTAGAATGTTTTTAGCAGTTTGAGGCATCTTTCCCTTCCAAATAAATTTGATAACTAGCTTTTCCAAGTCTACAAAGTAGGTTGTTGGAATTTTTATTGGGATTGCGTTGAATCTGTAGATGAGTTTGGGTAGAATTGACATCTTAATGTCATTTAGCCTTCCTATCTATGAACATGGAATATTTTTAGGTCCCCTTCTATTTCTTTTAGTGAAGTTATGTAATTTTCTGTGTATAGGTCTTTTCCATTCTTGGTTAAGGTTATTCCTAGGCACTTGTTTTTCTTAGTTGCTATTGAGAATGAAATCTTTTCCTTGGGTGTCTCTTCAGTTAGGTCATTTCTAGTGTGTTGGAACATTACTGGCTTATGTGCATAACTTTTGTATCCCACTACTTTGCTAACTTTGCTTATTAGCCAAAGTAGCTGTGTCATTGATTTCTCAGGATTTTCCAGACATAAGATCACATCATCTGCAAATAATGACAATTTTACTTCTTCTTTTCTAATTTGTATGCCTTTTATTTCTTTGTCTTGCTGGATTGCTCTGGCTAGCACTTCTAGCACAATGTTGAGTAACAGTGGTGACAAGAGTCATGCTTGTCTCATTCCTGATCTTAGAGGGAAGGTTTTCAGTCTCTTGCCATTGAGTACTATGCTGGCTGTGGATTTTTCACACATGCCCTTTATCATATTAAGGAAGTTTCCTTCAATTCCTACCTTTTGAAGTGTTTTTATCAAAAAATGATGCTGGATTAGTTTTAGAATTATATATCTGAGGTGGTTATTGAAGTGTGACCTAACAGCCGCATAGTGCTTTCAGATTAGATGGAGACACTTTCTTCCCCTCTGGTCATATGCCTGCATGCTGTGCCAATATACAGCCACAATTCACATGATAATTTGATATTCCAACACACATATTCTTTTAAAAATTATTCATTTTTAATTTACATACAATAAAATTTGCTTTTATTAGTGTACAGTTCTATGAGTTTAGACTGATGCATAGTCATGTAACTGCCACCACAATCAACATATAGAACAGTTCTATCACCCCCACCCTTGAAATTCCCTTAGTAGTGCTCATATTCTTGCATATAGACATTCTCCATCCCTTTTAAGCTCCAGAGTCTTAGGGGCTCTGTGGATGGTTTTTAAAAAATTCTATGGTGGTAACATACATAAAATTTGCCTTTCGGGCCATCTTTAAGTATATGATTCAGTGGCATTAATTACATTTACAATGTTGTACTACCATCACCACCATTCATTACCAAAACTTTTTCATCACTACAAACAGAAAGTCTGTATCCATTAAGAAATAACTCCCTTTTACCCTCTCCATCTGGCCCCTGGTAACCTCTAATCTATTTTCTGTCTCCACGAATTTACTTATTCTAGATGTTTCATATTAGTGGAATTATGCAATATTTGTCCTTTTATGCCTGACTTTTTTCACTTAGCATAATGTTTTCAAGGTTCATGCATGTTGTAGCATGTATCAGAACTTCATTTCTTTTTATGGTTGTTTAATATTTCACTCAATGTATATACCATATTTTGTTTATTCTTTGAACAATCTTATCACAACACCCAATGCAGCAAACTTTTGACCCTCCTGAAGTGGGCATAGCAGGTGGAAATAAATGGGGAAAGTGGATGCCAGCAGTTGTGGGATGAGAGGATGGCCCCACATGCTGAAGTTCTTCACAGATAGACCAATATAACTACTCCATTTTGGTGAGGTTTTAGGGTATTATTAGTGCCTTATCCATTAGGGCTAGGTTGTGCACCAAGGCTTGAAGAGAGAAGTAATCACTTACCAGATTTCAAATGTACCTAGATAAACTTTGAAATCCTTCCTGCCAGCACACACTGGAACAGCAGGCTCAATATCAGACAGTTATTGCATCATCTCAAAAGAAACATTCTTATAATCAATGAAACTCATTACATTTGAATATTTAGTTTCTGGCAAAGCACAATATAAATCCCTATTTCAAAATAATGTGTTTACAGAGATCAGGTCTACTATATAAAGGATGTATGAAACTAATTGTATCAAGAAACCTTACAAAGTCTCTTGCCTGGATAAAATCTCTTTAGAAGAAGCTTTCTAGCATTGCTTAGAATGTACGTGCTTACTGATACTAAATTAGATGCTGTGAGACAATGCTTGGTAGCCTTACTGTCTCTAATTTTAATATTCAGAACAGAATGAACATCTATGAAGAACCCCCTTCAGTGTCATAAAAATTCTTCCTGGAGACAAAGCCCTTTGGGACTCCCTAAAGTAGGGTGTACCTGAAAGAGGTATGACTATATACCAGTGCAGATCCTTGATTGCAAGCAATAGAATTGGACTCTGAATGATTTAGGCAGAAATATAATTCATTAAAAGGATACTGGTTCTTTTTTGGAGCAATGAAAATGTTCTAAAATTGATCATGGTGATGAACGCACAACTATGTGATGATACTGTGAGCCACGATTATACACTTTGGATGGATTGTATGGTGTGTGAATATATCTCAATGAAATTGAATTTTTTTAAAAGAAAGGCTATTGGGCAGCTCCCAGAATTAGTAGGCTGACTGGAGAAGCAGGCGTGCAGCCAGGAGCAACACACAAACCATCCTGAAGAACTGGTCTGGTGAGGAGTCTGCTGTAGCACCTCTGAGCACTACAGTTTTCACCACTTCATTTGCCCTTCAGTGAGCTTTGTCTTGCTGCAAATGCTAGCACTGTCTGAGAGAGACTCTTCTTGGGTCCTGAGTTTTTGCCTCTAACTCCTAAGACATAGTATGGGATGACCAGTGTAGGTCATGTGTTTGCTAGCTGTGAGGGAGCGTGATAATCTTAAGTCTATAGACGGGGGCAGTCTCTGCCTCTTTCCAAAAGTCTTAAGATGGGTAAGTCCCCAATGGGAGGTAGTGAGTTCAAATGCACAGCAAATAGAATGATAAAAGACCCAGGATAGGTCACCATTGGAGACTGCTTGGTGTTAGATGACACCAAGTTAGTCATTGCTACCTCATTTGGGGACAAAACAGAGGATGGCTCAATGGGCAGACTCTGAGCTTAGGAAAGTGATCAAAGAAAAAAGCAAAGGCTCTTCCTCTCCCACCCAGCGCTCTAATATTTTGCTACAGAATTGTAGGAAACTAAAATGGCCTTATGGGAGGCTGTTCCAGGAGGCTCAGTGTCCCATACAAGGCAGAGAAATCAATCAGTGTTGCCTTCAGAATACAATGCCTTTGCCTAGAGAGCCTTGCATGATGGCTTGGGTGATCTGGTAGCGAGTGGGTGGGGATGGGAAGGCAGGAAGAGGATTTTAGAGAATTTTCTCAGTAAACCTTTGATCCCTCAATGGGAACATAACTGGGGACAAAGAATATTTTCTGGTTGCACCCATTTGGTTCCAAAGATAAGAATTCTATGCATAACAACTTGAGGGAGCTTCTACTCTAAATGTCTCAGTGTATGAACTCTCCCACAGATTTACATTTGCTGACAACAGCACTTCTATTAGCCAGGGTGCAGAAGCTCAGGACTAAGCCCCACCATCCCCTGGGAGACTCACAACCAGAGATGTTTAACTGACCTTAATAAAATATATTTGGAATTCTTAGGCCCAATCAGAAAAGACTATGTAGCCAAAATCAGATATTCTTGGTACACTCCTGAAATGCCATCAGGATAAATTAGTGTCATAGGTTTTGCTGCTGCTTCTTGGTGTTTCGATAGTACATTTGGCTACCCACTGATTTGGGGTGGGTGTAGGAAGCAAGACTACAGGGAGTTTTGCTCAGTGCTCAATTGCCATTAGTCCTACCATTTAGCTGCTATTGCTATTCTCCATGAGCAAGAAGAGGAAAAAGCAAGAGTAATGCCAGGGTAAGGGGACTGAGTGCTGCTGTGAAACTTGGAGCTATCCCATAATGCACCACTAGAAAACTATTTCCTAGCATGTGGTAAGGAAACTTGGACCCCCTCAACAGTGTATAAAATGTAGACAGAAAGTGTAGGAAGTCCAGACACAGTGACCTATCAAAATAACTTAAGGAAATTGGTTGGGAAAACTGGCCACATATATCCTAGTGCAGACAGAGATCACCCTCCTTACCCCCATCTCTGCCCAGAACAGAAGGCAATAACAAATCCCCTGAAGAATACAGCTTTGTACATAAAGGAGAAAAATAGCACCTAAGACACCAGGAGTGAGAGATTTGGGTAATGAATTTGAGTAGGAAGATGGAGAAAGCCACACACCCAGCTTCCCACCCACAGCCTTGGGGTATCTTGTGCAGTATGCTTGGAAACAAACTGTCCATACATGGGGAATCTGGAAGTAGGTGGATAAAGCACAAAATGCTATTTGCCCAAATCCATTTCTCCTCCTTGTTTTTCCTGGTATGGTCCTGATGTGTTCATGTGCTTAGGAAAGATGCCCTGCCCCAGTCCTGGGTTGGGGTGGTGGTGGAACCTTGAATAGTCAGTGACAGTCATCAACAAGTTCTCTCCTTGCTAGTGATTGGTTTAGGTATGTGCATGTAATCCAACCCTGGAACCTGAAGAGAAGTCTATTGGTGGACTTTGGAGAAAGGTTTTCCTTAGTAATAAAAAAAGATATATAGGAGGAAACTCCCTTCTTCTTAAATAGATGTTGTATCTGCATGCAATGACGGAAGCAGATGCTTGGAAGCAAGATCTACTGTAAGCAGAGGAAAGCAGAGAGAAAAGAATGGATGATCCCTATGCCTCTGTCATTGAGTTGCTGACTCAACCAATCCTGAAACCAGGCAGGAACTTTGTAAAGCTCTAGAAAATAAACTCTTCCTTTTTCTCTTGGAGGGCTGTAGGATGGGGAGTGAATTTTCTTTGTGGAGGCACAAAGTCTTTTACTGGAATTATAGCAGGTTATGAACACTCAAACTGTGATACACGCATTGTGGCAAGGAATCATCCTTGGGGATAGGCTGATATCCTTGAAAAATGAAAACATTTACTGGTTCTTCAAGGAAATGGAGACCAGTCACAGGAGTAGTTATACAGCTTATCAGTGGCCTGAGGAAGGTCAGGCCAATGGACCAGGAGGAGTAGTGCCATAAAGACATGATTTGAATATGCAGTAACTGATTTGGACCAGAGACCCAAACCCAGAACTATCACCAGGGGGTAACTCTCCAGGGCATCCATACAACAAATGGAAATATCACTTCAGCTGTGTTTTGAAACCTTGCTGCCTAAGCATATTTCATTGATTGAGAGAACAGTTGCTTTGCATGTACCCCAGGATCTCACCTTCTCACTTCTCTCCTGTCACATACTCAATATCTGGTTTCTGATTCAAGACCTTGAACCCAAATTATATAGCCAATGTGTGAAGACCTTAGCCATGGTATTCAAAGGGGTGTTATCAGGTCATGCTGAACATCTATTGGTGTCACAGAAAATCTCCTATACCTACACATTGGGACAAGGACTAGGGCATGTTAATACATTGTGAACTAGGAATAGAGGGGCATAGACGGTGTTATACCCGTTACGTCAGAAGTAATACACCTTGATGCCAACTTTATTATAAAAAGTCTCAATAGCAAATATGCCTGAATCAAGATGGCAGAGTGAGATGTTCCAGGGTTCCATCCCCTCAGAAGCTTTGAACAATAAGCACAACTGGAAGAAACATTTTCTCAAAGCTCCAGAAAAACAGTTGAAAGATTGCTGTAATAGGGTGAGCACTGAATAAATAACAAGGTAACTTAATAACGGTAAGAGTTCCTGGTGTCTTTGCTGGCTCCTTCCACATCCCCTGACCAGCTCAGTGCAGAATTTGCACATGTGGGTCCTAGTTCTGGTTCCTGAGGGAGAAGAGTAAACTTTGTCCACATAATAGGGTGCATGTATGTCTATGGCATTCTGTCTGGGGACAGCATGAAAGACTGAACCAGAACATATGTCACAGGCTCATGGTCCCAGAGATTGCCCTACATCTATGGGAGGCCCATAGAGCTATCCCACAGAACTCTGTAGGAGAACAGTCAAATGGCAGCTGCCTGGGTAAAAGGAGTGCCAGCTGAGGGACAAAGAATGAAGCACCTGGGACTGTCAGGAAACAGTATTTCCTGAGAGAATGAAGACATTTATATCTGAGTAAATTGAGGAATTCCTAGGGCCATGTACACATGCCCAGAACAAGATGCATGTGCAAAAAAGACTGGGGAGGACCCTGTGCTTTAACTTGGGCTGTTCTCTAAACTCATTGTATAGCTAAGATCTGAAGGAGAGCACTCACATAGGCCAATCTGTGAGTCAATCTGCAAAGACTGGGAAAGATTTTCTTTTTTCTCCTTTTTTGTGTGTTACCTCCTGGAATTCAAGAAAATCTCTGAAAAAACACTGCTGGGTAATATTGTAAGGAACAGATGCCTCAGAGAATAAATTGCAGTGATAACACATAAAACAGCTAAATGTCCAGGTTTTAACAAAAGATTACAAAACTCACAAAGAAATAGTAAGTGTAGTCCCATGTAAAGGAGAAGATTAAAGCATTAGAAACCATCAATGAGAAAGACCAGATCTGGGATATGCCAAAGATTTTGGAAAAATGGTCTTAAATATGCTCAAAGAGCTAACGGCAAACAAAGACAAGAACTAAAGGGCATTGGGAAAACAATAAATGAAAACAAAGAGAATATCAATAAAGAGAGAAATTATGAAAAGGATTCAAACAGATCTTAAGAACACACTCACAGAAATTAAAAATTCCCTGGAGGGGCTCTATGGCAGATTGAAGCTAGAAGAAGAAACAATCAATGAACATGATGATAGGACAAATGAAATCATTCAATCTGAGAAGCAGAAATAAAAAATGCTGAAGAAAAGTGAACAAAGCCTGAGAGACCTGGAGACACCATCAAGTATGTATGTGTGTGTGTGTGTATGTATGCATATATATAAGAATCTCAGAAAGAGAGGAAACAGAGAAAGACAGAGAGAATATTTGAAGAAATAATGGTTGACACAGTTTCCAATTTAATGAAAGGCATGAATATACATACCAGAGAGCCTCAATGAACTCCAAACAGGATAAACAGAAGTAGACAAACACTGCAACTAATTGTAATCAAAGTGTTGAATGTCAAAAATAGAGAATTCTGAAAGCTGCAAGAGAGAAGCAATGTCTTACATGAAAGGAAGCTTAATAAGAAAAAATGCTGATTTCTTATCAG
Source organism: Choloepus didactylus (assembly GCF_015220235.1). Taxonomy (NCBI): domain Eukaryota; kingdom Metazoa; phylum Chordata; class Mammalia; order Pilosa; family Megalonychidae; genus Choloepus; species Choloepus didactylus. Next base: position 297,377 of record NW_023637605.1, on the reverse strand, counting down.
AAACCACAGAGGCAAGAGGGAAGTAGGATGACATGCTTGAAGTACTGAGAGGAAAAATATTGCCAATCAAGAATTCTGTATCAGGCAAAACTGCCTTTAAAAAAATTAGGGGCAGATTAAAATATTCCCAGATAAACAAAAGCTGAGGGACCAGCCCAACAGGAAATGCTAAGGGGAGTTCAGTTTGAAAGGAAAGAAGACTAGAAGACAGATCAACACCACATGAAATAATAAAGACCTATGATACAGACAAGCCATCAACATGGTGATATAAATGTTCCTTGAAAAAGCCTCCTCAGAGATTTAGCAAATAAAAGGACAAATTCCACTTGCTTCGAACACTGAAGGATGTTAGAGACCGGAGAATGACTCCACAAATGCTGAAATAAAGAAACAGAAAAATCTCAAATAAGATAAATAAATCCTGGAATACCATTCAGCTACCATTTCACCTCCTCCTCACTTGCTCCTGTGCAGCTCAGGAGGCACACAGAAGCAGCAAGGCCCTGGGTCCCTCTCAAGAGTGCGCAGAGCCGGTAGACCAAATCACAGCAGCAAGTTAGAACTTCACGCATACCTAGGCATGGAGATATATGTACACAGGGACCCCAGGGAGATAATGAAGAATGCTGCATACAAAAGGGCCCTAGCAGGAGTGCAGATGGGAACAGTAATAGAAAGGCCTGTAAACACTGTTGTGACCAATCCAGTTTCAGATGGCTAGACCACCTAAAGGCAAAATAGACTTTTCTGAAGTGACCAACCTTTCTGGATTGACCCTATTTGACTTCCTGGGGCAGGATACCATTACAGGAAAGAAACTGGAGGCAGGAAAGTGTCACAGAGGAAAAAGGGGGTGTGGGTTAAACTGAGCTGCTGTAAGATACAACAGGACCTCAAACTGAGAAGTGTAAGGAAAATGGGGCACTGAGTGAGGGAGAGAATTTAAATAAATCATAGGAGTTGGGGAGAAAAGTCTGCACAAAAAGAAAGAGAATAGACCAAGATTCCTGGAGAAGGAACAGAGGAAAGGAATTTCTCTCCTGAAGGTGAAACAATTGTGTTAAAAGTGCAATCTTAAAATTTGCACCACATATCAAGGGCAAAAATCAGATGAAGAAGACTGGAGAAAATCTGAACAGTTAAAACATGAGCTACTGTAAAGGTCTAGAATAAGGTAGGACATGCATCGAAGAAGAGCCTTAACACAAGGCCAAAATAAAAACACTTTTTATGGCAACAATTGAACTGAAATGAAAAACTCAACAATTAAAAGAAAAACAACCCAATTAAAAAATGAACGAAAGAACTGAATAGATATTTTCCAAAGAGGGAATAAAAATAGCTAAAAAGCACATGAAGACAAAACTTCTCACCAGAGAGGCGGGGCAAGATGGCAGACTGGTGAGCTGTATGTTTTAGTTACTCCTCCAGGAAAGTAGGTAAAAAGCCAGGAACTGCGTGGACTGGACACCACAGAGCAATCTGTCTTTGGGCATACTTCATACAACACTCATGAAAACGTGGAACTGCTGAGATCAGCGAAATCTGTAAGTTTTTGCGGCCAGGGGACCCGCGCCCCTCCCTGCCAGGCTCAGTCCCGGGGGAGGAGGGGCTGTCAGCTCCAGGAAGGAGAAGGGAGAATTGCAGTGGCTGCTCTTACCGGAAACTCATTCTACTGATTCAAACTCCAACCATAGATAGACTGAGGCCAGACACCAGAGACTCTGAGAGCAGCCAGCCCAGCAGAGAGGAGACAGGCATAGAAAAAAAACAACACGAAAAACTCCAAAATAAAAGCGGAGGATTTTTGGAGTTCTGGTGAACACAGAAAGGGGAGGGGCGGAGATCAGGCCTTGAGGCGCATATGCAAATCCCGAAGCAAGGCTGATCTCTCTGCCCTGGGCACTTTTCCTTAATGGCCCTGGTTGCTTTGTCTATTAGCATTTCAATAACCCATTAGATCTCTGAGGAGGGCCGTTTTTTTTTTTTTTTTTTTTTTTTTTTTTTTTTTAAATCCTTTTTGCTTTTTCTAAAACAATTACTCTAAGAAGCTCAATACAGAAAGCTTCAAAGAATTGAAATTTGGGCACGTCAAGTCAAGAGCAGAACTAAGAGAGCTCTGAGACAAAAGGCAATAATCCAGTGGCTGAGAAAATTCACTAAACAACACAACTTCCCAAGAAAAGGGGGGTGTCCGCTCACAGCCACCATCCTGGTGGACAGGAAACACTCCTGCCCATCGCCAGCCCCATAGCCCACAGCTGCCCCAGACAACCCAGTGTGACGGAAGTGCTTCAAATAACAGGCACACACCACAAAACTGGGCGTGGACATTAGCCTTCCCTGCAACCTCAGCTGAATGTCCCAGAGCTGGGAAGGGGGAGCAGTGTGAATTAACAGAGCCCCATTCAGCCATCATTTGAGCAGACTGGGAGCCTCCCAACACAGCCCAGCAGCCCAGAACTGCCCTGGGGGGACGGCACTCACCTGCGACATAGCACAGTCATCCCTCAACAGAGGACCCGGGGTGCACAGCCTGGAAGAGGGGCCCACTTGCAAGTCTCAGGAGCCATACGCCAATACCAAAGACTTGTGGGTCAGTGGCAGAGACAAACTGTGGCAGGACTGAACTGAAGGATTAGACTATTGCAGTAGCTTTAAAACTCTAGGATCATCAGGGAGATTTGATTGTTAGGGCCACCCCCCCTCCCCGACTGCCCAGAAACACGCCCCACATACAGGGCAGGCAACACCAACTACACACGCAAGCTTGGGACACCAATTGGGCCCCACAAGACTCACTCCCCCACTCACCAAAAAGGCTAAGCAGGGGAGATCTGGCTTGTGGAGAACAGGTGGCTCGTGGACGCCACCTGCTGGTTAGTTAGAGAAAGTGTACTCCACGAAGCTGTAGATCTGATAAATTAGAGATAAGGACTTCAACTGGTCTACAAACCCTAAAAGAACCCTATCAAGGTCAGCAAATGCCACGAGGCCAAAAACAACAGAAAATTATAAAGCATATGAAAAAACCAGACGATATGGATAACCCAAGCCCAAGCACCCAAATCAAAAGACCAGAAGAGACACACCTAGAGCAGCTACTCAAAGAACTAAAGATGAACAATGAGACCCTAGTACGGGATATGAAGGAAATCAAGAAGACCCTAGAAGAGCATAAAGAAGACATTGCAAGACTAAATAAAAAAATGGATGATCTTATGGAAATTAAAGAAACTGTTGACCAAATTAAAAAGATTCTGGACACTCATAGTACAAGACTAGAGGAAGTTGAACAATGAATCAGTGACCTGGAAGATGACAGAATGGAAAATGAAAACATAAAAGAAAGAATGGGGAAAAAAATTGAAAAACTCGAAATGGACCTCAGGGATATGATAGATAATATGAAACGTCCGAATATAAGACTCATTGGTGTCCCAGAAGGGGAAGAAAAGGGTAAAGGTCTAGGAAGAGTATTCAAAGAAATTGTTGGGGAAAACTTCCCAAATCTTCTAAACAACATAAATACACAAATCATAAATGCTCAGCGAACTCCAAATAGAATAAATCCAAAAAAACCCACTCCGAGACATATACTGATCACACTGTCAAACATAGAAGAGAAGGAGCAAGTTCTGAAAGCAGCAAGAGAAAAGCAATTCACCACATACAAAGGAAACAGCATAAGACTAAGTAGTGACTACTCAGCAGCCACCATGGAGGCGAGAAGGCAGTGGCACGATATATTTAAAATTCTGAGTGAGAGGAATTTCCAGCCAAGAATACTTTATCCAGCAAAGCTCTCCTTCAAATTTGAGGGAGAGCTTAAATTTTTCACAGACAAAGAAATGCTGAGAGAATTTGCTAACAAGAGACCTGCCCTACTGGAGATACTAAAGGGAGCCCTACAGACAGAGAAACAAAGACAGGACAGAGAGACTTGGAGAAAGGTTCAGTACTAAAGAGATTCGGTATGGGTACAATAAAGGATATTAATAGAGAGAGGGAAAAATATGGCAAACATAATCCAAAGGATAAGATGGCCGATTCAAGAAATGCCTTCACGGTTTTAACGTTGAATGTAAATGGATTAAACTCCCCAATTAAAAGATATAGATTCGCAGAATGGATCAAAAAAAATGAACCATCAATATGTTGCATACAAGAGACTCATCTTAGACACAGGGACACAAAGAAACTGAAAGTGAAAGGATGGAAAAAAATATTTCATGCAAGCTACAGCCAAAAGAAAGCAGGTGTAGCAATATTAATCTCAGATAAAATAGACTTCAAATGCAGGGATGTTTTGAGAGACAAAGAAGGCCACTACATACTAATAAAAGGGGCAATTCAGCAAGAAGAAATAACAATCGTAAATGTCTATGCACCCAATCAAGGTGCCACAAAATACATGAGAGAAACATTGGCAAAACTAAAGGAAGCAATTGATGTTTCCACAATAATTGTGGGAGACTTCAACACATCACTCTCTCCTATAGATAGATCAACCAGACAGAAGACCAATAAGGAAATTGAAAACCTAAACAATCTGATAAATGAATTAGATTTAACAGACATCTACAGGACATTACATCCCAAATCAACAGGATACACATATTTTTCTAGTGCTCACGGAACTTTCTCCAGAATAGATCATATGCTGGGACATAAAACAAGCCTCAATAAATTTAAAAAGATTGAAATTATTCAAAGCACATTCTCTGACCACAATGGAATACAATTAGAAGTCAATAACCATCAGAGACTTAGAAAATTCACAAATACCTGGAGGTTAAACAACACACTCCTAAACAATCAGTGGGTTAAAGAAGAAATAGCAAGAGAAATTGCTAAATATATAGAGATGAATGAAAATGAGAACACAACATACCAAAACCTATGGGATGCAGCAAAAGCAGTGCTAAGGGGGAAATTTATAGCACTAAACGCATATATTAAAAAAGAAGAAAGAGCCAAAATCAAAGAACTAATGGATCAACTGAAGAAGCTAGAAAATGAACAGCAAACCAATCCTAAACCAAGTACAAGAAAAGAAATAACAAGGATTAAAGCAGAAATAAATGACATAGAGAACAAAAAAACAATAGAAAGGATAAATATCACCAAAAGTTGGTTCTTTGAGAAGATCAACAAGATTGACAAGCCCCTAGCTAGACTGACAAAATCAAAAAGAGAGAAGACCCATATAAACAAAATAATGAATGAAAAAGGTGACATAACTGCAGATCCTGAAGAAATTAAAAAAATTATAAGAGGATATTATGAACAACTGTATGGCAACAACTGGATAATGTAGAAGAAATGGACAATTTCCTGGAAACATATGAACAACCTAGACTGACCAGAGAAGAAATAGAAGACCTCAACCAACCCATCACAAGCAAAGAGATCCAATCAGTCATCAAAAATCTTCCCACAAATAAATGCCCAGGGCCAGATGGCTTCACAGGGGAATTCTACCAAACTTTCCAGAAAGAACTGACACCAATCTTACTCAAACTCTTTCAAAACATTGAAAAAAATGGAACACTACCTAATTCATTTTATGAAGCTAACATCAATCTAATACCAAAACCAGGCAAAGATGCTACAAAAAAGGAAAACTACCGGCCAATCTCCCTAATGAATATAGATGCAAAAATCCTCAACAAAATACTTGCAAATCGAATCCAAAGACACATTAAAAAAATCATACACCATGACCAAGTGGGGTTCATTCCAGGCATGCAAGGATGGTTCAACATAAGAAAAACAATCAATGTATTACAACACATTAAAAACTCGAAAGGGAAAAATCAATTGATCATCTCAATAGATGCTGAAAAAGCATTTGACAAAATCCAACATCCGTTTTTGATAAAAACACTTCAAAAGGTAGGAATTGAAGGAAACTTCCTCAACATGATAAAGAGCATATATGAAAAACCCACAGCCAGCATAGTACTCAATGGTGAGAGACTGAAAGCCTTCCCTCTAAGATCAGGAACAAGACAAGGATGCCCGCTGTCACCACTGTTATTCAACATTGTGCTGGAAGTGCTAGCCAGGGCAATCCGGCAAGACAAAGAAATAAAAGGCATCCAAATTGGAAAAGAAGAAGTAAAACTGTCATTGTTTGCAGATGATATGATCTTATATCTAGAAAACCCTGAGAAATCAACGATACACCTACTAGAGCTAATAAACAAATTTAGCAAAGTAGCGGGATACAAGATTAATGCACATAAGTCAGTAATGTTTCTATATGCTAGAAATGAACAAACTGAAGAGACACTCAAGAAAAAGATACCATTTTCAATAGCAACTAAAAAAATCAAGTACCTAGGAATAAACTTAACCAAAGATGTAAAAGACCTATACAAAGAAAACTACATAACTCTACTAAAAGAAATAGAAGGGGACCTTAAAAGATGGAAAAATATTCCATGTTCATGGATAGGAAGGCTAAATGTCATTAAGATGTCAATTCTACCCAAACTCATCTACAGATTCAATGCAATCCCAATCAAAATTCCAACAACCTACTTTGCAGACTTGGAAAAGCTAGTTATCAAATTTATTTGGAAAGGGAAGATGCCTCGAATTGCTAAAGACACTTTAAAAAAGAAAAACGAAGTGGGAGGACTTACACTCCCTGACTTTGAAGCTTATTATAAAGCCACAGTTGCCAAAACAGCATGGTACTGGCACAAAGATAGACATATAGATCAATGGAATCGAATTGAGAATTCAGAGATAGACCCTCAGATTTATGGCCGACTGATCTTTGATAAGGCCCCCAAAGTCACCGAACTGAGCCATAATGGTCTTTTCAACAAATGGGGCTGGGAGAGTTGGATATCCATATCCAAAAGAATGAAAGAGGACCCCTACCTCACCCCCTACACAAAAATTAACTCAAAATGGACCAAAGATCTCAATATAAAAGAAAGTACCATTAAACTCCTAGAAGATAATGTAGGAAAACATCTTCAAGACCTTGTATTAGGAGGCCACTTCCTAGACTTTACACCCAAAGCACAAGCAACAAAAGAGAAAATAGATAAATGGGAACTCCTCAAGCTTAGAAGTTTCTGCACCTCAAAGGAATTTCTCAAAAAGGTAAAGAGGCAGCCAACTCAATGGGAAAAAATTTTTGGAAACCATGTATCTGACAAAAGACTGATATCTTGCATATACAAAGAAATCCTACAACTCAATGACAATAGTACAGACAGCGCAATTATAAAATGGGCAAAAGATATGAAAAGACAGTTCTCTGAAGAGGAAATACAAATGGCCAAGAAACACATGAAAAAATGTTCAGCTTCACTAGCTATTAGAGAGATGCAAATTAAGACCACAATGAGATACCATCTAACACCGGTTAGAATGGCTGCCATTAAACAAACAGGAAACTACAAATGCTGGAGGGGATGTGGAGAAATTGGAACTCTTATTCATTGTTGGTGGGACTGTATAATGGTTCAGCCACTCTGGAAGTCAGTCTGGCAGTTCCTTAGAAAACTAGAGATAGAGCTACCATTCGATCCAGCGATTGCACTTCTCGGGATGTACCCGGAAGATCGGAAAGCAGTGACACGAACAGATATCTGCACGCCAATGTTCATAGCAGCATTATTCACAATTGCCAAGAGATGGAAACAACCCAAATGTCCATCAACAGATGAGTGGATAAATAAAATGTGGTATATACTCACGATGGAATACTACGCGGCAGTAAGAAGGAATGATCTGGTGAAACATATGACAACATGGATGAACCTTGAAGACATAATGCTGAGCGAAATAAGCCAGGCACAAAAAGAGAAATATTATATGCTACCACTAATGTGAACTTTGAAAAATGTAAAACAAATGGTTTATAATGTAGAATGTAGGGGAACTAGCAGTAGAGAGCAATTAAGGAAGGGGGAACAATAATCCAAGAAGAACAGATAAGCTGTTTGACGTTCTGGGGATGCCCAGAGGTGACTATGGTCTGTTAATTTCTGATGGATGTAGTAGGAACAAGTTCACTGAAATGTTGCTATAGTATGTAACTTTCTTGGGGTAAAGTAGGAACATGTTGGAAGTTAAGCAGTTATCTTACGTTAGTTGTCTTTTTCTTACTCCCTTGCTATGGTCTCTTTGAAATGTTCTTTTATTGTATGTTTGTTTTCTTTTTAACTTTTTTTTTCATACAGTTGATTTGAAAAAAGAAGGGAAAGTTAAAAAAAAAAAAAAAAAGAAAAAAGACAAACAAGGAAAAAAAAAAAAAAACAAAAAAAAACGATGTAGTGCCCCCTTGAGGAGCCTGTGGAGAATGCAGGGGTATTCGCCTACCCCACCTCCATGGTTGCTAACATGACCACAGACATAGGGGACTGGTGGTTTGATGGGTTGAGCCCTCTACCATAAGTTTTACCCTTGGGAAGACGGTTGCTGCAAAGGAGAGGCTAGGCCTCCCTGTATTTGTGCCTAAGAGTCTCCTCCTGAATGCCTCTTTGTTGCTCAGATGTGGCCCTCTCTCTCTGGCTAAGCCAACTTGAAAGGTGAAATCACTGCCCTCCCCCCTACGTGGGATCAGACACCCAGGGAAGTGAATCTCCCTGGCAACGTGGAATATGACTCCCGGGGAGGAATGTAGACCCGGCATCGTGGGATGGAGAACATCTTCTTGACCAAAAGGGGGATGTGAAAGGAAATGAAATAAGCTTCAGTGGCAGAGAGATTCCAAAACGAGCCGAGAGATCACTCTGGTGGGCACTCTTACGCACACTTTAGACAACCTTTTTTAGGTTCTAAAGAATTGGGGTAGCTGGTGGTGGATACCTGAAACTATTAAACTACAACCCAGAACCCATGAATCTCGAAGACAGTTGTATAAAAATGTAGCTTATGAGGGGTGACAGTGGGATTGGGAATGCCATAAGGACCAAACTCCACTTTGTCTAGTTTATGGATGGATGTGTAGAAAAGTAGGGGAAGCAAACAAACAGACAAAGGTACCTAGTGTTCTTTTTTACTTCAATTGCTCTTTTTCACTCTAATTATTATTCTTGTTATTTTTGTGTGTGTCCTAATGAAGGTGTCAGGGATTGATTTAGGTGATGAATGTACAACTATGTAATGGTACTGTAAACAATCGAAAGTACAATTTGTTTTGTATGACTGCGTGGTATGTGAATATATCTCAATAAAATGATGATTTAAAAAAAAAAAAAAAAAAAAAAAAAAAAAAAAAAAAAAGCACATGAAAAGATACTTATCGTTACTAGCAATTAGTGAAATACAAATCAAAACCACAATGAGACATCATTTCACACCACCTAGAATAGCCACTATTGAAAACCCCCAGAAAACTACAATTGTTGGAGAGGATGTGGAGAAATAGGAACACTCATTCACTGCTGGTGGGAATGTAAAATGGTGCAGCTGCTGTGGAAAACAGTAGCTGGTGATTCCTCAGAAATCTAAGTATAGAATTGCCATATGATTTGGCAATCCCACTGCTAGGTATATATGACAGAAGAACTGAAAGCAGGGACTTAGACATTTGCACATTGATGTTTATAGCACAACATTATCCACAATTGCCAAAAGATAGAAAGAACCCAAGTGTCCATAAACCAATGAATGGATTAAAAAAATTTGTTATATGCATATGATGAAATATTATTCAGCTGTAAGAAGGAATGAAGTCCTGATGCATGCAATAAGATGGATAAGCCTTAAGGACAACAAGTTGAGTGAAAGAAGTCAAACACGAAAGACCAAATACTGTCTGATCTTACTAACGTGCATGAATATAATGAGCAAACTAGAGTTAAAATCTAGACTATAGGTTACTAAGAGATAGAATGAGTGTATAGAATGGGGAGTCAATGCTTAGTTTGTGCAAAATTTTTAATAAGGCTGATTGTAAATGTTTGGTAATGGATACAGGTGATGGTAGTACATTTTTGTGTCAGTAATGAATAGCACTGAATTATGGGTGTGATTATGGTTGAAATGGGAAGTTTGGGGCCTTCTTTGTCAATAGAAGGAAAGCTAGAGGATAAAACATGGTCCTGTATAAAATATTGAACCCTATTGTGGATGATGACTGTGGTTAATAGTACAAATGTAAGAATGTTCTTCCAAGAATTAGAATGAATGTACATCACTATTACAAGGTGTTAATAATAGGGTGATATACTGAAAAAAAATACAACTAAAGCAATCTATGGAATAGAGTTAACAGAAATATTATAACATTCATTTATCCACTTTAATAAAGATAATGTACCAATGCTAAGTGTCAGTAATAGGGATGTATAAGTGGTATTGGATTTTTCTTTTAGGAGCAATGAAAACAATCTCAAATTTATTGTAGTAGTGATGATGCACAAATCTGTGATTATATAGAGAACCATTGATGAACACTTTAGACAGATTATGTGGTGTCTGAAGAAAACTGTTCTTTTAAAAATTATGTACTTTAGAAATATGGGGAAAAGCAGTTTTTATGGCAACAATTGAACTGAAATTAAAAAAATACATTAGAGGCATATAACAGCATTTTTGAACAAGCAGAAGGAAGAATCAGCAAGCTAGAAAAGATAATAACCAAAATTGGGACAGTCAGAAAAACCGATAGAGAAAAGAATAGAAAAATTTGAGCACTGTCTCAGGGATTTGACTGACAGCTCATAGTGCACAAACATATGAGTCATGGATGTCCCAGAAGGAGAAGAAGAAGGAAAAGGGTCAGAAAGAATATTTGAGGAAATAATGACTGAAAATTTCACAATTAATAAGAAACACACACATGCACACGCACACACACGCACACACACACACACACACACATTTAGCCAAGAAGTGCAATCAATATACTTCAAATAGAATAAATCCTAACAGACTTATTCAGAGTCTCATACTAATCAGAATTTCATATGCCATAATAAAGACAAAATTCTGAAAGCAGTAAGAGAAAAGTGATTTGTCATATACAAGGGATCCTCAATAAGACTAAGTGGTGATTTCTCACCAGAAATCAGGGAAGCAAGAAGGCAGCAGTATATATTTAAGTTACTTAAAGAGAAACATTGCCAGCAAAAATTCTTTATCTGGCAAAAATGTTCTTCAAATATGAGTGTGAGAAAATTCACAAATATATGGAAGTTATACAACAAAACTGCTCAATCAGTGGACTAAAGAAGAAACTGGAAGAGAATTCAGTAAATACCTCAAAATGAATGAAAGCAAGCATACAACACACCAAAACTTATGCAATGCAGCAAAGGCAGTGCTGAGAGAGAAATTTACAGACCAAAATGCGTACTTTAAAAGGAAGAAAGAGCTAAAATGAAAGAACTAACTGAACACCTGGAGAAACTAGAGAACAAACAGTAAACTCTTCAAAAAGCAAGCAGAAAGATAAAACAACAAAGATAAGAGCAGAAATAAATGAAATTGGGAACATGAAAACAATAGAATCAACAAAAATAGAAGTTGATTCTTTGAGAAAATCAATCAAATCGATGGACCATTAGCTAGGCTGACAAAGAAAAAGAGAGAGAGGATGCAAATAAATAAAATCAGAAATAGGAGGGGCAGAATAACTATTGACTCTGCAGGAATAAGGGAGATAATGAGAAGATACTATGAGCAACTATATGCTAACAAACTAGACAACTTAGATGAAATGGGCACCTTCCTAGAAAAGCATGAAGAGCCAACATTGACTTGAGAAGAAATAGAAGACTTTAACAGAACAATCACAAATAAAAGAGATTGAATCAGACATCAGAAACCTTCCAAGAGAGGTTATATATGCAGAGCCACAGCTTGATGGATTGCACTTTCATATATATATATATATATATGTATATGTATGTGTATATGTATATATGTATGTTCAAATAATCCTGCATTTCCCAAAATAACCTTATCAAAATAAACAAATGCCCAGAAGTCAACAGAAAATCATAGAGCACACGAAGAAACAAGAAGATATGGACAAGCCAAATGACCAAATTAAAAAGCCAAAGGAAACACAAAACTTGGAGCAATTAATCAAAGAAGTACACACAAATCTCCAAAACAACTTCAAAGAGTTGGCTAAAGACACAAAGGACATCAAGAAGACTCTAGAAGACAAAAAGAAGAATTAGAAAGAGTAAATAAAAAATAGCAGATCTTATGGAAATAAAAGATACAGTTGATCAAATTAAAAACATACTAGAGACATAAAACAGCAGATTTGAAGAGGCAGAAGAAAGAATAAGTGAACTAGAGGACAGAAAATTGAATGTGAACACACAAAAGTACAAATGGTGAAAAAAATTTGAAAAGGATTTCAGGGAAATGATGGACAACATGAAGCTCACAAATATAAGAATAATTAGTGTCCCAGAAAGAGAAGAGAAGAGTAAAGGGCTAGGAAGAGTATATGAAGACATAGTTGGAGAAAACTTCCCAACCCTTCTAAATGACATAAATATGAAAACCAAATTCCAAATAGAAAAATCCTAATAAACCCACTCTGAGACATATACTAATCAGATTGTCATATGCTGAAGAGAAGAAAGTCCTGAAAGCAGCAAGAGAGAAGTGATTCACCACATACGAGGGAAACCACATAAGACTAAGTACTGACTACCTAGCAGGCAGTTTGGAGGGGAAAAGACAGTGGTGTGAATTGTTTAACATTCTGAAAGAGAAAAAATGCCAGCAAAATTCACCTTCAAAATTGAGGACAAATTTAAAATTTTCACAGACCAAAAAATGCTGAGAGAATGTGTTAACAAGAGACCTGTCCTGCAAGAAATAAAGGGAGTTCTACCAGCTGAGAAAGAGGGAAAGGAGAGAGCAGTCTGGAGAAGGGCACAGAACTGAAGAGTATTAATAAGTGTAACTTAAAGGAGAAAAAGAGAGAGGGGAATAGATCTGGCAGATAAAAACCAAAGATAAGATGGTTAGTTCAAGAACTGCCTTCACAGTAATAACATTGAATGTGAATGGATTAAACTCCCCAATTAAATGGTACAGTTTGGCAGGATGGATTAAAATGTATGATCCATGGATATGCTGTTTTTATAAGAGACACATTTTAGGCCCAGTGACACAAAGGGATTGAAAGAGAAAGGATGGAAAAAATATTCCGTGCAAGCTACAGCCAAAAGAAAGCAGGGGTAGCAATACTAATAACAGAGAAAGTAGACTGGAAATGGAAAGGTGTCATAAGTGACAAAGAAGGACACTATATATTAATAAAAGGGACAATTCACCAAGAATAAATAAAAATCATAAATATTTATGCACCCAACCAAGGTGCTCCAAAGTACATGAGACAAACATTGGCAAAACTGAAGGGAGAAATAGATATTTCTACAATAATAGTGGGAGACTTCAATACATCACTCTCTTCTGTAGACAGAACAACCCTTATTTGGAAGGGAAAGGAGCCATGAATTGCAAAACAAGTTATAAAAATGGAGAACTATGAGGGAGGACATACACTTCCTGACTTTAAAGCCTACTGTGGAGGGCTTCTGGAAGATGGCAGTTAGGAGAGACAGGGCAAAAAAAAAAAAACATCTCCGTGAAAAATACAAGATAAAAGATAGAAAGTGACCCAGAACACAAGTTGCAGTGATGCACCAGCTCAACAAGGTCTGCTAAATCCACAGGGACTGTGTATGTGGTGAAACCAGAAGTCTGCATTCTGAAATGAATGAGCAAGCCTGGTGGATAACTAGTAGCCACGCTGCAGTCTGGGGAAACTGGGGGTTGGCATTTGGAGTTGGATTAGTTTTAAAAACCCAAAAGCAGCTGAAAATATGGCAGACAGAACTGCACAGTGAAGCATGGCAGGAAATGCATCCCCACAACCTGTGGGCATGCCTCGATATCTGGCGTGAATGATAGCCTTTCACACACATGCTGCTAATTGTCTTGGAGCTAGGAAGGCAGAGGTTAGCAAAAAGGGGAAAATCACCACACCCCATACAGCCATCTTCCCAGTGGGTTGGGACTGCTCCGGCCCGGCACTGGTGCCACAGCTGAGAGTTATGCCAAACAACCCAGTATCATGGGAAGATTTTCCAGCAACATGTGCACATGCCACAATATCTGACATGGATGATAGACTTTTGCATACCTGCAGCTAATTGTCCTGGAGCTAGGAAGGTGGAGGCATGCAAAAAAAGGGGAAATCAACATGCCCCACATAGCCATCCTTTCAGCAGACTGGGAATGCTCCTACATGGCCCTGCAGCCCAGAACTTCCTTTGGGAGATGGCGCTCACTTGTGACATAGCACAGTCTTCCCTCAGTGGAAGCCCTAGGAGGGCACAGCTAGGAAGAGGGACCCACTTGCAAGTACCAGGGACCATATACCAATACCAGGGCAGGGACTTGTGGGTCAGCAGCAAAGGCAAACTGTGGTGAGATGAACTGAAGGTTTAGACTCTTGCAATAGCCTTAAATCTCCAAGAACACCCAGGAGGTTTGATTACTAAATCTGCCCTCCCTCCCTAACTGCTCAGACACACGCCCCACATTCAGTGTGGGCAGCACCAACTACACAAGGAAACTTGGTGCACCAATTGGACCCCCACAAGATTCAGACCCCCACTCACCACAAAGGCAAAGTTGGGGAGAACTGGCTTGAGGGTAATAGGTGGCTCACAGACACCACATGCTGGTTAAAGTGTACTCCACCAAGCTGTAGATCTGACAAATTAGTGATGAGTGTTTGAATCAGTCTACATATCCTAAAAGAACACTGTGAAGTTAAGCAATCCGCAAGATGCCAAAAAACAACAGAAAATTTTAAAGCATATGAAGAAACCAGACAATATGTGATAACCCAAACCCAAACACCCAATCAACAGATCCGAGGATATATAGTACTTGGAGCAATTAATCAAAGAACTAAAAGTGGGAAAAACTAAGATGGCGGCTAGGTGAGACAGGGCAAAAAAACACCTCCATGTAAAACACTAGATGAAAACCAGAGGGTGATACAGAATACCAGTTACAGCGATGTGCCAGCTGGATGAGATCTTCTAGTTCCAAAGGGGCTGTATACTTGGTGAAACCAGGAATCTGCATTCTGAAATGAGTGAGTGAGCTGGCTGGAAGACCCCTAGCTGCACGGCAGTCTGGGGAAGCCAGGGTTTGGCACTTGGAGACCGATGGGCTCTTTAAAAAAAAAAAGTGAAAATCTCTGGAGTGGCTGCAGCAGTGATAGTGGGGACCATGCAGTAAAACACAGCAAGAGGGGGCTGCGCCAGCCTCTTGGTGTCTGGCCTGGAAGATAGCCCGCTGCAGATACCCCTGAGGCCAGGGGAATGGAGGGGGGAGCCGGAAGCCAAAAGAAACCTTGTAGCTAGCAGCTTGCTTCTGAGAGGACTGGATAAACTCCTGCCTGGGGCTGTGCCCACAACCCAGAGCCCCGCCAGTTATCCCGGAACTGGGAAGGAGGAACTGTGCGAGGAGGGGTTATGGAGACACCCCATTCGGCCATCTTTGCATCACACTGAAAGTGAGCTGGCACGGCCTGGTGGCCCGGGGCTTCCCTTGAGGGATGGCATGCACTGGTGATGTAGCATGGCATTCCCTTGGCAGAGGTCCTGGAGGATCACGGCTGGGAGGGGGAACCCACTTGGAGAACCCAGGGACACTAAGCCAAGTCCAGTGGTTTGTGGGACAGTGAGAGAGAGGGTTTGGGGCTGAAATGAAATGAAGGCTTAGACTCTTGCGGTGGCCTTGAATCTCTGGGAACCTGAGAGATATGAATATTAAAACTGTCCTTCCTCCCTGGCCACCCGTACACATGCCCCACATTCAGGGTGGATGGCTCTAGCAACATACCCAAGGTGAGTTCTCCAACTGAACCCCACAAGAATCATTTCCCCACACACCACAGGGACAAGGTGCAGAACTGACTTGAGGGATATAGGTGACTCACAGACGCCATCTGCTGGTTAGTTAGAGAAAGTGTATGTCACCAAACTGTGTTTCTGAAAAATTAGATTGGTATCTTTTTTTTTACAACTTGAAAGAACCCTATCAAACAAAGCAAATGCCAAGAGGCCAAAAACAACAGAAAATCTTAATGCATGTGATAAAACCAGATGATATGGAGAATTCGACTCCAAATACACAAATCAAGATACCAGAAGAAACAGTGTACCTTGCACAATTAATCAAAGAACTACAATTGAGGAATGAAAACATGGCAAAGGATTTAAGAGACATCAAGAAAACCATGGCCCAGGATATAAGTGACATATAGAAGACTCTAGAAGAGCATAAAGAAGACATTGCAAGAGTAAATAAAAAAATAGAAGATCTTATGGAAATAAAAGAAACTGTTGGCCAAATTAAAAGGACTCTGGATACTCTCAATACAAGACTAGAGGAAGCTGAACAACATCTCAGTGTCCTAGAAGTCCACAGGACAGAAAACAAAAGCACAAAAGAAAGAATGGGGAAAAAATAAAAAAAATCAAAATGGATCTCAGGGATATGAAAGATAAAATAATACATCCAAACTTAAGACTCATTGGTGTCCGAGAAGTGGAAGAGAAGGGTAAAGGTCTAGAAAGAGTATTTAAAGAAATTGTTGTGGAAAACTTCCCAAACCTTATACACAATATAAATACACAAAGCATAAATGCCCAGTGAACTACAAATAGAATAAATCCAAATAAACCCACTCCGAGACATATACTGATCACACTGTCAAACACAGAAGAGAAGGAGCAAGTTCTGAAAGCAGCAAGAGAAAAGCAATTCACCACATACAAAGGAAGCAATATAAGACTAAGTTGTGACTACTCAGCGGCCACCATGGAGGCGAGAAGGCAGTGGCATGACATATTTAAAATTCTGAGAGAGAAAAATTTCCAACCAAGAATACTTTATCCAGCAAAACTCTCCTTCAAATTTGAGGGAGAGCTTAAAATTTTCACAGACAAATGCTGAGAGAATTTGCCAATAAAAGACCTGCCCTACTTCAGATACTAGAGGGACCCCTACCAACAAATAAACAAAGAAAGAAGAAAGAGATATAGAGAATTTTAACTGACATATATAGTACCTTACATACCAAATCACTAGGACACTCATTTTTCTCCAGTGATCATGGATCTTTCTCCAGAAGGGAACATAAGCTGGGACATAAAACAAGCCTCAAGAAATTTAAAAAAAAATTGAATATACTCAAAGGACATTCTCCAACCACAATGGAATACAAATAGAACTCAATAATTTTTTAACTGTAACTCCACTATTTATTTCCTACATGATATAAAATACACAAACTCTAATGACAAATCAGAGGTTTTGAACTCAAGTAAAATATGTAATTTTAGACAACTATATAAAGGTGGGGGAATGGAGGAGTATAGGAACATAGTTTATGTGTCCTATTGAAGTGAAGGTGGTATCAAAGAAAAACAAGATTGTTATGGATTTAGCAGGTTAATTTTAAGCCCCACAGTAAACACAAAGTAATTATCAGAGAATATAACCATAGAGGTGAAAAGTAGAGTTTGGGTTAAGAGAAATGGGGGAAGGGGTAATAGGGAGTTAAGAAATGAGTGTAGAGTTGCTGTTTGAGGTGAAGGGAAATTTCTAGTAATGGATGGTGGGAAAGAGCATTACAACATTCTAAATGTGATTAATCTCACTAATGGAAGGCTAGAGAGGGGGTGGAATGGGAAGATTTAGGCTATATATATGTTTCCACAAATAGAAAAAAAAAGACAGTCTAAATAGATAACAATTGAATGCCAAAGATGAACTTGGATGGGATTGGAAGATAGAGGACAGGTGTCTCAAAGAGACACAGTTGAGACATAAGGAAAAGGAAATATAGAATGTAAGCTTCATATCATTGTTTAATCTCTTGTACTTCTTTGGTGAACTTAATGGGATTGCATAAAAGAATGTTCTTGTTCATGGGAAGTGTATACGTGAATTATAGTGTATGTTCAAGGATGTGTGCAGCTAGCTCTCATATGTTCAGAAGACAGAGCAATAGATTATGTATGATAGATAGGCAGGGAGGGAGGGAGGGGGGAAAGAAATAGCAATGTGACCGCATGTTAAAGTTGGTGGATTGAGCTATTGGGGAAGGTGGGTCAGGGTATGATGGAATTCTGTGTATGGGGTTAGTATTGTTTTTGCAACTGTTCCTATAACATTGAATTTATTTCAAAATAAAAAAAAGAACTAAAGGCAAACAATGACAGCATGGCACAGGATATAAAGGACATGAAGAAGACCCTAGAAGACCATAAAGAATAAATTGCAAGGGTAAATAAAAACAAATAGATGATCTTATGTAAATAAAAGAAATTGTTGACCAAATTAAAAGGATTCTGGATGCTCACAGTACAAGACTAGAGGAAGTTGAACAGTGAATCAGAGACCTCAAAGAAGACAGAAGGGAAAGGGAAAGAACAAAAAAAAGAATGGGGAAAAATAAAAAAACTTGAAATGGACCTCAGGGGTATGATAGATAATATAAAACATCCAAATATAAGACTCATTGGTGCTCCAGAAGGGGAAGAGAAGGTAAAGATCTAGGAAAAGTATTCAAACAAATGGTTGGGCAAAACTTCCCAAACATTCTAAACAACATAAATACACATATCATAAATGAGGAGTGAACTCCAAATAGAATAAAACCAAATAAATCCACACTGAGACATATTCTGATCAGATTGTCAGATACTGAAGAGAAGGAGCATGTTCTGAAAGCAGCAAGAGAAAAGCAATTCACCACTTACAAAGGAAACAGCATAAGACTGGGTAGTGACTACATAGTGGCCACCATGGAGGCAAGAAGGCAGTGGCATGACATATTTAAAATTCTGAGAGAGAAAAATTGCCAAACAAGAACTCTGTATCAGCAATGGTCTCCTAATGTTAGGGAGAACTTAAATTTTTCACAGACAAAGAAATGTTGAGAAAGTTTGCTAACAAGAGTCCTGCCCTACTTGAGATACTAAAGGGAGCCCTACTGACAGAGAAACAAAGAAAGGAGAGAGAGAGATATGGAGAAAGTTTCAGTACTAAAGAGATTCAGTATGAGTACATTAAAGGACATTAAGAGAGAGAGGGAAAATATATCTGACAAACATAAACCAAAGGAGAGAATGGCTGATTCAATAAATGACTTCACAGTAATAACATTGAATATAAATCCATTAAACTCCCCAATTAAAAGTTATAGATTGGCAGAATGGACCAAAAAATATGAACCATCAATATGTTGCATATAAGAGACTCATATTAGACACAGGGATGCAAAAAAACTGCAAGTGAAAGGATGGAAAAATTGCAAGTGAAAGGATATTTCATGCAAGCTACAGCCAAAAGAAAGCAGGAGTAGCAATATTAATCTCAGATAAAATAGACTATATATGCAAGGATGTTATGAGAGACAAAGAAAGCCACTACATACAAATAAAAGGGGAAATTCAACATGAAGCAATAACCATCATAAATCTTTATGCACCTGATCATGGTGCCACAAAATGCATGAGACAAACACTGGCAAAACTAAAGAAAGCAATTGATATTTTCACAATAATTGTGGGAGACTTCAACACATCATTCTTTCCTATAAATGGATCAACCGGACAGAAGATGAATCAGGAAATTGAAAACCTAAACAAACTGATAAATGAATTTGATTTAAGAGACATATATAGAGCATTACATCACAGATCACCAGGATACACATTCTTCTCTAGTGCTCACAGAACTTTCTCCAGAATAGAACATACATTGACAGAAAACAGCGCTCAATAATTTTAAAAAATTTGAAATTATTCAAAGGACATTCTGTGACCACAGTGGAATACAATTAGAAGTCAATAATCATCAGAGACTTAGAAAATTCACAAATACCTAGAGGTTAAACAACACACTCCTAAACAACCAGTAGGTTAAAGAAGAAATAGCGGAGGCGGGGCAAGATGGCAGGCTTGTGAGCTGTATGTTTTAGTTACTCCTCCAGGAAAGTAGGTAGAAAGCCAGGAACTGTGTGGACTGGACAACACAGAGCAATCTGACTTTGGGCATACTTCATACAACACTCATGAAAACGTGGAACTGCTGAGATCAGCGAAATCTGTAAGTTTTTGCGGCCAGGGGACCCGCGCCCCTCCCTGCCAGGCTCAGTCCCGTGGGAGGAGGGGCTGTCAGCTCCGGGAAGGAGAAGGGAGAACTGCAGTGGCAGCCCTTATCGGAAACTCATTCTGCTGATCCAAACTCCAACCATAGATAGACGGAGACCAGACACCAGAGAATCTGAGAGCAGCCAGCCCAGCAAAGAGGAGAAAGGCATAGAAAAAAAACAACATGAAAAACTCCAAAATAAAAGCGGAGGATTTTTGGAGTTCTGGTGAACATAGAAGGGGGAAGGGCAGAGCTCAGGCCTGAGCTCAGGCCCGGAGGCGCATATGCAAATCCCGAAGAAAAGCTGATCTCTCTGCCCTGTGGACCTTTCCTTAATGGCCCTGGTTGCTTTGTCTCTTAGTATTTCAATTACCCATTAGATCTCTGAGGAGGACCCTTTTTTTTTTTAATCCTTTTTTCTTTTTCTAAAACAATTACTCTAAGAAGCCCAATACAGAAAGCTTCAAAGACCTGCAATTTGGGCAGGTCAAGTCAAGAGCAGAATTAGGAGAGCTCTGAGACAAAAGGCAATAATCCAGTGGCTGAGAAAATTCACTAAACACCACAACTTCCCAAGAAAAGGGGGGTGTCCGCTCACAGCCATCATCCTGGTGGACAGGAAACACTCCTGCCCATCGCCAGCCCCATAGCCCAGAACTGCCCCAGACAACCCAGTGTGATGGAAGTGCTTCAAATAACAGGCACACACCACAAAACTGGGCATGGACATTAGCCTTCCCTGCAACCTCAGCTGATTGTCCCAGAGTTGGGAAGGTGGAGCAGTGTGAATTAACAAAGCCCCATTCAGCCATCATTTCAGCAGACTGGGAGCCTCCCTACACAGCCCAGCAGCCCAGAACTGCCCTGGGGGGATGGCACTCACCTGTGACATAGCACAGTCATCCCTCAATGGAGGACCCGGGGTGCACATCCTGGAAGAGGGGCCCACTTTCAAATCTCAGGAGCCATACGCCAACACCAAGGACTTGTGGGTCAGTGGCAGAGACAAACTGTGGCAGGACTGAACTGAAGGATAAGACTATTGCAGCAGCTTTAAAACTCTAGGATCACCAGGGAGATTTGATTGTTGGGGCCACCCCCCCTCCCCGACTGCCCAGAAACACACCCCATATACAGGGCAGGCAACACAAACTACACACGCAAGCTTGGTACACCAATTGAACCCCACAAGGCTCACTCCCCCACTCACCAAAAAGGCTAAGCAGGGGAGAACTGGCTTGTGGAGAACAGGTGGCTCGTGGATGCCACCTGCTGGTTAGTTAGAGAAAGTGTTCTCCACGAAGCTGTAGATCTGATAAATTAGAGATAAGGACTTCAATTGGTCTACAAATCCTAAAAGAACCCTATCAAGTTCAGCAAATGCCACGAGGCCAAAAACAACAGAAAATTATAAAGCATATGAAAAAACCAGACGATATGGATAACCCAAGCCCAAGCACCCAAAACAAAAGATCAGAAGAGACACAGCACCTAGAGCAGCTACTCAAAGAACTAAAGATGAACAATGAGACCATAGTACAGGAGACAAAGGAAATCAAGAAGACCCTAGAAGAGCATAAAGAAGACATTGAAAGACTAAATAAAAAAAAATGGATGATCTTATGGAAATTAAAGAAACTGTTGACCAAATTAAAAAGATTCTGGACACTCATAGTACAAGACTAGAGGAAGTTGAACAATGAATCAGTGACCTCGAAGACGACAGAATGGAAAATGAAAGCATAAAAGAAAGAGTGGGGAAAAAAATTGAAAAAATCGAAATGGACCTCAGGGATATGATAGATAATATGAAACATCCAAATATAAGACTCATTGGTGTCCCAGAAGGGGAAGAAAAGGGTAAAGGTCTAGGAAGAGTATTCAAAGAAATTGTTGGGGAAAACTTCCCAAATCTTCTAAACAACATAAATACACAAATCATAAATGCTCAGCGAACTCCAAATAGAATAAATCCAAATAAACCCACTCCGAGACATATACTGATCACACTGTCAAACACAGAAGAGAAGGAGCAAGTTCTGAAAGCAGCAAGAGAAAAGCAATTCACCACATACAAAGGAAACAGCATAAGACTAAGTAGTGACTACTCAGCAGCCACCATGGAGGCGAGAAGGCAGTGGCACGATATATTTAAAATTCTGAGTGAGAAAAATTTCCAGCCAAGAATACTTTATCCAGCAAAGCTCTCCTTCAAATTTGAGGGAGAGCTTAAATTTTTCACAGACAAACAAATGCTGAGAGAATTTGCTAACAAGAGACCTGCCCTACTGGAGATACTCAAGGGAGCCCTACAGACAGAGAAACAAAGAAAGGACAGAGAGACTTGGAGAAAGGTTCAGTACTAAAGAGATTCGGTATGGGTACAATAAAGGATATTAATAGAGAGAGGGGAAAAATATGACAAACATAAACCAAAGGATAAGATGGCTGATTCAAGAAATGCCTTCACGGTTATAACATTGAATGTAACTGGATTAAACTCCCCAATTAAAAGATATAGATTCGCAGAATGGATCAAAAAAAAATGAACCATCAATATGTTGCATACAAGAGACTCATCTTAGACACAGGGACACAAAGAAACTGAAAGTGAAAGGATGGAAAAAAATATTTCATGCAAGCTACAGCCAAAAGAAAGCAGGTGTAGCAATATTAATCTCAGATAAAATAGACTTCAAATGCAGGGATGTTTTGAGAGACAAAGAAGGCCACTACATACTAATAAAAGGGGCAATTCAGCAAGAAGAAATAACAATCGTAAATGTCTATGCACCCAATCAAGTTGCCACAACATACATGAGAGAAACACTGGCAAAACTAAAGGAAGCAATTGATGTTTCCACAATAATTGTGGGAGACTTCAACACATCACTCTCTCCTATAGATAGATCAACCAGACAGAAGACCAATAAGGAAATTGAAAACCTAAACAATCTGATAAATGAATTAGATTTAACAGACATCTACAGGACATTACATCCCAAATCACCAGGATACACATACTTTTCTAGTGCTCATGGAACTTTCTCCAGAATAGATCATATGCTGGGACATAAAACAAGCCTCAATAAATTTAAAAAGATTGAAATTATTCAAAGCACATTCTCTGACCACAACGGAATACAATTAGAAGTCAATAACCATCAGAGACTTAGAAAATTCACAAATACCTGGAGGTTAAACAACACACTCCTAAACAATCAGTGGGTTAAAGAAGAAATAGCAAGAGAAATTGCTAAATATATAGAGATGAATGAAAATGAGAACACAACATACCAAAACCTATGGGATGCAGCAAAAGCAGTGCTAAGGGGGAAATTTATAGCACTAAACGCATATATTAAAAAGGAAGAAAGAGCCAAAATCAAAGGACTAATGGATCAACTGAAGAAGCTAGAAAATGAACAGCAAATCAATCCTAAACGAAGTAGAAGAAAAGAAATAACAAGGATTAAAGCAGAAATAAATGACATAGAGAACAAAAAAACAATAGAGAGGATAAATATCACCAAAAGTTGGTTCTTTGAGAAGATCAACAAGATCGGCAAGCCCCTAGCTAGACTGACAAAATCAAAAAGAGAGAAGACCCATATAAACAAAATAATGAATGAAAAAGGTGACATAACTGCAGATCCTGAAGAAATTAAAAAAATTATAAGAGGATACTATGAACAACTGTATGGCAACAAACTGGATAATGTAGAGGAAATGGACAATTTCCTGGAAACATATGAATAACCTAAACTGACCAGAGAAGAAATAGAAGACCTCAACCAACCCATCACAAGCAAAGAGATCCAATCAGTCATCAAAAATCTTCCCACAAATAAATGCCCAGGGCCAGATGGCTTCACAGGGGAATTCTACCAAACTTTCCAGAAAGAACTGACACCAATCTTACTCAAACTCTTTCAAAACATTGAAGATAATGGAACACTACCTAACTCATTTTATGAAGCTAACATCAATCTAATACCAAAACCAGGCAAAGATGCTACAAAAAAGGAAAACTACAGGTCTATCTCCCTAATGAATATAGATGCAAAAATCCTCAACAAAATACTTGCAAATCGAATCCAAAGACACATTAAAAAAATCATACACCATGACCAAGTGGGGTTCATTCCAGGCATGCAAGGATGGTTCAACATAAGAAAATCAATCAATGTATTACAATACATTAACAAGTCAAAAGGGAAAAATCAATTGATCATCTCAATAGATGCTGAAAAAGCATTTGACAAAATCCAACATCCCTTTTTGATAAAAACATTTCAAAAGGTAGGAATTGAAGGAAACTTCCTCAACATGATAAAGAGCATATATGAAAAACCCACAGCCAGCATAGTACTCAATGGTGAGAGACTGAAAGCCTTCCCTCTAATATCAGGAACAAGACAAGGATGCCCGCTGTCACCACTGTTATTCAACATTGTGCTGGAAGTGCTAGCCAGGGCAATCCGGCAAGGCAAAGAAATAAAAGGCATCCAAATGGGAAAAGAAGAAGTAAAACTGTCATTGTTTGCAGATGATAGGATCTTATATCTAGAAAACCCTGAGAAATTGACGATACAGCTACTAGAGCTAATAAACAAATTTAGCAAAGTAGCGGGATACAAGGTTAATGCACATAAGTCAGTAATGTTTCTATATGCTAGAAATGAACAAACTGAAGAGACACTCAAGAAAAAGATACCATTTTCAATAGCAACTAAAAAAATCAATTACCCAGGAATAAACTTAACCAAAGATGTAAAAGACCTATACAAAGAAAACTACATAACTCTACTAAAAGAAATAGAAGGGGACATTAAAAGATGGAAAAATATTCCATGTTCATGGATAGAAAGGCTAAATGTCATTAAGATGTCAATTCTACCCAAACTCATCTACAGATTCAATGCAATCCCAATCAAAATTCCAACAACCTACGTTGCGGACTTGGAAAAGCTAGTTATCAAATTTATTTGGAAAGGGAAGATGCCTCGAATTGCTAAAGACACCCTAAAAAAGACAAACGAAGTGGTCGGACTTACACTCCCTGACTTTGAAGCTTACTATAAAGCCACAGTTGCCAAAACAGCATGGTACTGGCACAAAGATAGACATATAGATCAATGGAATCGAATTGAGAATTCAGAGATAGACCCTCAGATCTTTGGCCCACTGATCTTTGATAAGGCCCCCAAAGTCACTGAACTGAGTCATAATGGTCTTTTCAACAAATGGGGCTGGGAGAGTTGGATATCCATATCCAAAAGAATGAAAGAGGACCCCTACCTCACCCCCTACACAAAAATTAACTCAAAATGGATCAAAGATCCCAATATAAAAGAAAGTACCATAAAACTCATGGAAGATAATGTAGGAAAACATCTTCAAGACCTTGTATTAGGTGGCCACTTCCTAGACTTTACACACAAAGCACAAGCAACAAAAGAGAAAATAGGTAAATGGGAACTCCTCAAGCTTAGAAGTTTCTGCACCTCAAAGGAATTTCTCAAAAAGGTAAAGAGGCAGCCAACTCAATGGGAAAAAATTTTTGGAAACCATGTATCTGACAAAAGACTGATACCTTGCATATATAAAGAAATCCTACAACTCAATGATAATAGTACAGACAGCCCAATTATAAAATGGGCAAAAGATATGAAAAGACAGTTCTCTGAAGAGGAAATACAAATGGCCAAGAAACACATGAAAAAATGTTCAGCTTCACTAGCTATTAGAGAGATGCAAGTTAAGACCACAATGAGATACCATCTAACACCGGTTAGAATGGCTGCCATTTAACAAATAGGAAACTACAAATGCTGGAGGGGATGTGGAGAAATTGGAACTCTTATTCATTGTTGGTAGGACTGTATAATGGTTCAGCCACTCTGGAAGTCAGTCTGGCAGTTCCTTAGAAAACTAGATATAGAGTTACCATTCGATCCAGCGATTGCACTTCTCGGTATATACCGGGAAGGTCGGAAAGCAGTGACACGAACAGATATCTGCACGCCAATGTTCATCACAGCGTTATTCACAATTGCCAAGAGATGGAAACAACCCAAATGTCCTTCAACAGATGAGTGGATAAATAAAATGTGGTATATACACACGATGGAATACTACACGGCAGTAAGAAGGTACGATCTGGTGAAACATATGACAGCATGGATGAACCTTGAAGACATAATGCTGAGCGAAATAAGCCAGGCACAAAAAGAGAAATATTATATGCTACCACTAATGTGAACTTTGAAAAATGTAAAACAAATGGTTTATAATGTAGAATGTAGGGGAACTAGCAGTAGAGAGCAATTAAGGAATGGGGAACAATAATCCAAGAAGAACAGATAAGCTATTTATCGTTCTGGGGATGCCCAGGAATGACTATGGTCTGTTAATTTCTGATGGATATAGTAGGAACAAGTTCACAGAAATGTTGCTATATTAGGTAACTTTCTTGGGGTAAAGTAGGAACATGTTGGAAGTTAAGCAGTTATCTTAGGTTAGTTGTCTTTTTCTTACTCCCTTGTTATGGTCTCTTTGAAATGTTCTTTTATTGTATGTTTGTTTTCTTTTTAACTTTTTTTTCATGCAGTTGATTTAAAAAAGAAGGGAAAGTTTAAAAAAAAAAAGAAAAACAAGGGGAAAAAAAAAAAGATGTAGTGCCCCCTTGAGGAGCCTGTGGAGAATGCAGGGGTATTAACCTACCCCACCTCCATGGTTGCTAACATGACCACAGACATAGGGGACTGGTGGTTTGATGGGTTGAGCCCTCTACCACAGGTTTTACCCTTGGGAAGACGGTTGCTGCAAAGGAGAGGCTAGGCCTCCCCATGGTTGTGCCTAAGAGCCTCCTCCCAAATGCCTCTTTGTTGCTCAGATGTGGCCCTGTCTCTCTAGCTAAGCCAACTTGAAAGGTGAAATTACTGCCCTCCCCCCAACGTGGGATCAGACACCCAGGGGAGTGAATCTCCCTGGCAACGTGGAATATGACTCCCGGGGAGGAATGTAGAGCTGGCATCGTGGGATGGAGAACATCTTCTTGACCAAAAGGGGGATGTGAAAGGAAATGAAATAAGCTTCAGTGGCAGAGAGATTCCAAAAAGAGCTGAGAGGTCACTCTGGTGGGCACTCTTATGCACACTTTAGACAACCCTTTTTAGGTTCTAAAGAATTGGGGTAGCTGGTGGTGGATACCTGAAACTATCAAACTACAACCCAGAACCCATAAATCTCGAAGACAGTTGTATAAAAATGTAGCTTATGAGGGGTGACAATGGGATTGGGAAAGCCGTAAGGACCACACTCCACTTTGTCTAGTTTATGGATGGATGAGTAGAAAAATAGGGGAAGGAAACAAACAGACAAAGGTACCCAGTGTTCTTTTTTACTTCAATTGCTTTTTTGCACTTTAATTATTATTCTTGTTATTTTTGTGTGTGTGCTAATGAAGGTGTCAGGGATTGATTTGGGTGATGAATGTACCACTATGTAATGGTACTGTAAACAATCGAAAGTACGATTTGTTTTGTATGACTGCGTGGTATGTGAATATATCTCAATAAAATGAAGATTAAAAAAAAAGAAGAAATAGCAAGACAAATTGCTAAATATATAGAGATGAATGAAACATATCAAAACCTATGGGGTGAAGCAAAAGTGGTACTGAGGGGGAAATTTATTGTGCTAAATGCATATATCAAAAAGGAAGAAAGAGGTAAAATCAAAGAACTAATGGAGCAACTGAAGAAGCTAGAAAACGAACAGCGAACTAATCCTAAACCAAATAGAAGAAAAGAAATTATAAGGCTGAAAGCAGAAATAAATGACATAGAGATCAAAAAACAATAGAGATACTAGGTAACACCAAAAGTTGGTTCTTTGAGAAGATCAACACGATTGACAAGCCCCTAGCTAGACTGACAAAATCAAAAAGAGAGAAGACCCGAATAAAAAAAAATGAATGACCAAGGCGATATTACTGTGGATCCTGAAGAAATTTAAAAAATTATAAGAGGATGGTTTGAACAACTGTATGCCAATAAACTGGATAATGTAGAGGAAACGGACAATTTCCTGGAAATATATGAACAACCTAGACTGACCAGAGAAGAAACAGAAGACCTCAACCAACCAATCACAAGTAAAGAGATCCAATCAGTCATCAAAAAACTTCCCACAAATAAGTGCCCACAGCCAGATGGCTTCACAGGGGAATTCTACCAAACCTTCCTAAAAGTACTGACACCAATCTTACTTAAACTCTTTCAAAAGATCAAAGAAAATGGAACACCATCTAACACATTTTATGAAGCTAACATTAATCTAATACCAAAGCCAGGCAAAGATGCTACAAAAAAGGAACACTACAGGCCAATCTCCCTAATGAATATAGATGCAAAAATTCTCAACAAAATACTTGCAAATCGAATTGAAAGATACATGTAAAAAATCATACACCATGACCAAGTGGGGTTCATTCCAGGCATACAAGGATGGTTCAACACAAGAAAATCAATGTATTACATCACATTAAAAAATCAAAAGAGAAAAATCAAATGAGCATCTCAACAGATTGTGAAAAACATTTGACAAAGTCCAACATCCGTTTTTGATAAAAACACTTCAAAAGGTAGGAATTGAAGGAAACTTCCTCAATATAATAAAGAGCATACATGAAAAGCCCACAGCCAGCATAGTACTCAATGGCGAGAGACTGAAAGCCTTCCCTCTAAGATCAGGCATGAGACAAGGATACCTGGTCTCACCACTTTTTATTTAACATTGTGCTAGAAGTGCAAGTCAGGGCAATCTGACAAGACAAAGAAATAAAAGGCATCCAAATTGGAAAGGAAGAAATAAAACTCTCATTATTTGCAGATGATAGGATCTTATATCTGGAAAACCTTGAGAAATCAATGATACAGCTACTTGAACTAATAAATTTAGCAAATTAGTGGTATACAAGATGAATGCACATAAGTCAGTAATGTTTCTACATGCTAGAGATGAGCAAAGTGTGGAGACACTCAAGAAAAATTACCATTTTCAATAGCAACTAAAAAATCCAAGTACCTAGGAATAAACTTAACCAAAGATGTAAAAGACCTATACAAAGAAAACTACATAACTCTACTAAAAGAAATAGAAAGGGACCTTAAAGGATGGAAAAATATTCCATGTTCATGGATAGGAAGGCTAAATGTCATTAAGATGTCAATTCTACCCATACTCATCTATAGATTGAATGCAATCCCAATCAAAATTCCAACAACCTACTTTGCAGACTTGGAAAAGCTAGTTATCAAATTCATTTGGAAAGGGAAGATACCTTCAATTGCTAAAAAAACTCTCTAAAAAAGAGAAATGAAGTGGGAGAACTTACACTCCATGACTTTGAAGCTTATTATAAAGCCCCAGCAGTCAAAACAGCATGGTACTGACACAAAGATAGATATATTGATCAATCGATTGAATTGAGAATTTGGAGATTGATTCCCAGATCTACAGTTGACTGATCTTTGGTAAGTCCCCTAAAGCCACTGAACTGGGACATAGCAGTCTGTTCAAAATTTGGGGCTGGGAGAGTTGGATATCCATATCCAAAAGAATGAAAGATAACCCATACTTCACACCCTACACAAAAATTAACTCAAAGTGGATCAAAGACCTCAATATAAAAGACAGTACCATAAAACTCCTGGAAGATGATGTAGGGAAACATCTTCACGACCTTGTATTAGACAGTCAATTCCTACAGCTTACACCCAAAAAACAAGAACCAAAGAAAAAAATAGATAAATTGGAAATCCTCAAACTTTGAAGTTTCTGTATCTAAAAGGAATTTTTCAAAAAGGTGAAGAGGTGGCGAAGTCAATGGGAAAAAATTTTTGGAAACCATGTATCTGTCAAAAGACTGGTATCTTTCATATATAAAGAAATCCTAGAACTCAATGACAATAGTACAGACAGCCAAATTATAAAACGGGTGAAAGATATGAAAAGAGAGTTGTCTATAGATGAAATACAAATTGCCAAAAAAACAGACAAAAAATGTTCACTTCACTAGCTATTGGAGAGATGCAAACGAAGACCACAGCAAGATACCATCTCACATCAATTAGAACATTGCCATTATACAAACAGGAAACTACAAATTCTGGAGAGGATGTGGAGAAATTGAAACTCTTATTCATTGTTGGTGGGACAGTACAATGCTACAGCCACTCTAGAAGACAGTCTGGCAGTTCCTTAGAAAATTATATATAGAGTTACCCTTTGATCCAGCAATTGCACTTCTTGGTATACACCCAGAAGATCTGAAAGCAGTGACACGAACAAATATCTGCACGCCAATGTGCATAGCAGCATTATTCATAATTGCCAGGATATGGAAACAACCCAAATGTCCTTCAACAGATGGTGGATAAATAAATTGTGGTATATACACATGATGGAATGCTATGCATCAGTAAGAAGGAATGATGTCATGAAACATTACAACATGGGTAAACCTTGAAGACATAATGCTGAGCAAAAACGCCAGGCACAAAAAGAGAAATATATGCTACCACTAATATGAACACTGAAAAATGTAAAATAAATGGTTTAGAACATAGAATATAGGGGACCTAGTGATAGAGAGTAATTAGTGAAGGGGGAACAATAACCTAAAAAGAACAGATAAGTTACGGGTAAATATAACATTCTGGGAATGCACAGGAATGGCTATGGTTTGTTAATTTCTGGCGGGTATGGTAGGAACAAGTTCAGAGAAATGTTGTTATCTTAGGTTAGATATCTGTCTTTCTTATTCCTTTGCTGGGTTACAGTCTGTATATTTTCTTGGGGTAGAGTAGGAACATGTTTGAACTAAAGTAGTTATTTTAGGTTAGTTGTATTTTTCTTATTCCCTTGTTTTGGTTTGCTTGAAATGTTTTTTTATTGTATGTTTTTTAAAAATGTTTTGATATAATTAATAGTTAATTTTAAAAAACAATGAAAAAAATATGCAGAGCCCCCCTGAGGAGCTGGGGGAGTGTGCTGGTTTGAGTGTATTGTGTCCCCCAAATGCCATTATCTTTGTGGTCTTGTGTGGGGCAGAAGTTTTGGTGCTGGTTGGATTTGCTTGGAATGTGCCCCACCCAGCTGTGGGAGATGATTCTGATGAGATGTTCCCATGGAGGCGTGGCCCCGCCCATTTGGGGTGGGCCTTGATTGGTGGAGCTATATAAATGAGCTAACTTGGGGGGAGAAAATGGAGTGTAGCTGGGAGTGATGTTTTGAAGAGGAGCAAGCTTGCTAGAGAGGAACGTCCTGGGAGAAAGCCGTTTTGAGGCCGGAGCTTTGGAGCAGAAGCCAGCTGCTTTCCTAGCTAACAGAGGTTTTCTGGACACCATTAGCCATCCTCCGGTGAAGGTACACGATTGCTGAGGTGTTACCTTGGATGCTTTGTGGCCTTAAGACTGTAACTGTGTAGCAAAATAAACCCCCATTTTATAAAAGCCTATCCATCTCTGGTGTTTTGCATTCTGCAGCATTAGCAAACTAAAACAGGGAGCATGCAGGGGTGTTGAGCTTCCCCGCCTTAATGGTTGTTGATGTGCTCACAGACATTGAGGACTGGCAGTTTGATGTGCTGAGCCCTCCATCGTCGGGCTTGCCCTTGGGAAGACTGTTACTGCAAAGGAGAGTCTAGACCTGCTTATATTTGTGCCTATGAGTCTCTTCCTGAATGCCTCTTTGTTGCTCAGATGTGGCGCTGTCTCTCTAGCTAAGCCAACTTGGCACCTGAAATCACTGCCCTCCCCTCTATGTGGGATCTGACACCCAGGGATGTAAGTCTCCCCGGCAACATGGAATATGACTCCTGCAGAGGAATCTAGACCTGACATCATGGGATGGAGAACATCTTCTTGACCAAAAGTGAGATGTGAAATGAAATGAAGTAAGTTTCAGTGGCTGAGAGATTCCAAAAGGAGCTGAGAGATCACTCTGGTGGGCACTCTTATGCACAATATAGATAACCCTTTTTAGGTTTTAATGAATTGGAATAGCTAGAAGTAAATACCTGAAACTATCAAACTACAACCCAGAACCCTTGAATCTTGAAGATGATTGTATAATAATGTAGCTTATAATGGATGACAATGTGATTGGGAAAGCCATGTGGATCACACTCCCCTTTGTCCAGTGTATGTATGGATGAATAGAAAAATGGGAGCCAAAAAAAATAAAAAACCTAAAGGAAGAGTGGAGGTGGGGACTATTTTGGTGTTCTGTTTTTACTCCTTTTTTTTTTTTTATTCTTGCTTTCACTTTCTCAGGTACAAGGAAAATGTTAAAAAAATAGATTGGGGTGATCAATGAACAACTATGTGATGATAATGTGATCAATGGATTATATACTTTGGCTGATTATATGGTATGTGAATAAATCTTAATAAAAAATTAAAAAAAATAAATCCTACCATGCGAGTTTGGATATAGTATGTCCCCCACAAAATCATGATTTTTAACCCAATCTTTTTGGGTGGAACCTCTTGATTGAGTGTTTCCATGGAGATGTGACTCACCCAACTGTGGGTGATAGATTTGATTAAGTTATTTTTATGGAGATGTGGACCCTGCCCACTGTGTTTTGGTCTTGATTGGTTCGCTGGGTCACTTTAGAGAACTCAAGAGCTGACCCAAGTACTTGCTGATGCTTGGAGATGCTTAGAGAAGCAGAAAGCAGGACATTTGGAGCTGTTAAGCTAAGAGAAGACCAGAATTTGCCACTGGGAAGCTAAGAGAGGACCCCCAGACAAAAAGTGGGAAATGTCATGGAAGAAAGAAGCAAGGATGCATAGGAGCTGAGTTAGAGGAGTGAAGAGAGAAGCCCAGGGATATTTTGAAGAAAGCCATTTTGAAACACAACCCTTGAGCAAAAGACCAGCAGACGCCAGCCACTAGCCTTCCCATCTGACAGAGGTGTTCCAGACACCATCAGCCATTCTTCAATGAAGGCATACTCTTGTTGATGCCTTAGTGTGAAACTTTTATGCCTTAGAACTGCAAATCTATAACATAATAAATCCTCTTTATAAAAGCCAATCCAGTTTTGGTATTTTGCATAACAGGAGCTCTAGCAAACTGGCACACCTACTATAAGACACAGTGGTGAAAACAGCATGGTACTGGCACAAAGATAGACATATTGATCAATGGAATTGAAATGAGAGTTTGTAAATAGACCACCAAATCCATGGTTGCCTGATTTTTGATAGGTCCCCAAAATCCGCTGAACTAGGACAGAATAGTCTCTTCAACAAATGGGACTGTGAAAATATCCAGTAAATGAAAGACAACCCCTACCACACACCCATACAAAAATTAACTCATAGTTGACCAAAGACCTCAATATAAGGGACAGTACCATAAAACTCCTATAACATAATATAGGGAAACATCTTCAAGTCCTAGTATTAGGAGGTAGCTTCCTACACCATACACCCAAAGCACAAGCAACAAAAGAAAAAATAGATAAATGGGAATTCCTCAAAATCAAAAGTGTCTGTATCTCAATGGACTTTTTCAAGTAGGTGAAGAGGCAGCCAACACAATGGATGAAAATATTTGGAAAACATATCTCTGATAAGGGACTGATATCCTGCATATATAATTCAACACTACAAGTCAATGACAATAGTACAAATAGCCCATTTATGAAATGGGAAAAATATATGAAAAGATGTTTTCCCAAAGAGGAAATACAGATTCCTAAAAAAACATGAAAAAATGTTCATCTTCACTAGCTATTAGGGAAATGAAAATTGAAACCACAATGAGATATCATCTCACACAAATAAGAATGGCTGTTATTAAACAAACAGGAAACTACAAATGCTAGAGAGGACATGGAGAAATTGGAAGTCCTATTCATTGCTGGTGGGACTGCATAATGGTACAGCTACTCTGTAGGACAGTCTGGCATTTTCTCAGAAAACTGGATACTGAGTTACCTTATGTTCTGGGATTTCCACTTCTCAGTGTATACCAAGAAGGTCTGAAAGCAGTGACATGAATATTCATTTGCACACTGATGTTCATGGTGCCATTGTTCACATTTGCCAATAGGTCGAATCAACACAAGTGTCCTTCAACAAATCAGTGGATAAACAAAATGCAGTATATACACACAATGAAATTCTATGTGGCAGTAAGAAGGAATGAGGTCGTGATACATATGACAACATGGATGAACCTTGAAGACATTATGCTGAGTGAAATAAATCAGACACAAAAAGAGACATATTGTATGCTACCACTAATGTGAATTCTGTGAAAAATGTATAATAAATGTATTTTAATGTAGATTATAGGGGACCAAGAGATAGACATAAGCTAGTGAAGGGGATATGGTAATCTAATATGTACAGATATGATAATGGGGTGAAATTAATTGTATGGGAATGGTCAGGTGTGATTATAGTTTGTTAATGGGATTATAAGTATCAGCGCTACACTGAAGGCAAACATGACTGAAAGGGTTTGTTTAAAGGTATGTATCCCAGAAATGCTTGCATGAACTTCTTCTAAGGTATGACACTGGTACAAAGAGTTAACAACAGTAAGGTACATGGGAAAAACTACATATTGCATGTTATAGACTATATTTAATAGGAATACCTTACCAGTACCACACTAATATTAGGGATAAATAACTAGAGGCTAAGAGCTTTTGTGTGTTTCAGGTTATGACAGTTTTTAAAAATTTGAGAAAGTTGATGATTGTACAACTAAGTGAAGGTAATGTGAGACATTGATTGTCAGAATATAGGTTATGTGAAATTAGGAATCCCCTACTTAACAAGTCAAGCTCTTGAGCTTGAGGCTTGCTCTAGTGAAAATTATATCTGTAAATGGGAGGCTAAGACTACCTGTAATTATGCCTAGCAGTCACCTCCAGTGAACCTCTTTTGTTGCTCAGGTATGGCCTTCCTGTCTCTAAGCCCAACTCTGCAAATAAATTTATTACCCTTCCCCCTATGTGGGACGTGACTCCCAGTGCAGTAAATATCCCTGGAACCATGGGACATGATTCCCAGGAATGAACCTGTCCCTGGGATTGAGGGATTGAGAAAGATTTTTAACAAAATGGGAAAAAGAAAGTAGATAAAATAAGGTTTCAGTGGCTAAGAGATTTCAAATGGAGTTAAGAGGCTATCCTGGAGGTTATTATTATGCAAGCTCTGGCCAGATATTCTAAATGCCTACAGTATGCCAAGCCCTAACCAACAGCAGTCCTGAAAATACTAAAGAATACCTTGGTCCCTAGTGAGACACTATAAAATTTCACTCACCAAGTTTACTTTTCAAAAACTTAAATTCCCCAGAGTGTTCCTATTCCAGATAAGTTCCCAAACCCATAGGCAACAGCCTCTCCAAGTACATCAACTGGATGCATCCTCCTTCTGCACAGTGTTGACACCCCTTTTCAATATGAACATGTTAGATTGGTCACTGCCCAAATATTCCTGAAGATTGAGACAGTGATCAAATGAGAGAGAGGGGTAACAACTGATAAGATAGGATTTAAAAAAGGATTACCTATACTGAATCTTTATATAAATATGTATATTTTTAGTTTCTAGTGAACTAGAATACCTGGAAGGAAACACTGACATGGTGGAACTGTAACACGTAACATGCTTAGAAACTTGCCCTATAGCTGCTTGTTAAACTATACATAGAAAATTATTACCTTTCTGCATATGTGTTATATTTCATAATAAGGAAATAATGGAAATTGTGGAACTGTGATAATATTCTTTGAAATTTGCTGTATGACTTCTTGTTAAATTGTACTTTGAAAGATGTCACTTTTCTGTATATATGTTATATTTCATAATGAAAAATGCCAAGAAAAGATCTATGTGAAGAGAGAAAGGGAAGCCCTATATTCCCAGAATCCCAGCCAAGTCAGGACCTTAGGCTTCCTGCCAGCAAATGTAGTCATATGATGACCCCCAATGAGTCCACACTGTAGAACCATGAGCAAATAAAATGGTTATTTCTTTAAGCCACTTAAAAAAAAGCCTCCAAAGAAAGAAAAGTCCAGGGCCAGATGGCTTATGTGTGATTTCTGCCAAGCATTCAAGAAAGAATTAGTACCAATCCTGCTCAAACTCTTGAAAAAATGAAGAGGAGGGAAAGCTACATAACTCATGCTGTGGAGCCAACATTACCCTGATAGAAAATCCAGAAAATGATACTATAAGGAAAGAAAATTACACACCTCTCTCTTTAATGAATATAGATGCAAAAATCCTCAACAAAACACTTGCAAATCACTTCCAGCAGCACATTAAAAGAATTATATACCAACTGGGCTTTATTCCAGGTATGCAAAGGAGATTCAGTATAAGAAAATCAACCAATGTGATACACCACATCAATGAATCAAAGGGGAAAAACAAGATGATCATCTCTTTTGATGCAGAAAAGTCATTTGACAAAATTCAGCATACTTTCTTGATGAAAGCAATTCAAGGATAGGAATAGAAGGAAACTTCCTCAATATGTTAAAGGCTATATTTGAAAATCTCACAGCTAACATCCTACTCAATGGTGAAAGACTGAAAACTTTCCATGTAAGATCTGAAACAAGACAAGGATACCTGCTGTCAACATTGTTATTCAACATTGTGTGGGAAGTTCTAGCTAGAGCAATTAGGAAAGAAAAAGAAATAAAAAACATCCAAATTGGAAAGGAAGACATAAAACTTTCATGGTCACAGATGACGTGATCCAATATATAGAAAATCCCCCAATATCTACAGTTAAGATACTAGAGCTAATAAATGACTACACCAGAGGGGCAGGATAGAAGATCAACACACAAAATTCAGTAATGTTTCTATACACTAGTAATGAGCGATCTTAGGAGACAATCAAGAAAAAATTCCATTTACAATAGCAATTAAAAGAATCAAATATTTAGGAATAAATTTAACCAAGGACAGAAAAGAGCTATACAAAGAAAACTACAAAATATTGCTAAAGGAAATCAAGGAAGACTGAAGTAATTGGAAGGGCATACTGTGTTCATGGATTGGAAGACTAAATATGGTTAAGATGTCAATACTCAGGGAATGCTTATTGTAATTGTCTCTAGACTGTAAGCTCTTACAGCAGTCACTTCTATTCTTGAATTGTAAAGCCTATCTCCAAATTCTGAGACGCTGATTCCTTTGTGTATAACCTGATCAGTCTCTGGAATTTTGCGTATCTGTGTGACACCTGAAACTCAGAGCTAGAGCTCAGCAGATATGAATGTCAGTACTAGTGCATACGGCAACTATTATAAAAAGCTGTAAAAGAGTTCAGACTTCAATTAGAGATATGAATGAAGCAGATATGGTTAGGACTAGGGAAAATCAGGCCAAAGGGTAAAGGATGATACTGACTGTGTTTTAAAACTTCAACTCCCATGTGAGACCAAGGGAAGCAATGTTTATTTGGTGCAGTATTTTTATTTTCTAAATAATTTTTTAATCTTCATTTTATTGAGATATATTCACATACCATGCAGTCATACAAAACAAATCGTACATTCAATTGTTCACAGTACCATTACATAGTTGTACATTCATTACCTAAATCAATCCCTGACACCTTCATTAGTACACACACAAAAATAACAAGAATAATAATTAAAGTGAAAAAGAGCAATTGAAGTAAAAAAGAACACTGGGTACCTTTCTCTGTTTGTTTATTTCCTTCCCCTATTTTTCTACTCATCCATCCATAAACTAGACAAAGTGGAGTGTGGTCCTTATGGCTTTCCCAATCCCATTGTCACCCCTCATAAGCTACATTTTTATACAATTGTCTTTGAGATTCATGGGTTCTGGGTTGTAGTTAGATAGTTTCAGGTATCCACCACCAGCTATCCCAATTCTTTAGAACTTAAAAAGGGTTGTCTAAATTGTGTGTAAGAGTGCCCACCAGAGTGACCTCTCAGCTAATTTTGGAATCTCTCTGCCACTGAAGCTTATTTCATTTCCTTTCACATCCCCCTTTTGGTCAAGAAGATGTTCTCCGTCCCACAATGCCGGGTCTACATTCCTCCCCGGGAGTCATATTCCACGTTGCCAGGGAGATTCACTCCCCTGGGTGTCTGATCCCACGTAGGGGGGAGCGCAGTGATTTCACCTTTCAAGTTGGCTTAGCTAGAGAGAGAGGGCCACATCTGAGCAACAAATAGGCATTTGGGAGGAGGCTCTTAGGCACAATTATAGGGAGGCCTAGCCTCTCCTTTGCAGCAACCGTCTTCCCAAGGGTAAAACATATGGTAGAGGGCTCAACCCATCAAACCACCAGTCCCCTATGTCTGTGTCATGTTAGCAACCATGGAGGTGGGGTAGGCCAATACCCCTGCATTCTCCACAGGCTCCTGAAGGGGGCACTACATATTTTTTTTCCTTGTTTTTCTTTTTTTTTTTAACTTTCCCTTCTTTTTTAAATCAACTGTATGAAAAAAAAGTTAAAAAGAAAACAAACATACAATAAAAGAACATTTCAAAGAGACCATAACAAGGGAGTAAGAAAAAGACAACTAACCTAAGATAACTGCTTTACTTCCAACATGTTCCTACTTTACCCCAAGAAAGGTACCTAATATGGCAACATTTCTGTGAACTTGTTCCTACTATATCCATCAGAAATTAACCGACCATAGTCATTCCTGGGTATCCCCAGAATGTTAAATAGCTTATCTGTTCTTTTTTGATTATTGTTTCCCCTTCTTTAATTGCTCTCTATTGCTAGTTCCCCTACATTCTACATTATAAACCATTTGTTTTACATTTTTCAAATTTACATTAGTGGTAGCATATAATATTTCTCTTTGTGCCTGGTTTATTTCGCTCAGCATTATGTCTTCAAGGTTCATCCATGTTGTCATATGTTTCACGAAATCATTCCTTCTTACTGCCGCGTAGTATTCCATCGTGTGTATATACCACATTTTATTTATCCACTCATCTGTTGAAGGACATTTGGGTTGTTTCCATCTCTTGGCAATTGTGAATAATGCTGCTGTGAACATTGGCGTGCAGATATTTGTTTGTGTCACTGCTTTCCGATCTTCCGGGTACATACCGAGAAGTGCAATCGCTGGATCGAATGGTAACTCTATATCTAGTTTTCTAAGGAACTGCCAGACCGACTTCCAGAGTGGCTGAACCATTATACAGTCCCACCAACAATGAATAAGACTTCCAATTTCTCCACATCCCCTCCAGTATTTGTAGTTTCCTGTTTGTTTAATGGCAGCCATTCTAATCGGTGTGAGATGGTATCTCATTGTGGTCTTAATTTGCATCTCTCTAATAGCTAGTGAAGCTGAACATTTTTTCATGTGTTTCTTGGCCATTTGTATTTCTTCTTCAAAGAACTGTCTTTTCATATCTATTGTCCATTTTACAATTGGGCTGTCTGTACTATTGTTATTGAGTCATAGGATTTCTTTATATATGCAAGATATCAAGTCTTTTGTCAGATACATGGTTTTCAAAAATTTTTTCCCATTGAGTTGGCTGCCTCTTTACCTTTTTGAGAAATTCCTTTGAGGTGCAGAAACTTCTAAGCTTGAGGAGTTCCCATTTATCTATTTTTTTCTTTTGTTGCTTGTGCTTTGGGTGTAAAGTCTAGGAAGTGGCCACCTAATACAAGGTCTTGAAGATGTTTTCCTACATTATCTTCTAGGAGTTTTATGGTACTTTCTTTTACATGGAGATCTTTGGTCCATTTTGAGTTAATTTTTGTGTAGGGGGTGAGGTAGGGGTCCTCTTTCATTCTTTTGGATATGGATATCCAACTCTCCCAGCCCCATTTGTTGAAAAGACCATTATGACCCAGTTCAGTGACTTCAGGGGCCTTATCAAAGATCAGTCGGCCATAGATCTGAGGGTCTATCTCTGAATTCTCAATTCGATTCTATTGATCTATATGTCTAGCTTTGTGCCAGTTCCATGCTGTTTTGACATCTGTGGCTTTATAATAAGCTTCAAAGTCAGGGAGTGTAAGTCTTCCCAGTTCATTTCTCTTTTTTAGCGTGTCTTTAGCAATTCGAGGCACCTTCCCTTTCCAAATAAATTTGATAACTAGCTTTTCCAAGTCCGCAAAGTAGGTTGTTGGAATTTGATTGGGATTGCATTGAATCTGTAGATGAGTTTGGGTAGAATTGACATCTTAATGACATTTAGCCTTCCTATCCATGAACATGGAATATTTTTCCATCTTTTAAGGTCCCCTTCTATTTCTTTAAGTAGAGTTATGTAGTTTTCTTTGTATAGGTCTTTTACATCTTTGGTTAAGTTTAATTCCTAGGTACTTGATTTTTTCAGTTGCTATTGAAAATGATATCTTTTTCTTGAGTGTCTCTTCAGTTTGTTCATTTCTAGCATATAGAAACATTACTTATCTGCATTAATCTTGTATCCCGCTACTTTGCTAAATTTGTTTATTAGCTCTAGTAGCTGTATTGTCGATTTCTCAGGGTTTTCCAGATATAAGATCATATCATCTGCAAACAATGGCAGTTTTACTTCTTCTTTTCCAATTTGGATGCCTTTTATTTCTTTGTCTTGCCAGATTGCCCTGGCTAGAACTTCCAGCACTATGTTGAATAACAGTGTTGACAGCGGGCATCCTTGTCTTGTTCCTGATATTAGAGGGAAGGCTTTTAGTCTCTCACCATTGAGTACTATGCTGGCTGTGAGTTTTTCATTTATGCTCTTTATCATATTGAGGAAGTTTCCTTCAATTCCTAACTTTTGAAGTGTTTTTATCAAAAATGGATGTTGGATTTTGTCAAATGCTTTTTCAGCATCTATTGAGATGATCATTTGATTTTTCCCTTCCGAATTTTTAATGTGTTGTAATACATTGATTGATTTTCTTATGTTGAACCATCCTTGCATGCCTGGAATGAACCCCACTTGGTCATGGTGTATGATTTTTTTAATGTGTCTTTGGATTCGATTTGCAAGTATTTTGTTGAGGATTTTTGCATCTATATTCATTAGGGAGATAGAACTGTAGTTTTCCTTTTTTGTAGCATCTTTGCCTGGTTTTGGTATTAGATTGATGTTAGCTTCATAAAATGCGGTATGTAGTGTTCTATTTTCTTCAATGTTTTGAAAGAGTTTGAGTAAGATTGGTGTCAGTTCTTTCTGGAAAGTTTGGTAGAATTCCCCTGTGAAGCCATCTGGCCCTGTGCATTTATTTGTGGGAAGATTTTTGATGACTGATTGGATCTCTTTACTTGCGATGGGTTGATTGAGGTCTTCTATTTCTTCTCTGGTCAGTGTAGATTGTTCATATGTTTCCAGGAAATTGTTCATTTCCTCTACATTATCCAGTTTGTTGCCGTACAGTTGTTCACAGTATCCTCTTATAATTTTTTTAATTTCTTCAGGATCTGCAGTTATGTCACCTTTTTCATTCATTATTTTGTTTATATGTGTCTTCTCTCTTTTTGATTTTGTCAGTCTAGCTAGGGGCTTGTCAATCTTGTTGATCTTCTCAAAGAACCAACTTTTGGTGATATTTATCCTCTCTATTGTTTTTTTGTTCTCTATGTCATTTATTTCTGCTTTCATCCTTGTTATTTCTTTTCTTGTACTTGGTTTAGGATTGGTTTGCTGTTCATTTTCTAGCTTCTTCAGTTGATCTATTAGTTCTTTGATTTTGGCTCTTTCTTCCTTTTTAATGTATGCGCTTAGTGCTATAAATTTCCCCCTCAGTACTGCTTTTGCTGCATCCCATAGGTTTTGATATGTTGTGTTCTCATTTTCATTCATCTCTGTATATTTAGCAATTTCTCTTGCTCTTTCTTCTTTAACCCACTGATTGTTTAGGAGTGTATTGTTTAACCTCCAGGTATTTGTGAATATTCTAAGTCTCTGACAGTTATTGACTTCTAATTGTATTCCATTGTGGTCAGAGAATGTGCTTTGAATAATTTCAAACTTTTTAAATTTATTGAGCCTTGTTTTATGTCCCAGCATATGATCTATTCTGGAGAATGTTCCATGAGCACTAGAAAAGTATGTGTATCCTGGTGATTTGGGATGTAACAT
The DNA here is from genome assembly GCF_015220235.1 of Choloepus didactylus. Classification (NCBI taxonomy): domain Eukaryota; kingdom Metazoa; phylum Chordata; class Mammalia; order Pilosa; family Megalonychidae; genus Choloepus; species Choloepus didactylus. Next base: position 255,033 of record NW_023637605.1, on the reverse strand, counting down.
TCTGTATATGTCTGTTAAATCTAACTCATTTATCAGATTGTTTAGGTTTTCAATTTCCTTATTGGTCTTCTGTCTGGTTGATCTATCTATAGGAGAGAGTGATGTGTTGAAGTCTCCCACAATTATTGTGGAAACATCAATTGCTTCCTTTAGTTTTGCCAGTGTTTCTCTCATGTATTTTGTGGCACCTTGATTGGGTGCATAGACATTTATGATTGTTATCTCTTCTTGTCGAATTGCCCCTTTCATTAGTATGTAGTGGCCTTCTTTGTCTCTCAAAATATCTCTGCATTTAAAGTCTATTTTATCTGAGATTAATATTGCTACACCTGCTTTCTTTTGGCTGTAGCTTGCATGAAATATTTTTTCCATACTTTCACTTTCAATTTCTTTGTGTCCCTGTGTCTAAGATGAGTCTCTTGTATGCAACATATTGATCGTTCTTTTTTTTGATCCATTCTGTGAATCTATATCTTTTAATTGGGGAGTTTAATCCAGTTACATTCAATGTTATAACCATGAAGGCATTTCTTGAATCAGCCATCTTATCCTTTGGTTTATGTTAGTCATATATATTTTTTCTCCTCTTTCTGTTAATATCCTTTATTGTACCCATACAAAATCTCTTTAGTACTGAATCTTTCTCCAAGTCTCTCTGTCCTTTCTTTGTTTCTCTGTCTGTAGGGCTCCCTTTAGTATCTCCAGTAGGGCAGGTCTCTTGTTAGCAAATTCTCTCAGCATTTGTTTGTCTGTGAAAAATTTAAGCTCTCCCTCAAGTTTGAAGGAGAGCTTTGCTGAATAAAGTATTCTTGGTTGCAAATTTTTCTCACTCAGAATTTTAAATATATTGTGCCACTGCCTTCTTGCCTCCATGGTGGCTGCTGAGTAGTTACTACTTAGTCTTATGCTGTTTCCTTTGTATGTGGTGAATTGCTTTTCTCTTGCTGCTTTCAGAACTTGCTCCTTCTCTTCCATGTTTGACAGTGTGATCAGAATATGTCTCGGAGTGGGTTTATTTGGATTTATTCTATTTGGAGTTCGCTGAGCATTTATGATTTGTGTATTTATGTTAGTTAGTAGATTTGGGAAGTTTTCCCCAACAATTTCTTTGAATACTCTTCCTAGACCTTTACCCTTTTCTACCCCTTCTGGAACACCAATGAGTCTTATATTCAGAAGTTTTATATTATCTATCATATCCCTAGAGTCCGTTTCGATTTTTTCAATTTTTTCCCCATTCTTTCTTTTATGCTTTCATTTTCCATTCTGTCATCTTCCAGGTCACTGATCCGTTGTTCAACTTCCTCTAGTCTTGTACTATGAGTGTCCAGAATCTTTTTAATTTGGTCAACAGTTTCTTTAATTTCCATAAGTTCATCTATTTTTTTATTTAGTCTTTCAATGTCTTCTTTATCCTCTTCTAGGGTCTTCTTGATATCCTTTGTATCCTGTACTGTGGTCTCATCATTCATCTTTAGTTCTTTGAGTAGCTGCTCTAGGTGCTGTGTCTCTTCTGATCTTTTGATTAGGGTGCTTGGGCTTGGGTTATCCATATCATCTGTTTTTTTCATATGCTTTATAATTTTCTGTTGTTTTTGGCCTCGGCATTTGCTTACCTTGTTAGGGTTCTTTTAGGATTTGTAGACCAATTGAAGTCCTTATCTCTAATTTATCAGTTCTACACCTTTGTGGAGTACACTTTCTCTAACTAACCATCAGGTGGCATCCACGAGCCACCTATTTTCCACAAGCCAGTTCTCCCCTGCTTTGCCTTTGTGGTGAGTGGGGGAGTGAGTCTTGTGGGGTCCAGTTGGTGTACCAAGCTTGTGTGTGTAGTCGGTGTTGCTCGCCCTGTATATGGAGCATGTTTCTGGGTGTTCAGGGAGGGGGGGTGGCTCTAACAATCAAATCTCCCTGGTGATCCTGGAGTTTTAAAGCTGCTGCAATTGTCTAATCCTTCAGTTCAGTCCTGCCACAGTTTGTCTCTGCCAGTGACCCACAAGTCCTTGGTATTGGCGTATGGCTCCTGAGACTTGTGAGTGGGTCCCTCTTCCAGGCCGTGCACCCCCTGGTCCTCTGTTGAGGGAAGATTGTGCTATGTCACAGGTGAGTGATGTCCCCTCAGGGCAGTTCTGGGCTCCTGGGCTGTGTAGGGAGGCTCCCAGTCTGCTGAAATGATGGCTGAATGGGGCTTTGTTAATTCACACTGCTCCACCTTCCCAACTCTGGGACAACCAGCTGAGGATGCAGGGAAGGCTAATGTCCATGCCCAGTTTTGTGGTGTGTGCATGTTATTTGAAGCACTTCCGTCACACTGGGTTGTCTTGGGCAGCTCTGGGCTATGGGGCTGGCGATGGGCAGGAGTGTTTCCTGTCCACCAGGATGACAACTGTGAGCAGACACCCCCCTTTTCTTGAGAAGTTGTGGTGTTTAGTGAATTTTCTCAGCCACTGGATTATTGCCTTTTGTCTCAGAGCTCTCTTAATTCTGCTCTTGTCTTGACCTGCCCAAATTGCAAGTCTTTGAAGCTTTCTGTATTGGGCTTCTTAGAGTAATTGTTTTAGAAAAAGAAAAAAGAATTTAAAAAAAAGGGCCCTCCTCACAGATCTAATGGGTTATTGAAATGCTAAGAGACAAAGCAATTAGGGCCATTAAGGAAAGGTCCACAGGGCAGAGATATCAGCTTTTCTTCAGGATTTGCATATGAGCTGCAGGGCCTGAGCTCTGCCCTTCCCCTTTCTATGTTCACCAGAACTCCAAAAATCCTCTGCTTTTATTTTGGAGTTTTTCATGCTGTTTTTTTCTATGCCTGTCTGCTCTCTACTGGGCTGGCTGCTCTCAGATTCTCTGGTGTCTGGTCTCAGTCTATCTATGGTTGGTGTTTGGATCAGTAGAATGAGTTTCTGATAAGGGCTGCCACTGCAGTTGTCCCTTCTCATTCCCGGAGCTGACAGCCCCTCCTCCCATGGGACTGAGCCTGGCAGGGAGGGGTGCGGGTCCCCTGGCCACAAAACCTTACAGATTTCACTGATCTCAGCAGTTCGACGTTTTCATGAGTGTTGTATGAAGTATGCCCAAAGTCAGATTGCTCTGTGGTGTCCAGTCCACGCAGTTCCTGGCTTCCTACCTACTTTCCTGGTGGAGTAACTGAAAGATACAGCTCACCAGTTCACCATCTTGCCCTGCCTCCTAAACAATTTAATTGTACAGTCAGGTTGTTCAAACACTATAATTACATGGAACTTTGAGTAGGAAGTGAGATATAGTAGGTTTGTATAGGTTAGTGTGAAATAGTGACACATCCTAAAGTAATTTGGGCAGGGAATAAAAATGTATATGCAAGACACCCACCCACCCCGAGGAGCCGGGGAAAATGTGGAAGTGTTGGAGTTCCTCACCTCGGTAGTTGCTGGTGTTCTCACAAACATTGAAGACTGACAGTTTGGTATGCTGAGCACTCTATCTTGGGGCTTGCCCTTATGAAGCTCATTACTGCAAAGGAGAGGCTAAAATAATGGTGCCTTAGATTATCCCCTTAAGTACCTCTTTGTTGCTGAGATGTGACCCTCTCTCTAGCTAAGTCAACTTGACAGGTGATCTCATTGCCCTTCCTCCTATGTGGGTCCTGACTCTCAGGAATTTAAGTCTCCCTGGCAACACAGAATATGACTCCCAAGGATGAATCTGGGCCTCGCATCATGGGATTGAGAACATCTTCTTGACCAAAAGGGGAATGCAAAATGAAACAAAATAAATTTTCAGTGGCTGAGAGATTTCAAATGAAGTTGAGAGGTCACTCTGGTGGGCATTCTTACGCAGTATATAGATAACACATTTTAGGTTTTAATGTTTTGGAATAACTAGAAGTAAATACCTGAAACTATCAAACTGCAACCCAGTAGCCTTGACTCATAAAGATGATTGTATAACAATGTAGCTTACAAGGGGTGACAGTGTGATTGTTAAAACCTTGTGAAGCACACTTTCTTTATCCAGTGTATGGATGTATGAGTAGAAAAAAATGGGGTCAAAAACTAAATGAAAAATAGGGTGGGATGGGGGGATGATTTGGGTTTTTCTACTTTTATTTTTCATTCTTATTTTTATTCTTTCTGCAGAAGGAAAATGTTCAAAAAATAGGTTGGCATGATGAATGCACAACTATATGATGATACTGTGAACAGCTGATTGTACACTGTGCCGGTTTGAATGTATTGTGTCCCCCAAATGCCATTATCTTTGTGGTCTTGTGGGACAGACGTTTTGGTGCTGGTTAGATTTGCTTGGAATGTGCCCCACCCAGCTGCGGGTGGTGACTTCGGTGGGATACTCCTATGGAGGTGTGACCCCACCCATTCAGGGTGGGCCTTGATCAGCTGAGCCATATAAAACATGCTGACTCAAAGAGACCGGACGGAGTGCAGCTGTGAGTGATGTTTTGAAGAGAAGCAAGCTTGCTAGAGAGGAACGTCCTGGGAGAAAGCCATTTTGAAACCAGAACTTAGGAGCAGACGCCAGCCATGTGCCTTCCCAGCTAACAGGTTTTCTGGACGCCACTGGCCATCTCTAGTGAAGGTACCCGATTACTGATGTGTTACCTTGGACGTTTTGTGGCCTTAAGACTGTAACTGTGTAGTGAAATAAACCCCCGTTTTATAAAAGCCTATCCATCTCTGGTGTTTTGCATTCTGCAGCATTAGCAAACTAGAACAGATTTTGGTACCAGAGAAGTGGGGTGCTTTTTGCTGCTGTGTTTGCAAATACCAAACATGTTGGAACGACTTTTCAAATGGATAAGGGGAAGATTCTGGAAGAATTGTGAGGAGCTTGATAGAAAAGGCCAAAACTGCTTTAAAGAGACTGTTTGTGGAAATATGGACTCTAAAGATACTTCTGATGAGGACTTGAACAGAAATGATGAATGTGTTGTAAACTGGAAGAAAGGTGATCCTTGTTTTAAAGTGGCAGAGAATTTGGCAAAATTGAGTCCTGGTGTCAGATGGAAGGAAGAATCTGGAAGCAACAACTTGGAATACTTAGCTGAGGAGATCTCCAGACTACGTGTGGAGGACATATCCTGGCTTCTCCTTGCAGCTTATAGTAAAATGCGAGCAGAGAGAGATAAACTTAGAACTGAACTCTTGGGTTCAAAGAAACCAGAAGTTGATCGCTTGGAAAATTACAAGCTTCCAGGGGGTGGAATCCCTGAAGCTACAGCCCAATGTGAGGATGTAACCAAACATGGAAACCAGCCGCCATTTCAGTACAAGCCAAGATTGGAAAAGGAGTTAAGCAGAAAGGATTTGTGGAAAGTCCTATTGTCTGATGGCTTTGACCCCTGCGTGCTTCATGGAAAGCCAACAGAATTTTTGCGAGATCTTTATAGACAGAGCTATTGCCGGTCTGGTCTGGAGGAGACAGACAAGGAACAAATTGCAGGAAAAATTTCTTCAAAGACAGAGCCATGGAGGTTGAGGTCTGGAGTCGGGAGGTCTCGGGCTGGGAGAGTGGAGCAGCCCACACGCATGGAAAGGGTGAGTTTGCCCCGGAGGTCGAGGGTGGGCATTCCACCTCGATGCTCTGGAAGAGTTTTGCCACCCGAGGTCCCAAAGAGGGTGGAACACATTCCCAGGGAATTGGGGAGAGCCTGGCTGCCACCACACTGTTCTGAAGGGGTTGAGCGTGTGCCCCAGAGATGGAAGGGAATCCGGGAGCAGCCCCGATGTTTGAGGAGGGTGGGGCCGAGAAGGTGGTCTCCCCAATGTGTGGAAATGTTGGAGCACTCACCTAAGCATTTGGAGAGGAAAGGGCTGCCAGAAAGGCCCTTAGGAAGGGTTAGACTCCCGCTCTCTCAAGCCCCAAGGATGCAACGTTGTTCTGTAAATGACTGTCTGACTTTGAAATCTAATGGAGTTTGTCCTGCAGGTTTTAGGAACTGTTTTGGTCCTGTTATGCTTTCTCCTTATGGCAATGGAAATGTTTATCCTATGAATGTCCCTCCTTTGTATATTGGAAGCATATAACTTGTTCTAAGTCCACAGATCCAAAGCTAAAGGAGAACTGTGCCTTAGGACCCACCACGCCTGTAATTGATTTTGATGGGATCTTGTACTTAACTTTTGTTACTGAAATGGTTTAAGTTTTTGTGATATTGTGATGAAATGAATGTATTTTGTATTTGGAAAGATAATGTCATTTTGGGGTCCAGGGGGTGGAATGTGCCGGTTTGAATGTATTGTGTCCCCCAAATGCCATTATCTTTGTGGTCTTGTGGGACAGATGTTTTGGTGCTGGTTAGATTTGCTTGGAATGTGCCCCACCCAGCTGCGGGTGGTGACTTCGGTGGGATACTCCTATGGAGGTGTGACCCCACCCATTCAGGGTGGGCCTTGATCAGCTGAGCCATATAAAACATGCTGACTCAAAGAGACCGGACGGAGTGCAGCTGTGAGTGATGTTTTGAAGAGAAGCAAGCTTGCTAGAGAGGAACGTCCTGGGAGAAAGCCATTTTGAAACCAGAACTTAGGAGCAGACGCCAGCCATGTGCCTTCCCAGCTAACAGAGGTTTTCCGAACGCCACTGGCCATCTCTAGTGAAGGTACCCGATTACTGATGTGTTACCTTGGACGTTTTGTGGCCTTAAGACTGTAACTGTGTAGTGAAATAAACCCCCGTTTTATAAAAGCCTATCCATCTCTGGTGTTTTGCATTCTGCAGCATTAGCAAACTAGAACATACACCATGGATGATTGTACAGTATTTGAATGTAACTCAATAAAACTGAATTTAAAATAAAAATAAAAAAGATGTCAATACTACCAAAATTGATTTATAGATTTATTGCAATACCAATCAAAAACCCCAACAACTTACTTTATAGAAATAGAAAACCAATAATCAAATTTATTTGGAAGGTGAAGGGTGCTCTGAATAGCTAAAAATATCTTGAAAATGAAAAATAAAGGGGGTGGTCTCACACTACCTGACTTTAAAACATATTAGAAAGCTACAGTTGTAAAAACAACATGGTACTGGTATAAAGATAGATATACTGACAAATGGAATTGAATTGAGAGTTCAGAAATAGACCCTTACATGTATAGACAATCCACTCAACTGGGACAGAACAGCCTCTTCCATAAAGGTGCTTGTAGAACTAGCTAACTATAACCAAAAGAATGAAGAAAGACCCTATTCTCACACCTTATACAAAAATTAACTCAAAATGCATCAAAGACCTAACATTACAGCTAAGATCACAAAGCTCTTAGAAGAAAAAATAGGGAAATATCTTAAAAATCTTGTGGTAGGAGGTGGTTTCGTAGACCTTAACAGCTAAAGTGCAAGAAATGAAAGAAGTAATACATAAATGGGAGCTCCTCAAAATTGAATACTTTTGTACATCAAGGGACTTTGTTAAGAATGTAAAAAAGGCAGCCTTCTGAATGGGAGACAATATTTAGAAACCACATATCAGATAAGGGTTTAATATCCAGAATATATAAAGAGGTCCCAAAACTCAACAACAAAAAGACTAACAACCCAATTAAAAATGGGCAAAAGATATGGATGGACACTTTTCCAAAGATGAAGTACAAATGGTTCACAATCATATGAAAAGATGCTCAACTTCACTAACTATTACAGAAATGCAAATCAAAACCAAAATGAGATATCACCTCACACCTACAAGAGTGGCCATTATTAAAAAAAATAAAACAGAAAACTTCAAATGTGGAGGATGTGGATAAATAAGTACACTTATTCATTGTTAGTGGGAATGTAGAATGGTGCAGCCACCATGGAGGGCAATTTGGCATTTCTTCAGGAAGCTGAGTAGAGAAGTGCTGTATGACCCCATAATCTCATTACTAGGTATATACTCAGAAGAAATGAAAGCAGGGAAATGAACAGGCATTTGCACACTGACATTTATAATGGAATTATTCATGATTGCTAATAGATGTAACAGCCCAAATGTCCGTCAACTGACAAGTGTATAAACAAGCTATGGTATATACATACAATGGAATATTATGCATCTGTAAGATAGGATAAATTCATGACATATGAAACAACATGCAAAAACCTTGAGGACATTATATTGAGTGAAATAAGCCAGAAATAAAAAGAAAAATACCGTGTGATCTCACTAATATGAATTAAATATAATGAACATATTCTGAGAGTTATAGTTGGGAACACAGGTTACCAGGATGTAGAGAGAAGGTAGCAATTGGGCATTTAATGCTTAAGGAACACAGAATGTTTAACAAGATTGATTGTAAAGATTCTGAAATAGATAACACAATAATGTGTGATGGTAGAACAATACTGTAAGTATAATGAACAAAGCTTAGTGTGAGTGTGGATGAAAGAGGAAAGCTATGGGCATATATAACACCAGAAGGAAAGATAGAGGATGAAACTGTGGCTGTATAATGTAGCAAAATGTAGAGTGGATAACGATGGCAATTAAATGTATAAATATAAGAAAGATTTTACATGAGCAAGAACAAATATATGTCACTGTTGCAAGGTGTTAAAAACGGGATGGTCTTCTGGTTTGCTAAAGCTACTATTAAGCGAAACAAGAGAAATAGATTGGCTTTTACAAAGCAGATTTATTAGGTTGCAAATTTACATTTCTAAAGCCATAAATGTATCCAAGCTAAGGCAGTAACATGAGGATACCTTCACTGAAGGAAGGCCGATGGTGTCTGGTACACCTCTGTTAGTTGGGAAGGGTGTACGGAACACCTCTGTTAGCTGGGAAGGCTTGTGGCTGGCATCTGCTGGTCATTTGCTCCTGGGTTCTGGTTTCAATATGGCTCTCTCCAAAATGTCTCTGGGCTTCTGTCTGAATTGGCTTCTCTCAGCTCTCTGCTTCATTCTCCTGGGATGTTTCTCTCTAAGCATCTGAGAGTCTTTTATTAGCTTCTCTGGGGCAAAATCTAGTCTTCTTCTCTTAGTTGATCATTGCCAAACATCCTTCTTTCTGAGGATGCAACTGAGATGCATCTCCCAGTATCTCCAAGCATCTGGGTCTGTGTGGGCTCTCAGCTCTCTTAAGGACTCCAGTGATATAATTAAGAACCCCCACCCTGAAAGGGCAGAGTCACATTTCCAGGTAAATAATCTAATCAAAAGGTCTCACCCACAGTTGGGTGGGTCACATCTCCATGCAGGCAACCTAATCTAAAGGCCCCACCCACAATAAGTCCACATCCACAAAACTGGATTAAAAGAACAGTCTTCCCTGCAGAACATAACAGTTTCAAACTAGCACAGATGATATATGGAAAACACACAATAATGCAAACTAGGGTCTATAGTTAATAGTAACACTGTAATATTTTTTAAAGTCAGTTTTTAAATTCATATTTATTGAGAAATATTCACATACCATGCAGTCATACAAAACAAAGCATACATTCAGTTGTTTACAGTACTGTTATATAGTTGTGCATTCACCAAAATTAATTTTTGACATTTTCATTACCACACACACACAAATAATAAGAATAAAAATTAAAGTGAAAAAGAACAATTAAAGTAAAAAAGAACACTGGGTGCCTTTTTTTCCCCCATTTCTCTATTCATCCATCCATAAATGAGACAAAGGGGAGTGTGGTCCATATGGCTTTCCCAATCACATTGTCACCCCTCATAGGCTGCATTTTTATACAATCGTCTTCAAGATTCATGGATTCTGGGTTGTAGTTTGATAGCTTCAGATATTTACTGCTAGCTATTCCAATTCAGTAGAACCTAAAAAGGTTGTGTGTAAGAGTGCCCACCAGAGTGACCTCTCAGCTCCTTTTGGAATCTCTCTGCCACTGAAGCTAATTACATTTCCTTTCACATCCCCCTTTTGGTCAAGAAGATGTTCTCTGTCCCACAATGCCAGGTCTACATTCCTCCCCGGGAGTCATATTCCACGTTGCCAGGGAGATTCACTCCCCTGGGTGTCTGATCTCACGTAGGGGAGAGGGCAGTGATTTCACCTTTCAAGTTGGCTTAGCCAGAGAGAGAGGGCCACATCTGAGCAACAAAGAGGAATTCGGGAGGAGGTTCTTAGGCACAATTATACGGAGGCCTAGCCTCTCCTTTGCAACAACCGTCTTCCCAAGGGTAAAACTTATGGTAGAGGGCTCAACCCATCAAACCACCATTACCCTATGTCTGTGAGCACATCAGCAACCATCGAGGTGGCGGAGCCCAACACCCCTGCATTCTCCACCAGTTCCTCAAGGGGGCTCTCCATACTGTTTTCATTGTTGTTGTTTTTTTTAATTAACTCTTTTTTTAAAATCAACTATATATAAAAAAACACACAATAAAAAGAAAACATTTCAAACAAACCATAACAAGGGAGTCCAACATGTTCCTACTCTACCCCAAGAAAATAACCTAATATAGCAACATTTCTGTGAACTTGTTCCTACCATACCCATCAGAAATTAACAAACCATAGTCATTCCTGGGCATTCCCAGAACATTAAATTTACCCATGATAGCTTATTTGTTCTTATTGGGTTACCGTTCTCCCTTCATTAATTGCTCTTTATCACTAGTTCCTCTACATTCTACATTATAAACCAATTATTTTAGGAGTGTGTTGTTTACCCTCCAGGTAGTTGTGAATTTTCTAAGTCTCTGATGGTTATTGACTTCTAATTGTATTCCATTGTGGTCAGAGGATGTGCTTTGAATAATTTCAATTTTTTTTTAAATTAATGAGGCTTGTTTTATGACCCAATATATGGTCTATTCTGGAGCAAGTTCCATGATCACTAGAGAAGAAAGTGTATCCTGGTGATTTGAGATGTAATGTTCTATATATGTCTGTGAAATCAAATTCATTTATCAGATTGTTTAGGTTTTCAATTTCCTGATTTGTTGTCTGTCTGGTTGATCTATGTACAGGAGAGAGTGAGGTATTGAAGTTTCCCGCAATTGTGGAAACATCCATTGCTTCCTTTAGTTTTGCCAGTGTTTGTCTCATGCATTTTGTGGCACCTTGATTGGGTCCATAAATATTTATGATTGTTATCTATTCTTGTTGAATTGCCCCTTTTGTTAGTATGTAGTGGCCTTCTTTGTCTCTCATAAAGTCCTTGCATTTAAAGTCTATTTTATCTGAGATTAATATTGCTACTCCTGCTTTCTTTTGGCTATATCTTGCATGAAATATTTTTCCATCCTTTCACTTTCAATTTCTTTGTGTCCCTGTGTCTAATATGAGTCACTTGTGTGCAACATATTCAAGGGTCATATTTTTGATCCATTCTTCCAATCAATGTCTTCTAATTGGGGAGTTTAATCCATTCACATTCGATGTTATTACTGTGAAGGCATTTCTTGAATTAGCCATCCTATCCTTTGGTTTATGTTTGTCAGACATATTTTTTCCCTCTCTCTCTTATTGTCCTTTAATGAACAAATATTAAATCTCTTTAGAACTGAACCTTTCTCCATCTCCCTCTCTCCTTTCTTTGTTTCTCTGTTGGTAGGGCTCCCTTTAGTATCTGAAGTAGGGTAAGTCTTTTATTAGCAAAATCTCTCAGCATTTGTTTGTCTGTGAAGAGTTTAAGCCCTCCCTCAAATTTGAAGGAGAGCTTTGCTGGATTAAGTATTCTTGGTTGGAAATTTTTCTCTTTCAGAATTTTAAATGTCATGCCACTATCTTCTTGCCTCCATGGTGGCTGCTGAGTAGTCACTAGTTAGTCTTATGTTGTTTCCTTTGTATGAGGTGAATTGCTTTTCTCTTGCTGCTTTCAGAACTTGCTCCTTCTCCTCAGTATTTGACAGTCTGATCAGAATGTTTTGAAGACGGTTTTTTGGATTTATTGTATTTGGAGTTCTCTGGGCATTTATACTTTTTATATTTATATTGTGTGGAAGGTTTGTGTAGAAATTGTTGGGGAAAATTTCTTTGAATACCCTTTCTAGACCTTTACCCTTCTCTTCCCTTTCTGAGACACCAATGAGTCATATATTTGCACATTTTATTTTATCTATGATATCCCTGAGGTCCATTTCAATTTTTTCACCATTCTTTTTTTCTTTCATTTTCTAATCTGTGGCTCTTGAGGTCACTTATTCATTGTTCAGCTTCCTCTACTCTTGTACTATGAGTATCCAGAATCTTTTTAATTTCACCAACAGTTTCCTTTATTTCCATAAGATCATCTATGTTTTATTTACTCTTGCAATTTCTTCTTTATACTCTTCTAGGGTTTTCTTCATGTCCTTTATATCCTGTGCCATGCTTTCATTGTTTCTCTTTAGTTCTTTGATTAATTGCTCCAAGTACTGTGTCTCCTCTGATCTTTTGATGTTGGTGTTTGGGTTTGGGTTATCTATATCATCTGGTTTTATCATATGCTTTAAAATTTTCTGTTGTTTTTGGCCTCCTGGCATTTGCTTTACTTGACAGTTTTCTTTTAGGAGATGCAGGATTATTCAAAGGCTAATCTCTGATTTGTCAGATCTGCACATTGGTGGAGTACACTTTCTCCAATTAACCCACAGAAGGCATCCGTGAGTCACCTATTCCCCTCAAGTCAGTTGTCCCCAACTTTGTCTTTGTGGTGTGTGGGGGTCTGAGTCTTGTGGGGTCCATTTGGTGCACCAAGTTTGGGTGTGGTTTTGTTGCTGTCCACCCGAGTGTGGGGTGTGTGTCTGAGCAGTTAGGGAGGGAGGGCAGCTTTAATAATCAAACCGCCCAGGTGTTCCTGGGGATTTAAGGCTGTTGCAAGATTCTAAACCTTCATTTCAGTCTCACCATAGATTGTCTCTGCTGCTGACCCATAAGTCCTTGGTATTGGCATATGGTTCCTGGAATTTCTGAGTGGGTCCATTTTCCAAGCCGTGCCCTACTGGGGCTTCTGCTGAGGGAAGGTAGTGCTTTCACAAGTGCATGCCATCCCTCAAGGGAAGTTCTGGGCAACCAGGCCATGTAGGTGCATTCCCAGCCTGCTGTGAGGATGGCTGTATGGTGTGTGTTAATTTCCCCCTTTTTGTACAGCTCCACCTTCCCAGCTCTGGGACAATTAGCATGGGTGTGCAAAAGGCTATTGTCCATGCCCAATATTGTGGCGTGTGTGTTGCTGGAAACACTCCCTATTGCACTGGGTTTTTTGGCACAGCTCTGGGTTGTGGCTCAGGTGCCAGGCAGGAGCATTCCCAGCCTGCCATGAAGATGGGGCAAGGAGCATGGTTATTTTCCCCTTTTGGCTCACCTCTGCCTTTCTCACTCTGAGACAATTAGTAGCAGGTGCAAGAAAGGCTTTCTTCCCATGCCAGATATTGAAGTGTTCGCACAGCCCATATCTGCCATGTTTCACTGTGTGGCTCTCACTGCCATATCTGCACCCGCTTTTGGGTTTTTTAAAAAAGAACTAGTCCACCTCTAAATGCCAACCCATGGTTTCCTCACACTGCAGCATCGCTGCTGGATATTTAGCAGGCTTACTCATTTCAGAATGCAGACTCCCAATTTCACCAAGTGCATGGTTCCTGTGGATTTAGCAGACCTTGTCCAGCTGGTGCATGACTGGAACTGGTGTTCTGGGTCACTTCCTGGTTTTTATCTAGTATTTTTCATGGAGATGTTTTTTTGCCCTGTCTCTCCTAGCTGCCATCTTAGGTTCTCCCTTAAATTCAGTTTTATTGAGATATATTCACATACCATACAGTCATCCATGGTGTATAATCAACTGTTTACAGTACCATCATATAGTTGTGCATTCATCACCCCAATCTATTTTTGAATATTTTCCTTGCACCAGAAGGAATCAGAATAAAAATAAAAATAAAAAAGAACACCCAAGTCATCCCCTCCATCCCACCCTATTTTTCATTTAGTTTTTGTCCCCATTTTTCTACTCATCCATCCATACACTGGATAAAGGGAGTGCAATCCACAAGGTTTTCACAATCACACCATCACCCCTTGTAATCTATATTGCTATACAATCATCTTCAAGAGTCAAGGCTTCTGGGTTGGAGTTTGGTAGTTTCAGGTATTTACTTCTAGCTACTCCAATACATTAAAATCTAAAAAGTTTTATCTATATAGTCCATAATAAAGTACACCAGAGTGACCTCTCAACTCCATTTGAAATCTCTCAGCCACTGAAGCTTTATTTCATTTCATTTCACATCCCCCTTTTGGTCAAGAAGATGTTCTCAATCCCACAATCCTGGGTCCAGATTCATCCCTTTGGGTCATATCCTGCATTGCCAGGGAGATTTGCACCCCTGGGAGTCACTTCCCATGTAGGGGGGAAGGCAGTAAGATCACCTGTGTAATATTCTTTTATTAATTGTAACAAAGGCAATATACCAAAACTAAATGTCAATAAGAGGGGGATATAAGGCAGGGGTATGGGATTTTTTTTTACTCTTTTTTTCTTCTTTTTTTGTGGAAGAATTGGAAATATTCTCAGATAGATTGTGGTGGTGACTGCATAGCTATTTGATTATACCAAGAACCATTGATTGTACACTTAGGATGGATTGTAGAGTGTGTGAACAAAACTGTTTAAAAAATAAACAGAAACATACAAGTGCTGGAGAAGAATTGGAGAGAGAGATGTAGCTGTTTACTGGTGGTAAGGAGTAGCATGGTGAAGCCCCTCTGGAGGAGTGTGGCAGTTCCACAGGAGACTAAGTATAGGGTTACCATATGATCCTGCAACCCAATTACTAGGCATATACTCAGAAGAACTGAAATCAGGGACATGAATGGACATTTGCACAGTGATGTTCATGGTGGCATTATTCACAATTGCTAATGGATCTAGGTGGCCCAAGGGTTCAGTGACTGAAGAGCAGAAGGGCAAACTGTGGTGTATCTGTATGATGGAATATCGTGTGGCTGCAGAAAGCAATTAAGTCATGAGGCATGCAATGAGGTGAATGAAACTTGAGGACATTATGTTGTGCAAAATAAGGCAGAACTGAAGGGATGAATATTATATGGTCTCACTAATATGAAATAACTATAATGAGGAAACTCTGAGAATTAAACTTGAGAACATAAATTAACAGGAGAGAGAACGTGGGCAGAGATTGGGCAATCAATGTTCAAGGAGAAAAGAATGTTCAGTAAGTCTCACTGTAAAGGTTTCTAGATTGTAATCTCTTACAGCAATCACATTTATTCCTGAATTTTAACTATTATCTCTAAATTCTGAGATGCTGTGCCCTTTGTGTACAACCCAGTAGTTCCCTGGAACTTTGGGTATCTGTGTTATTTGTGAGACTTGGTTTCAGATATCTAGAACTCTAAAAGTCAGATTTACACAATCTAGCAATTGTTAAAGAAGCTGAAAAAGAGATCAGACTTCAATTAGAGATCTGAATGAAGCCTATCTGGTTGGGATTAAGGTAAATCAGGATACAGGGTAAAGGATGATACTGGCTGTATTTTAAAACCTCAACTTCTGTGTGAGGCCAAAGGAATGGATGTTTATTTTGAGCAAATTTTAATTTTCTGTGGTATACAATCTGATTTAACCTGTCTGGTCAGTTTATTTAAACAATCTAATTACATGGAAACTAGAATAGGGAATGTTATTCTGCACAGGTTATTGTAATATCCTGATAAAGTCCAGAGTATTTTGGGCAGAAAATAGAAATGTATGTTCAAAGTCCCTTGAGGAACTGGAGAAAAAATGTGGAACTATTATACTTCCCCACCTGCAGAATTCCTGATACTCTCTCAAGCATTATGGATTCCCAATTTAATAAGCCAAGCCCTCGAACTTGAGGCTTGCCCTTATGAAACTTATTTCTGTAATGGTGAAATCAAGTCTACTTATAGTTATGCCTCAGAGTCACCCCAAGAGAACCTCTTTTGCTGCTCAGATGTGGCCTTTTCTCTAAGCTAAAGTCTGTGAAGAAACTCACTACCCTCCCCCCTACTTGGGACACGACTCCCAGGGGTGTAACTCTCCCTGACAATGTGGGACATGACTCCCAGAAATGAACCTGGCTGTGGCATTATGGGATTGATAATACCTTTTTGACCAAAATGGGGAGGAGAAATGAAACAAAATAAAGTTTCAGTGGCTGAGAGATGTCAAATAGAGACAAGAGATCATTCTGGAGGTAACTCTTACACAAGCTTCTGCCAAATATTGCAAATTGCCACAGTATGCCAAGCCCCAACCAACAATATTCCTTAAAACCCTAAGGAATACCCTGGGCTCTGTCAATGACTCTATAAAAGTTTTACCTATTAAGTTTATTTCTTCAGAAACTTAAATCCTTCACATGGCCCCTGTTCTATTTGCTAATGCTGCCAGAATGTAAAGCACCAGAGATGGATTGGCTTTTATAAAAGGGGGTTTATTTGGTTACACAGTTACAGTCTTAAGGCCGTAAAGTGTCCAAGGTAACACATCAGCAATTGGGTACCTTCACTGGAGGATGGCCAATGGTGTCTGGAAAACCTCTGTTAGCTGGGAAGGCATGTGGCTGGCATCTGCTCCAAAGTTCTGGTTTCAAAATGGCTTTTTTCCAGGGCCTTCCTCTCTAGGCTGCAGGTCCTCAAAAATGTCACTCTTGATTGTACTTGGGATATTTGTCCTCTCTCAGCTTCTCCATAGCAAGCGTCTGCTTTCAATGGCCGTCTTCCAACTGTCTCTCTTCTGTAGCTCTTGTGCTTTCTACAAAGTGTCCCTCTTGGCTGTGGCTCCTCTTCAAAATGTCACTCACAGCTGTGCTGAGTTCCTTCTGTTTGTCAGCTCATTTACATGGCTCCACTGATCAAGGTCCACCCTGAATGGGTGGGGCCATGCCTCCATGGAAATATCTAATCAGAGTTATCACCTACAGTTGGGTAGGGTGCATTTCCATGCAACCAACCTAATCCAAACATTCCAACTTAATCCCCACTAATATGTCTGCCCACACAAGATTGCATCAAAGAATGTGGCTTTTTCTGGGGAACATAATACATACAGCCCCTATGTCAGATAAGCCCTGAATCCCAGACATGCCAGTCTCTCCAACAACATCAATCAGTTTCATTCCTCTACTCCATAATGTCAATTACCCTTTTTCAGCATGAGGAAGGTAGAATGGTCATTACCCAGATATCCCTGAAGATTGAGAGAATGATCAAATATGAGGGAGGAGTTGTAACTGAGAAGTTAGGATTTAACAAATGGTCATGACCACTGACTCATTATATATATATTTCTTTTTAGTTTCTAGTGTATTAGAATGGCCAGAAAGAAAGAACCAGAAATTGTTAAACTGTAATCCAGTAGCCTTGATCTTTGATAATGAATGTATAACTATATAACCTTCATTTTGTGACCATGTGATAGTAAAACTTTGTGGTTGACACCCCATTTATCTAGTGTATGCATAGATGAATAATAAAATAAAGGTATGCATAAAATAATAATAAGTTGGAATATGTGGAAATACCCCCTAGGTAAACTATTGGCAATAGTTAATAGTGGTAGTTTAACAATTTTTTGTCAATTGTAACAAATGTAACTACTGTTAAAAAATAGTAGAATTACAAAAAAAGTGCTGTTATCAATTGCAACAAATTTTTCTCAGCAATTCAAGTTTTAGTGGTAGAGAGGTGTATGGGAATCCTGTATTTTATACATGATTTTTTTGTAAACCCACAACTTCACTGACAAAATTTTTTAATTTAAAACAAAGCAAAAGAAGGAGCTAAAATCAGAGATCTAACTGAGTACCTGGAGAAAATAGAGAAAGAATAGCAAACCATTTCAAAAGCAAGGAGAATGAAAAAATAACAAAGATAAAAGCAGATATAAATGAAATTGTGAGCATAAAAATCAATAAAGAGAATCAATAAAATCAAAAGTTGGTTCTTTGAAAAGATCAACAAAATTTATAAAGCATTACCTTGATTGACAAAGACAAAAAGACAGAAGATGCAAATCAATAAAATATGAAATGAGAGGCAGCTCATTGCCATTGACAACATAGAAAAAAAGTATAAGAGATTACTATGAACAACTGAATGTCAACAAACTAGACAACTTAGATGAAATGGACAAATTCCTAGGAAATAATGAAGAACCTACACTGACTCAAGAAGAAATAGAAGATCTCAACAAAACAATCAAAAGTAAGAGATTGAATCAGTCATCAAAAACTCCCAACAAAGCAAAGTCAAGAAGCAGATGTCTTCACAGGTGAATTTTACCAATCATTCCAAGAAGAATTAATGCCAATCTTGCTCTAATGTATTGAAAAAATTAAAGAGGATGGATCACTTCCTAATTCACTCTGTGATGAATACAAAAACCTAATAAAGGTACTACAAGAAAAGAAAATTACAAACCAATCTCTCTTATGAATATAGATGCAAATATTTTCAACAAAATGCCTGCAAATTGAATCCAATGGCACATTAAAGAATTATACACCATGGTAAAGTGGGTTTTATTCCAGGTATGCAAGGGTGGTTCAACACATGAAAATCAATTAATGTAATACAGCACATTAGCAAATCAAAAGGGAGAAAACACATGATCATCTCAATTGACACAGACAAGTCATTTGACATAATCCAGCTTCCTTTCTGGATGAAAACAATTACAAAAATAGGAATCAAATGAAACTTCCTCAACGTGATGAAGGCCATGTAAGAAAAATCCACCAGTGTCATTGTACTCAATGGTGAGAGACTGAAAGTTCTCCCTCTATAATCAGGAACAAGACAAGGATGCTCACTCTCACCACTGTCATTCATTACTGTGCTAGAAAGTCTAGCTAGAGCAATTAGGCAAGCAAAAGAAATAAAATACATCCAAATCAGAAAGAAAGAAGTAAAACTTTCACTATTTGCAAATGGCATGATCCTGTATTTAGAAAATCCCTAAAAAAGTAAGACAAAGCTACTAGATCTAATAAATAAGTTCAGCAAAAGGTGGGATATAAGATCAACACAGAAAAATCAGTAGTGTTTCCATACACTGGTAGTGAGCTAGTGAGGAGGAAATCAAGAAAAAAATCCCATTTACCACAGCAAGTACAAGAATCTAATATCTAGGAATAAACTTAACCAAGGATATAAAGGATCTGTGCACAGCAGACTACAAAACATTGCTAAAAGAAATCAAAGAAGTCCTAAATGTGTGGAGAGACATTCTGTGTTCACAGAAAGGCAGGCTAAATATTGTTAGGGAGACAATTCTACCCAAGTCAATCCACAGATTCAATGCAATACCAATCAAAATCCAATAGCCTACTTTGCATGAATGGAAAACCAAATTATCAAATTTATTTGGAAGGGTAAGGGGCCTTGAATAGCCAAAAGCATCTTCAAAAAGAAGAATGAAGGGGGAGGACTCATACTTCCTGATTTTAAAGCATGTTGTAAAGCCCCAATGGTCAAAACAGCATGGTACTGGCATAAAGATAGACATGTTGATCAATGGAATTGAATTGAGAGTTCAGAAATAGACCCTCAAATCTATGGTTAATTGATTTTTGTTAAGGCTTCCAAGTTCACAGAAATAGGACAGAACCATCTCTTCAATAAATGGTGCTGGGAGAACTGAATATCCATATCCAAAAGAATGAAATGGGACCCCTATTTCACACCCTATACAAAAATTAACTGAAAATGGATCAAGCACCTAAATATAAGATCCAGTACCATAAAACTCCTAGAAGAAAAGCAAGGAAGCATTTTCAAGATCTAGTACTGGGCAGTAATTTCTTAGACCTTACACCCAAAGCACAAGCAATGAGGGAAAAGTAGTTAAATGGGAGTTCCTCAAAATGGAATACTTCTGTGCTTCAAAGGACTTTGTTAAAAGGATGAATAGGCAACTGACTCAATGGCATAAAATATTTGGAAACCACATATCTGATTAGTGTTTAATATTCAGAATATATGAAGAAACCCTACTATGCAACAATCAAGGTATAAAAACCCAATTGAAAATGGGCAAAAGACTTAGAGACATTTACCAAATAGGAAATACAAACAGCTAAAAATCACATGAAAAGATGCTCATCTTCACTATTGGGGAAGTGCAAATCAAAACCGCAATGAGATATCAGCTTACACTTACTAGAATGACCACTATTAAACAAAAAAGGAACTGCAAGTTTTGGAGAGGATGTGGAGAAATAGGAGCACTTATTCACCATTGGTAAGAATATAAAATGGTGCAGCCACTGTGGAAGACAGTTTGGCCATACCTCAGAAAGCTAAGTATTGAAATGCCATGCAATCTGGCAATCCTACTATTTGGTATGCAACCAGAAGAACTGAAAGTAGAGACATGAAGAGACATTTGCACATCGATGTTCATAGTGGCATTAATCACAATTGCCAAAGGATGGAAAAAACTCAAGTGTCTATAAACTGATGAATGGATAAACAAAATGTGGTATATACATACAATGGAATATTATTCAGCCATAAGAAGGAATGAAGTCTGAATGCATGCAACAACATGGATGAACCTTAAGGACATTATGTTGAGTGAAATAAGTCAGACCGAAAAGGACAAATGTAGTATGATCTAAGTAATATGAACTAATATGAAGATATAAACTCTCATAGATATAAAATCTCGAACATTGTTTACCAGAAATAGGATGAAGCTAGAGAATGGGGAGCAAATGTTTAATATGTACAGAATTTTTAACTATGTTGAATTTAAATGTTTGGAAATGGATAGAGATGATGGTAGCACATTATTCACATAATCAGCATTGCTGAATTGTGTGTGAATGTGGGAAGTTGAGTCATGCATGTCACTAGAAGGAAAGCTAGAGGTTAAAACATGGGACTGTATGCCACAGTGAGCCTTGTGGTGGATGATGAGTGTGATTAACAGTTGAAATATAAAAAGTTCTTTAATGAACTAGAACAAATATACATTACTATTACAAAGAGTTAATAATGTAGTTGTGTATAGTACTCTATGCACCTATTGCAAACTATGGGCTATAGTTAACAGTAATATTTTAATATTCTTTCATCAACAGTAACAAATGTACCACACCAATGCTGTGGGTTAATAATAGGGGCCATAAGGGGTATTGGGTATTTTGGGTTTTCTTTTCTTTTTTTGTGTGGAGTAATGAAAATATTCTAAAATTAATTGTCATGATGGATGCAGAACTACCTGATGATACCGTAAGCCATTTTATACTCTGGATGGATTGTGTTGTGCTTGAATATACCTCAATAAAATTGCATTAAAAGAAAAAAATTAGGGTGAGTTTAAAGTATTCACAGATAAACAGAAATTGAGAGGGTCATCAACAAGAGATCTGCCCTACAGAAATTACTAAAAGGAAGGTCTACATGCTGAAAGGAAAAGACGAGAGAGTAGCTTGGAAGAGTGTGAAGAAATGGATAACATCAGTAAGAGTAACTAACAGGGCATATGCAAAAGCCAATACTACTGTATCCTCAGTATACAACTTTACTTATAAATTCATGTAAGAATCATAACGCAATTGATAAAGGGAAAGAGATATTTCCTGATAATGGACATGCAAAATATAAAGTGTGAGGGGAGGCGGGGCAAGATGGCAGACTGGTGAGCTGTATGTTTTAGTTACTCCTCCAGGAAAGTAGGTAGAAAGCCAGGAACTGCATGGACTGGACACCACAGAGCAATCTGACTTTGGGCATACTTCATACAACACTCAGGACAACGCGAAACTGCTGAGATCAGCAAAATCTGTAAGTTTTTGCGGCCAGGGGACCCGCGCCCCTCCCTGCCAGGCTCAGTCCCGTGGGAGGAGGGGCTGTCAGCTCTGGGAAGGAGAAGGGAGAACTGCAGTGGCAGCCCTTATTGGAAACTCATTCTACTGATCCAAACTCCAACCATAGATAGACTGAGACCAGACACCGGAGAATCTGAGAGCAGCCAGCCCAACAGAGAGGAGACAGGCATAGAAAAAAAAAAAACAACACGAAAAACTCCAAAATAAAAGCGGAGGATTTTTGGAGTTCTGGTGAACATAGAAAGGGGAAGGGCAGAGCCCAGGCCCTGAGGCGCATATGCAAATCCCGAAGAAAAGCTGATCTCTCTGCCCTGTGGACCTTTCCTTCATGGCCCTGGTTGCTTTGTCTCTTAGCATTTCAATGGCCCATTAGATCTCTGAGGAGGGCCCCCTTTTTTTTTTTAATCCTTTTTTCTTTTTGTAAAACAATTACTCTAAGAAGCCCAATACAGAAAGCTTCAAAGACTTTCAATTTGGGCACGTCAAGTCAAGAGCAGAACTAAGAGAGCTCTGAGACAAAAGGCAATAATCCAGTGGCTGAGAAAATTCACTAAACACCACAACTTCCCAAGAAAAGGGGGGTGTCCGCTCACAGCCATCGTCCTGGTGGACAGGAAACACTCCTGCCCATCGCCAGCCCCATAGCCCAGAACTGCCCCAGACAACCCAGTGTGACGGAAGTGCTTCAAATAACAGGCACACACCACAAAACTGGGCATGGACATTAGCCTTCCCTGCAACCTCAGCTGATTGTCCCAGAGTTGGGAAGGTGGAGCAGTGTGAATTAACAAAGCCCCATTCAGCCATCATTTCAGCAGACTGGGAGCCTCCCTACACAGCCCAGCAGCCCAGAACTGCCCTGGGGGGACGGCACTCACCTGTGACATAGCACAGTCATCCCTCAATGGAGGACCCGGGGTGCACAGCCTGGAAGAGGGGCCCACTTGCAAATCTCAGGAGCCATACGCCAACACCAAGGACTTGTGGGTCAGTGGCAGAGACAAACTGTGGCAGGACTGAACTGAAGGATAAGACTATTGCAGCAGCTTTAAAACTCTAGGATCACCAGGGAGATTTGATTGTTAGGGCCACCCCCCCTCCCTGACTGCCCAGAAACACAACCCATATACAGGGCAGGCAACACCAACTACACACGCAAGCTTGGTACACCAATTGGACCCCACAAGGCTCACTCCCCCACTCACCAAAAAGGCTAAGCAGGGGAGAACTGGCTTGTGGAGAACAGGTGGCTCGTGGATGCCACCTGCTGGTTAGTTAGAGAAAGTGTTCTCCACGAAGCTGTAGATCTCATAAATTAGAGATAAGGACTTCAATTGGTCTACAAATCCTAAAAGAACCCTATCAAGTTCAGTGAATGCCACGAGGCCAAAAACAACAGAAAATTATAAAGCATATGAAAAAACCAGACGATATGGATAACCCAAGCCCAAGCACCCAAATGAAAAGACCAGAAGAGACACAGCACCTAGAGCAGCTACTCAAAGAACTAAAGATGAACAATGAGACCATAGTACGGGATACAAAGGAAATCAAGAAGACCCTAGAATAGCATAAAGAAGACATTGCAAGATTAAATAAAAAAATGGATGATCTTATGGAAATTAAAGAAACTGTTGACCAAATTAAAAAGATTCTGGACACTCATAGTACAAGACTAGAGGAAGTTGAACAATGAATCAGTGACCTGGAAGATGACAGAATGGAAAAAGAAAGCATAAAAGAAAGAATGGGGAAAAAATTGAAAAAATTGAAATGGACCTCAGGGATATGATAGATAATATGAAACGCCCGAATAAAAGACTCATTGGTGTCCCAGAAGGGGAAGAAAAGGGTAAAGGTCTAGGAAGAGTATTCAAAGAAATTGTTGGGGAAAACTTCCCAAATCTTCTAAACAACATAAATACACAAATCATAAATGCTCAGCGAACTCCAAATAGAATAAATCCAAATAAACCCACTCCGAGACATATACTGATCACACTGTCAAACACAGAAGAGAAGGAGCAAGTTCTGAAAGCAGCAAGAGAAAAGCAATTCACCACATACAAAGGAAACAGCATAAGACTAAGTAGTGACTACTCAGCAGCCACCATGGAGGCGAGAAGGCAGTGGCACGATATATTTAAAATTCTGAGTGAGAAAAATTTCCAGCCAAGAATACTTTATTCAGCAAAGCTCTCCTTCAAATTTGAGGGAGAGCTTAAATTTTTCACAGACAAACAAATGCTGAGAGAATTTGCTAACAAGAGACCTGCCCTACTGGAGATACTAAAGGGAGCCCTACAGACAGAGAAACAAAGAAAGGACAGAGAGACTTGGAGAAAGGTTCAGCACTAAAGAGATTCGGTATGGGTACAATAAAGGATATTAATAGAGAGAGGGGAAAAATATGACAAACATAAACCAAAGGATAAGATGGCTGATTCAAGAAATGCCTTCACGGTTATAACGTTGAATGTAAATGGATTAAACTCCCCAATTAAAAGATATAGATTCGCAGAATGGATCAAAAAAAATGAACCATCAATATGTTGCATACAAGAGACTCATCTTAGACACAGGGACACAAAGAAACTGAAAGTGAAAGGATGGAAAAAAATATTTCATGCAAGCTACAGCCAAAAGAAAGCAGGTGTAGCAATATTAATCTCAGATAAAATAGACTTCAAATGCAGGGATGTTTTGAGAGACAAAGAAGGCCACTACATACTAATAAAAGGGGCAATTCAACAAGAAGAAATAACAATCGTAAATGTCTATGCACCCAATCAAGGTGCCACAAAATACATGAGAGAAACACTGGCAAAACTAAAGGAAGCAATTGATGTTTCCACAATAATTGTGGGAGACTTCAACACATCACTCTCTCCTATAGATAGATCAACCAGACAGAAGACCAATAAGGAAATTGAAAACCTAAACAATCTGATAAATGAATTAGATTTAACAGACATATACAGGACATTGCATCCCAAATGACCAGGATACACATACTTTTGTAGTGCTCACGGAACTTTCTCCAGAATAGATCATATGCTGGGACATAAAACAAGCCTCAATAAATTTAAAAAGATTGAAATTATTCAAAGCACATTCTCTGACCACAATGGAATACAATTAGAAGTCAATAACCATCAGAGACTTAGAAAATTCACAAATACCTGGAGGTTAAACAACACACTCCTAAACAATCAGTGGGTTAAAGAAGAAATAGCAAGAGAAATTGCTAAATATATAGAGATGAATGAAAATGAGAACACAACATACCAAAACCTATGGGATGCAGCAAAAGCAGTGCTAAGGGGGAAATTTATAGCGCTAAACGCATATATTAAAAAGGAAGAAAGAGCCAAAATCAAAGAACTAATGGATCAACTGAAGAAACTAGGAAATGAACAGCAAACCAATCCTAAACCAAGTAGAAGAAAAGAAATAACAAGGATTAAAGCAGAAATAAATGACATAGAGAACAAAAAAACAATAGAGAGGATAAATATCACCAAAAGTTGGTTCTTTGAGAAGATCAACAAGATTGACAAGCCCCTACCCAGACTGACAAATTCAAAAAGAGAGAAGACCCATATAAACAAAATAATGAATGAAAAAGGTGACATAACATCAAATCCTGAAGAAATCAAAAAAATTATAAGAGGATATTATGAACAACTGTATGGCAACAAACTGGATAATGTAGAAGAAATGGACAATTTCCTGGAAACATATGAACAACCAAACTGACCAGATAAGAAATAGAAGACCTCAACCAACCCATCACAAGCAAAGAGATCCAATCAGTCATCAAAAATCTTCCCACAAATAAATGCCCAGGGCCAGATGGCTTCACAGGGGAATTCTACCAAACTTTTCAGAAAGAACTGACACCAATCTTACTCAAACTCTTTCAAAACATTGAAGATAATGGAACACTACCTAACTCATTTTATGAATCTAACATCAATTTGAAACCAAAACCAGGCAAAGATGCTACAAAAAAGGAAAACTACCGGCCAATCTCCCTAATGAATATAGATGCAAAAATCCTCAACAAAATACTTGCAAATCGAATCCAAAGACACATTAAAAAAATCATACACCATGACGAAGTGGGGTTCATTCCAGGCATGCAAGGATGGTTCAACATAAGAAAATCAATCAATGTACTACAACACATTAACAAGTCAAAAGGGAAAAATCAATTGATCATCTCAATAGATGCTGAAAAAGCATTTGACAAAATCCAACATCCCTTTTTGATAAAAACACTTCAAAAGGTAGGAATTGAAGGAAACTTCCTCAACATGATAAAGAGCATATATGAAAAACCCACAGCCAGCATAGTACTCAGTGGTGAGAGACTGAAAGCCTTCCCTCTAAGATCAGGAACAAGACAAGGATGCCCGCTGTCACCACTGTTATTCAACATTGTGCTGGAAGTGCTAGCCAGGGCAATCCGGCAAGGCAAAGAAATAAAAGGCATCCAAATTGGAAAAGAAGAAGTAAAACTGTCATTGTTTGCAGATGATATGATCTTATATCTAGAAAACCCTGAGAAATCGACGATACAGCTACTAGAGCTAATCAACAAATTTAGCAAAGTAGCGGGATACAAGGTTAATGCACATAAGTCAGTAATGTTTCTATATGCTAGAAATGAACAAACTGAAGAGACACTCAAGAAAAAGATACCATTTTCAATAGCAACTAAAAAAATCAATTACCCAGGAATAAACTTAACCAAAGATGTAAAAGACCTATACAAAGAAAACTACATAACTCTACTTAAAGAAATAGAAGGGGACCTTCAAAGATGGAAATATATTTCATGCTCATGGATAGGAAGGCTAAATGTCATTAAGATGTCAATTCTAACCAAACTCATCTACAGATTCAATGCAATCCCGATCAAAATTCCAACAACCTACTTTGCAGACTTGCAAAAGCTAGTTATCAAATTTATTTGGAAAGGGAAGATGCCTCGAATTGCTAAAGACACTCTAAAAAAGAAAAACGAAGTGGGAGGACTTACACTCCATGACTTTGAAGCTTATTATAAAGCCACAGTTGCCAAAACAGCATGGTACTGGCACAAAGATAGACATATAGATCAATGGAATCGAATTGAGAATTCAGAGATAGACCCTCAGATCTATGGCCCACTGATCTTTGATAAGGCCCCCAAAGTCACTGAACTGAGTCATAATGGTCTTTTCAACAAATGGGGCTGGGAGAGTTGGATATCCATATCCAAAAGAATGAAAGAGGACCCCTACCTCACCCCCTACACAAAAATTAACTCAAAATGGACCAAAGATCTCAATATAAAAGAAAGTACCATAAAACTCCTAGAAGATAATGTAGAAAAACATCTTCAAGACCTTGTATTAGGTGGCCACTTCCTAGACTTTACACCCAAAGCACAAGCAACAAAAGAGAAAATAGATAAATGGGAACTCCTCAAGCTTAGAAGTTTCTGCACCTCAAAGGAATTTCTCAAAAAGGTAAAGAGGCAGCCAACTCAATGGGAAAAAATTTTTGGAAACCATGTATCTGACAAAAGACTGATATCTTGCATATATAAAGAAATCCTTCAACTCAATGACAATAGTACAGACAGCCCAATTATAAAATGGGCAAAAGATATGAAAAGACAGTTCTCTGAAGAGGAAATACAAATGGCCAAGAAACACATGAAAAAATGTTCAGTTTCACTAGCTATTAGAGAGATGCAAATTAAGACCACAATGAGATACCATCTAACACCGGTTAGAATGGCTGCCATTAAACAAACAGGAAACTACAAATGTTGGAAGGGATGTGGAGAAATTGGAACTCTTATTCATTGTTGGTGGGACTGTATAATGGTTCAACCAGTCTGGAAGTCAGTCTGGCAGTTCCTTAGAAAACTAGATATAGAGTTACCATTCAATCCAGCGATTGCACTTCTCGGTATATACCCGGAAGGTCGGAAAGCAGTGACACGAACAGATATCTGCACGCCAATGTTCATAGCAGCATTATTCACAATTGCCAAGAGATGGAAACAACCCAAATGTCCTTCAACAGATGAGTGGATAAATAAAATGTGGTATATACACACGATGGAATACTACATGGCAGTAAGAAGGAACGATCTGGTGAAACATATGACAACATGGATGAACCTTGAAGACATAATGCTGAGTGAAATAAGCCCAGCACAGAAAGAGAAATATTATATGCTACCACTAATGTGAACTTTGAAAAATGTAAAACAAATGGTTTATAATATAGAATGTAGGGGAACTAGCAATAGAGAGCAATTGAGGAAGGGGGAACAATAATCCAAGAAGAACAGATAAGCTATTTAACGTTCTGGGGATGCCCAGGAATGACTATGGTCTGTTAATTTCTGATGGATATAGTAGGAACAAGTTCACAGAAATGTTGCCATATTAGGTAACTTTCTTGGGGTAAAGTAGGAACATGTCGGAAGTTAAGCAGTTATCTTAGGTTAGTTGTCTTTTTCTTACTCCCTTGTTGTTATCTCTTTGAAATGTTCTTTTATTGTATGTTTGTTTTCTTTTTAACTTTTTTTTCATACAGTTGATTTAAAAAAGAAGGGAAAGTTAAAAAAAAAAAAAAGAAAAACAAGGAAAACAAAATATGTAGTGCCCCCTTGAGGAGCCTGTGGAGAATGCAGGGGTATTGGCCTACCCCACCTCCATGGTTGCTAACATGACCACAGACATAGGGGACTGGTGGTTTGATGGGTTGAGCCCTCTACCATAAGTTTTACCCTTGGGAAGATGGTTGCTGCAAAGGAGAGGCTAGGCCTCCCTATGGTTGTGCCTAAGAGCCTCCTCCCGAATGCCTCTTTGTTGCTCAGATGTGGCCCTCTCTCTCTACCTAAGCCAACTTGAAAGGTGAAATCACTGCCCTCTCCCCTACGTGGGATCAGACACCCAGGGGAGTGAATCTCCCTGGCAACGTGGAATATGACTCCCGGGGAGGAATGTAGACCCGGCATCGTGGGACGGAGAACATCTTCTTGACCAAAAGGGGGATGTGAAAGGAAATGAAATAAGCTTCAGTGGCAGAGAGATTCCAAAAGGAGCCGAGAGGTCACTCTGGTGGGCACTCTTACGCACAATTTAGACAACCCTTTTTAGGTTCTAAAGAATTGGGGTAGCTGGTGGTGGATACCTGAAACTATCAAACTACAACCCAGAACCCATAAATCTCGAAGACAGTTGTATAAAAATGTAGCTTATGAGGGGTGACAATGGGATTGGGAAAGCCGTAAGAACCACACTCCACTTTGTCTAGTTTATGGATGGATGAGTAGAAAAATAGGGGAAGGAAACAAACAGACAAAGGTACCCAGTGTTCTTTTTTACTTCAATTGCTCTTTTTCACTCTAATTATTAATCTTGTTATTTTTGTGTGTGTGCTAATGAAGGTGTCAGGGATTGATTTAGGTGATGAATGTACAACTATGTAATGGTACTGTAAACAATCGAAAGTACAATTTGTTTTGTATGACTGCGTGGTATGTGAATATATCTCAATAAAATGAAGATAAAAAAAGACAATGTGTGTGTGTGTGTGTGTGTGTCTGTGTGTGTGTGTGTGTGTGCGCGCGCGCACGCGCGCTCGCGCACCTGCCTGCCTGCCTGCACTGGGCAAAATGCATGTTAGATGCTGAGTCCTCTTTCTCCATTCAGCTCCCAGAATGGTTACAATCTGCATCCTCCTGGCAGAAAATTGGACGGTCTTTTCTAGAAAATCTGACCAGCCTTAGAAACATCCAGAGACACTGATATTGGAAATCCCCCTGTGCTGGTTTGTATATATTATGTCCCCCAGAAAAAGCCATATCCTTTGATGCAATCTTGTGGGGCAGACATATTTGTGGGGATTAAGTTGGAACATTTGGATATGAGTTGTTTGCATTGAGGTGCGCCCCACCCAGCTGTAGGTGATAACTCTGATGGGATGATTTCTGTGGAGGTGTGGGCCCCGCCCATTCAGGGTGGGCCTTGATCAGTAGAGCCATACAAATGAGCTGACAAACAGAAGGAACTCAGTGCAGATGAGAGTGGCATTTTGAAGAGGAGTGACAGCCAAGAGGGACACTTTGGAGAAAGCACAGGAGATGCAGATGAGAGACAGTTTGAAGATGGCCATTGAAAGCAGACTCTTGCTCCAGAGAAGCTAAGAGAGGAAAAATACCCCAAGTGCAACTAAGAGTGACATTTTTGAGGAACTGCAGCCTACAGAGGACCGTCCTGGGCGAAAGACATTTTGAACCCAGAACTTGGGAGCTGACACCAGCCACGTGCCTTCTCAGCTAACAGAGGTTTTCCAGACACCATTGGCCATCCTCCAGTGAAGGGACCCGATTGTTGATGACTTACCTTGGACATTTTATGGCCTTAAGACTGTAACTATGTAACCAAATAAACCCCCTTTTGTAAAAGCCAAAAAAAAAAAAATATAAAGTGTGAAAGTGGGACAAAAATAACATAAAGAGGGGAAACAGAGGATATGGGAGCAGAGACTCTGTATGCTATGTGGGTATCTCTTCAAATTAGTAGATTATAGATGCAGGTTGTGCAATCTATACCCAAGGGTAACAACAAAGAAAACAGTTTTAAATACCCAGAAATAGAAATCAGAAAAGGGTCAGTCAGATATATCACAAAAGTTCAACTATACAGAAAAGGAGGTTGCAATAAAGGAAAGGAGAGACAAAAAAGATATGACATATGAAAAACAAAGGACAAAATGGATGAAATAAGTTCTACCTTTACAGTAATAACACTGAATGTTAATGGATTAACCTTCTCAATCAAAAGACACAGCCTGGCAGAATGGATAAAAAAAGTGCATCATCCAGCTATACGTTGTTTACAAGAGACTCATTTTAGACCCAGAGACACAACCAGATTGTAAGTTAAAGGATGGAAAAAGATATTCCATGCAGATAGTAACCCAAAAAGAGCTTGGGTAGCTGTATTAATATAGGACAAAATAGACTATAAGTCAAAAGCTGTCATAAGAGGCAAAGAAGGACACCATGTATCAATAAAAGGGGAAATACACCAATAAGAAAAAACAATTATAAATATATATGCATCCAACCATGGTGCTCCAAAATACATGAGATGAATAGTGATAAAACTGAATGGAAAAATAGACATTTCTACAATAATAGTTGGAGACTTAAATACAGCACTCTCATCTTTAGACAAAACATCTAGATGGAAGGTCAGTAGGGAAAGAGAGAACATGAATAATATGATAAATGAACTAGAGTGAACGGATATATACAGAATAATGAACCCCAAGACAGCAGTATATACATTATTCTCAAGTCCATATGGATTATTCTCCAGGAGAGACCACATGTTGGGTCCAAAATAAGACTAAATACTTTAGAAAGACTGAAACAATACAAATCATATTCTCTGACCATAATGGAATGAAGCTGAAAGTCAATAACAGGCTGAGAACTGAGAAATTCACAATTATATGGAAGTTAAACAGCACATTCTTAAATAATCAGTGGGTCAAAGAAGAAACTGCAAGGGAAATCAGTAAATATCTTGAGATGAATTAACATGAAAACACAACGTATTAAAACTTATGGGATGCAGCAAAGGCAGTGCTGAGAGGGAAATTTCTGTCCCTAAATGACTACTTTCAAAAAGGAGAAAGATCTATAATCAATAGATTATAGATTTGGCAGTTTTTCCTGGCAGTTGCTCAGGAAGCAAAGTATAGAATTGTCATATGATTCAGCAATCTGCTGCTAGGTATATACCCAGAAGAACTGAAAGCAGGGATGCAAACAGACATTTGCACACCACTGTTTATATTGGCATTATCCACAATTGTCAAAGTATGGAAAGAACCCAAGTGTCCATCATCTGAGGAATCGATAAAAAATTGTG
This sequence comes from Choloepus didactylus, assembly GCF_015220235.1. Classification (NCBI taxonomy): domain Eukaryota; kingdom Metazoa; phylum Chordata; class Mammalia; order Pilosa; family Megalonychidae; genus Choloepus; species Choloepus didactylus. Next base: position 223,312 of record NW_023637605.1, on the reverse strand, counting down.
GTATATAAATATGATGGAATATTATTCATCTGTAGGAAGGAATGAAGTCCTGAGGCATGCAACAAGTGTGAACCTTGATGATATTATGTTGAGTGAAGTAATCCAGACACAAAAGGAAAAATTGGATCTCACTGACATGAACTTATTATAATAAGGAAATGCATAGTTAGAATATAGAATATAGGTTACCAGGGGATAGAATGGGGGTAGAGAATTTGGAGGTGATGCTCAATTTGTGCAGAATTTCTATTTAGGTTGATTGTAAATGCTTGGAAGTGTATAGTCAGGATGGCAGCACAATATTGTGAGTGTAAATAAAGAGCTGAATTATGCTGTGAATGTGGTTGACAGGAGAAGTTTTGGGTCTTGTGTGTTACTAGGAGGAAAGTTAGAAGAAAAGGCATTCGACTATGTAACACAGTGAACCCTATTGTGGACTATGGACTGGAGTTAATAGTACAAGTATAAGAATGTTCTTTCATGAATTATAACAAATATATGATGCTTTTACAAGGTAGTCAATAATAGAGTGGCATAGGGGGAAAATACACCTAATGTAAGCTATGGACTATAGATAATAGTACTGTTTCGGTATTCTTTAATCAGTTGTAACAAAGGTATACCACACCAATACCAAATGTGAACAATAGTGGGGTATATGGGAATGTTGCATTTTTTTTACATGACTCTTCAGTAAATCTACAACTTCTCTAATTTAAATTAATTCATAATAATTTCTTTAAATTATGCTAAATGAAAGAAATCAGACACAAAGTAACATACTGTATGACTATTTTATATAAAATGTAAACATAAATAAATCTATAGAGAAAGAAATAGATTAATTGTTATGTAGGGCTGGGGAAGAAGAGAGTGATTGAGAGGTGACTGCTACTGGCTATGGGGTTTTTCTTTCTGGAGTAATGAAAATGTTCTAACATTGATTGCAGTGATGAATTCTCAACTCTGTGATTATAGTAAAAATCACTGATTGTACACTTTGGAAAAAATCTATGGTGTACATAATGATATGGCTAAATATAAATGCAAGTATTAATGTATTTTTGGTTTTCAGCTCTATTTTTAACTTTTATTAGGATCTAAAATGCAAATTTGTACAAAGCCAGATAAATCAATGGTTTTGGCCTCATAATATATAAATATGTAATTTGTGACAAGAACTATACAACAGTGGGGAGATGGAGAGGTATAGGAACATTGTTTGTGTACAATATTGAAGTTAATGTGGTACTAAATAAAATGAGATTGTTAGAGATTTAGCATGCTAAATTTAAGCCCCAATGTAACATCTAAGAAAATATTAGAAAAACATGCACATAAGGAAATGAGGAGGGTTTCCAAAGGGTTCAATACAAAAGATAAGCTAAATCCACAAATAGGCAGTAACAGAAGACTTGATGGACAAAACAGGTATAAGACTTACAAAAACCAAAGAGTAAGATGGTAGAAAAAAGTCCTGCATTAATAATAGTTACTTTAAATGTAAATGGGTTAAACTTTCCATTCAAAGGCAGAGATTGAGAAATGGATAAAACACCATGAGCAAACTATACACTGTTTATAGGAGATGCACTTAAATCCAAAGATAAAGTAAAACCCTATCTCATGCTTTATATAAAAATGAATTCAAAATGGATCAAGCACCTAAATATAAGAGCTAGGACCATAAAATGCTTAGAAGAAAATGTAGGGAAGCATCTTCAAGATCTTGTGGTAGGCACTGGTTTCTTAGACTTTACACCCAAGGCCCAGCATCAAAAGAAGAAATAAATAAATGGGACCTCCTCAAAATTAAAAACTTTTGTGCTTCAAAGGACTTTGTCAAGGAAGTGAAAAGGCAGCCTACTCAATGGGAGAAAATATTTGGAAACCACATCTCCAATAAGGGCTTTTTTAATGCATTTTTTTGAGATATATTCACATACCTGATAATCATCCAGTGTCTAATCAATGGTTCACCGTATCATCATATAGTTGTGCACTCAACACCACAATCAATTTTTGAACATTTGCATTACTCCAAAAAAATAAGAATAAAAATAAAAAAGAACACCCAAAACATCCCATACCTCTTATACCTCCCATGATATATTTATTTTTTGTCTTTATTTTCTTACTGATATGTCCATAAAGGGAGTTTCAGTCATAAGGTTTTCATGATTACACAGTCACACCATAAAAGCTGTATAGTTATACAATCATCATGAAGAATCAAGCCTACTGGATCATAATTTGACAGTTTCAGGTATTTCCTTCTAGCTATTAAAATACACTAGAAACTCAAAAAGGGATATCTATATAATACATAAGAATAACCTCCAGAATGAATGACCACTCAACTGTATTTGAAATCTCTTAGCCACTGAAACTTAATTTTGTTTCATTTTTTCCCCTTTTGGTTAAGAAGGCATTCTCATTCCCATGATGCTAAGGCCAGTCTCATCCCTGGGAATCATGTCTCATGTTGCCAGGGAGACTTTTACCCCTGAGAGTCATGTCCTGTGTAGGGGGGATGGTAGTGAGTTTATTTGCAGAGCTGGCTGAGAGAAAAAGGCCACATCTGAGAAACAAAAGAGGTTCCCTGGGTGTGACTCTTAACCATAATTATAGGTAAGATTAGTTTCTCCTTTGCAGCAGTAAGTTTCAAACGGACAAGCTCCAAGATTGAGGGCTTGGCCTATTAAATTGGTAGTCCTCAATGCTTTGAGAATATCAAGAATTCCCCAAGTGGGGAAATTTAATATTCCCACATTTTCCCCTAGTCCCTCAAGGGGATATGCAAATACTTTTTTATTCTCTTCCCCAATACCAGAGGTATTGGGGAATCATACCAGCCCATACAAACCAACGAGATCTCACTCCCTATTCAAGGTTCCATTTATGTGTTCAAATAACTGACCAAATAAGTTAAATTAAATGGTGTGCTACAGAAAATTTAAAATTTTCACCAAATAAACATCTCTTCCTTTGGTCTTACATAGAAATTGAAGTTTTGAAACACAGTCAATATTGCCCTCCAGTAATGGCTTAATATACAGAATATATAAAGAAATCCTACAACTAAAAAACAAAAAGACAAACAACCCAACTTAAAAATGGGCAAAGGACTTGAATAGACATTTTTCCAAAGAGGAAATATAAATGGGTAAAAAACACATGAAAAATTATCACAATCACTAATTATTAGGAAATGCAAATCAAAAGCCACTAGAATGGCCACTATCAAAAAGTAGAAAACTACAAGTGTTGGAAAGGATAATAATAGAAATGAGAACACTTACTCACTGCTGGGGGGAATGTAGAATGGTGCAGTCACTGTGGAAAACAGTTTTGTAGTTCCTCAAAAAGCTAAGTATGGAATTGGCATATGATCTAGCAATACTGCTACTAGGTATATATTCAGAATAACTGAAGCGGGGATAAGGATAGACATTTGCCTACCACTATTCATAGCAGCATTACTTACAATTATCTAAACATGGAAGCAACCCAAGCATCCATCAATTGATGAATGGATAAACAAAATATGGTATGTACATATGATGGAATATTGTTCAGTTTTAAGAAGAAATGATGTCTTGATGCATGTGACAACTCGAATGAGCCTTTACAACGTTATGCTGAGTGAAATGAACCAGAAATAAAAGGTCAAATATTTTATGGTCTCACTAACATAAATGAATTATAATGAGCAAACTCTTGTAATTATAATCTAGACTATGGGCTACCAGAAGATAGAATGAGGGTAAAGAATGTTTTACCAGGTTGACTGTAAATGTTTGGAAATGAATAGAGGTGATGGTAGGATATTACTGTAGGTGTAATTAACAGTGCTGAATTATGGGTGTCGTGATTGAAAGGGGAAGTTTAGGGTTAGGTAGTTTGCTAGAAGTAAAACTAGAGGATAAAACTTGGCACTGTATAACCTAGTGAACCCTGCTGTGCAGCATGACTGTGTTTAACTGTACAAATATAAGAATATTATTCCATGAACTAGAAAAATTGTCATCACTACAAGTTGTTAATAATATGGTGATATATGGGAAAAATACAACCATTGCAAACTATGGACTCTAGTTAACAGAAATATTATAATATTCTTTCATCAATTGTAAGAAAGTACTATACCAATGATAAGTGTCAATAATAAGGGTATAATGGTTATGGGATATTTCTTTTGGAGCAAGGAGAATGTTCTTAAATTGATTGTGGTGATGAATTCACAACTATGTGATTATACTGAGAGCCACTGACTGTACATTTGGATAGATTGTATGGTGCCTGACTTAAAACTGTTTTAAAAAAATCCACACAAGTAAGTTGAAAGTGAAAGGATGGAAAAATATCCCATGTAAATATTAATTAAAAGAGGGTGATGGTGGCTATACTAATGAGATAAAATTGACTGAAGTAAAACACTGCTAAAAGGGACAAAGAATATATTGATATATATTATATATTGTATATTATATATTTATAAAAGCATCAATTCAACAAGAAAATATAATGAATATAAACATACATGCCCCTAATGACAGAATCCCAAAATATATGAAGCAAACATTGATAGATTTGAAAGAAGAAATAGATGGTTCTTCATTAATAGTAGGAGACTTCAATACACCACTTTCAATAATGGATCAATGACATAGACAGAAGATCAATAAGGAAATAGAAGGCTTGAACAATACTATAAAGCAGCTAGACCCAACAGACAAATATAGAGCATTTCCTCCAACAATAATAGAATATACATTCTCTTTGGTGCACATGAAAATTGAAGTAATATGAAGTATCTGCTTCAATCACAATGGACTGAAGCTAGAAATCATTAACAGTGGGAGAACAGGAAAATTTAAAAATTTGTGGAAAGTAAACAATACACTCTTTAACAACAAATGGGTCAAAACAAAAATCACAAGGGAAGTTAGGAAGTATCTTGAGATGTATGAAAATGAGACCACACCATACCAAAACTTTATGAGATGCAGCAAAAGCAGTGATCATTAGGAAATGTACAGCTTTAAGTGCTTATATTTTTAAAAAGAAAGGTCTCAAGTCAATAACCTAACATCATGCCTGGAGGATATATGAAAAAAAGAGCAAACCAAACCCAAAGTGAGAAGGAAGGAAATAATAAAGATCTGAGTGTAGATAAATGAAATAGAGAATAGAAAAACTATAGAGAGGATCAACAAACCAAAAGTTGGTTACTTGAACAGATCAATAAAATTGACAAACCTTTAGGTAGACTGATAAAGAAAAGAGAAGACACAAATACCTAAAATCAGAAATGAAAGGGGACCATTACTACAGACCTTATAGAAATAAAAAGAGTAAGAAAATATTATGAATAATTGTACACCAACAAATTAGACAATCTAGATGAAATGGACAAATTGCTAACAACACACAAACTATTTAAACTGACTCAGGAAGAAATAGATGCTCTCAACAGAGCAGTAAGAATTAAAGAGGTTGAGTTGGTCATCAAAAACCTCCCCAAAATTAAAATAGTGCTGAAGTGTAGGTGAACTTGGTTGAATGGGGCTATTTAGAGTCATACATGTCAACAGAAGAAAAGCTAGATGTTAAAATATTGGATTGTATAGCAGTGAACCTTGTGATGGACATTGTTTATGATAACACTACAAATTCAAAGAAATTCTTTCATGAGCTAGTACAAATGTATGACACCTGTAGAAAGAGTCAATAATAGAGTGGCATGTGGGGATAAAGTACCTATTGTAAGCTATTGACCATACATAGTTAACAGTAATATTTTAATATTCTTTCAAAAAGAGTAACAAATGTACCACACCAATACTTTGGGTCAATAATGGGGGGCACATAAGGGGTATGAGTGTTTTGGGTTTTCTTTTTATGCCTATTTGTTATTTTTCTTTTTGGAGCAATGAAAATTGTCTAAAATTGATTGCGTTGGTGATTGCACAGCTATGTGATGATACTGTGAGACATTGACTGTATACTTTGGATGAATTATACTATATGTGAATATATCTCAACATAATTTGTAGTTTAAAAAACACCTCACCAAAAAGAAGAGTTCAAGACCAGTTGACTCCACTGGTGAATTTTACCAAATGTTCAAGAAGAATTAATACCAGTCCTTCTCAAACTTTACAAAAATTTGAAGGGTGGTGTTCTAGTTTGCTAATGCTGCCAGACTGCAAATGGATTCGTTTTTATAAAGGGGGTTTATTTGGTTACAAAGTTATAGTCTTAAGGCCATAAAGTGTCCAAGTTAAGTCATCAACAATTGGGTACCTTCATTGGAGGATGGCCAATGGTGTCCAGAAAACCTCTGTTAGCTGGGAAGGCACGTAGCTGGCATCTGCTCCAGAGTTCTAGTTTCAAAATGGCTTTCTCCCAGGACGATCCTCTCTAGGCTGCAGTTCCTCAAAAATGTCACTCTTAGTTGCTCTTGGGGCATTTTTCCTCTCTTAGCTCCTCTGGAGCAAACGTCTGCTTTCAACGGACATCTTCAAACTGTCTCTCACCTGCAGCTCCTCTCTCAGCTCCTGTGCATTCTTCAAAGTGTCTCTCTTGGCTGTAGCAAGCTTGCTCCTTCTGTCTGAGCTTATATAGTGCTCCAGCAAACTAATCAAGGCCCACACTGAATGGGTTGGGCCATGCCTCCATGGAAATTATCTAAGCAGAGATCTTGCCCACAGTTGAGTGATCACATCTCCCCAGAAACATCCAATCAAAAGTCTCCAACCCAATCAACGCCAATATACTTCCTGCCCGCACAAGACTGCATCAAAGATAATGGCATATTGGGGGACATAATACATCCAAACCAGCACAGGTGGGAAGACTTCATAATTCATTCAATGATGCCAATATCATCCTAATACAAAAGCAAGATAAAGATTTCACAAGAAGAAAAAATTACAGGTAAATATACCTTAGGAATATGAATGCAAAAATTCTCAACAAAATACTAGCAAACCATAACCAACGGATTTATCCCAGGAATGCAAGTGTGGTCCATGATCAGAAAATCAATCAAGGTGATACAACACATTAACAGAATGAAAGAGAAAACCAAAACCACATGATCATCTCAATCGATGCAGAAAAGGCATTTTACAAAATCCAGCACTCTTTCTTGATTAAAAAACTCAGAAAATTGGGAATACAAAGAAAAGCATCTGACACAATAAAGGAGTATACAAAAATCCACAGCTAGCATCGTACTCAATGGTAAAGAATGAAAGGAACAAGACATGGATACCCATTATTACCATTGCTACTCAACAATGTAGTGGAAGTTCTAGCCAGAGCAATTAGGAAAGAAAAAGAAATAAAAGATATCCAAATTGGAAAGAAAGAATTGCAACTATCCACATTCACAGATGACATGATCCTATATAGAGAATCTATAGAAGAATCTATAAGAACATTACTAGAGCTAACAAATGGATTCAGCAGACAGGATGTGGAGAAAGATCACTAATCATTGTTGGCTGGAATGTAAAATAGTGCAGTTGCTGTGGAAGACAGTTTGCATTTTCTCAGAAAGTTAAGTATAGAATTACTATATGACCCAGCAATCACACTTCTATATGTACACCCCAAAGAACTGAAAGCACAGACTTGAACAGACATTTGCACAGCAATGTTCATAATGGCATTATTCACAATTGCCAAAAGATGGAAGCAACCCAAGTGTCCATCAACTGGTGAATAGGTAATATATGGTTTGTACATGCAATGGAATATTATTTAGTTGTAAAAAAGGAATAAAGTCCTGATACATGCAACAGCATGAATGAACCTTGAAGCATCATGTTGAGTGAAATAAGCCAGACATAAAAGGACAAATACTGTATGATTTTACTGATATGAACTGATTATAATAAGAAAACTCATAAAGTCAGAATCTAAAATATGAGTTACCAGGGAACAGGGTGGGGATAGGGAATAGGGAATTAAGACTTAAAATGTACAAAATCTCTATTTGGGATGATGAAAAATGGATGGTGTTGGTCATAGCACAATATTTTGAATAGAATTAAGATCACTGAATTATATATCTGAATGTAGTTAAAAGGGGAAATTTTAGGTTGTATATGTAGTACTAGAATAAATTTTTTTAAAAATCCATGGAACTGCACAATGCAAAGAGAGAACCCTAAGTTAAACCATGGACTATTGTTAATAGTACAATTATAGAAATGTGCTTTCATCAATTATAACAAATGTATCAGACTAATGCAAGGTGTTAACAATAGGGTGTTGTTTGGGACTCCTGTATTTTATGCATGATTTTTTTTGGTAGACCCACAATTTATCTAATAAAAAACGTCAAAGGGAGAAAAAAGAAAAAAACATGTTGGAGAGGACGCAGAAAAATAGGAACACTTGACCTTGTTGGTGGGAACGTAAAATGGTCCAGCTACCGTGGAAAACAGTTTGGCAGTTACTCAGAAAGATAATTTACTCTGAAAGAGTTACTATATGACCCAGAAATTCCACTTCCAGGAATGTACCCTAATGAATTGGAAGCAGGGACTTGAATAGATATTTGCACGAGTTACTATATGACCCAGAAATTCCACTTCCAGAAATGTACCCTAATGAATTGGAAGCAGGGACTTGAATAGATATTTGCACACTGATGTTCATAATGGCATTTTTATTCACTATTGGCAAAATATGACAGCAATCCAAGTGTCCATCATCTGATGAATAAACAAAATGTGGTATGTACAAACAATGGAATATTATTCATCCCTAGAAAGGAATGAAGTTCAGATATATATTACAACATGAATGAACCTTGAAGACATCATGGTGAGTGAAATAAGCCATACACAAAAGGACAAATATTTTATGATCTCACTGATATAAAATAATTGGAATAAGCAAATTCACTGAGTCAGAAACTAGAATACCAGTTACCAGGGGTTGGGGTGGGGTAGGAGAAGAGGGATTTAATTCTTAATGGGTGCAGGGTTTCTACTTGGTGTGATGGAAAAGTTTTGGTAATGTATAGTGGTGATGTTTACAGAACACTGTGAATGTGATTAACATCCCTGAATTATATACCTGAATGTGTTTAAAAGGGGAAATTTTAGGTGGTATACATGTTGGTAGAATAAAAATTAAAAACAAAACAAAATAAAACAACCATAGTACTATATAACATATATGACAGACACTAATGTAAACTGTAGACTACAGTTAATAGTACAATTATAATAATATTATCTAATTTGTTGTAAGAAAGGTACCAGAGCAATGCGAAATGTTACAAATGGAGGGGGTGGGTATATGGGAATTCTATTTTCTGAATGATTTTTCTGTAAACCTATAACTTCTCTAAACAAACCAACAAGTAAATAAGGAAAATGTAGTAAGATATATGTATATATATGACATAAAATTTGCCATTTTAACCAGTTTTAAGTGTACAATTAAGTGGAATGTAATTTGCAGTGTAATCACCACCATCCATTACCAGAGATTTTTCATCACTCCCAACAAAAAACTCTGTACCTGTTAGGAAATAACTCCCCATTATCTCCTTCCTCTGGCCCCTGTTAATCTCTAATTTACTCTCTCTCTATGAATTTTCTTACTTTGGATATTTCATATAAGTGGAATCATACAATATTTGTTCTTTTGTGTTTGACTTCATTCATGTCGCATAATGAGTTCAAGATTCATCCATGTTGTAGCACGTATCAGAACTTCATTCTTTTTAATGGCTCAATAATATTCCATTGCATGTTTATGCCACATTTGGTTTATCCATTCATTTATTGTTAGGCAGTTGGGTTTTTTCCATCTTTTGACTCTTGTGAATAACGTTGCTTTGAACAACAGCATTCAAGTATCCATTGAGTCTTTTTTTCAATTCTTTTGAGTGAAATTCCTAGGAGTTAGATTTGCCAGGTCAACGATAATTCTGTGTTTAACATTTGAGGAATTGCCAAACTGTTTTCCACAGCAATTGAACTAGTTTAAATTCCACAAGCAATGCATCAGGGCCCCAAGGTCTCTACATCCTCAAAACCACTTCTTATTTTCTGTTTCTCTTTCAATCATAGCCATCTCACTGTGAAGTGAGTGAAGTGGTATCTCACTGTGCTTTTGATTTGCATTTCCTTGTGGCTAATGAAGTTGAACATCTTTTTTTGTACTAGCTTGGCATTTGTACATCTTCTTTGGGGAAATGTCTATTAAAGTCCTTTACCCATCTTTAATTTTTTTTTGTCTTTTTGTTGTTGCATTGCAGGGATTCTTTATACATCATGGATATTAAAACCTTATCAGATATAAGATTTGCAACCATTGCAACTGTTTTTTCCCATTTGGTGGTTTGTCTCTTCATTTTCTTGAAAATGTCCTTCAACGCATGAAAGTTCTTAAGTTTGATGATATCCAGTTTTTCTACTTTTTCTTTCATTGCTTGTGCTTTTTATGTCAAATCTAAGAATCCACTGAAAAATTTAAAATGATCAAGAATTTTGCCCAAGTTTTCTTCCATAATTTTTTTTTTAAGATTAGCTCTTATATTTAGATCATTAACACACTTTGAGCTAGTTTTTGTGTGTGGTATGAGCTAGGGGTCCACCTTCATTCTTTCTGCATGTGGAAATCCAGTTGGTCCCCTATTTGTTGATGAGTCTGTTCTTTCTCCATTAAATGGGCTTTTCACCTATGTTGAAATTCAATTGGCCTTAAAAGGGTGGATTTATTTCTGGACTCTATATTTTATCCTTATGCCAGTACCACACTGTTTTGATTAATATGGCTTTGTAGTATATTTTGAAATTGAGTAGTGTCTGTCATTCAAGTTGGTTCTTTTTTTTAAGATAGTGTTTGCTCTTTGGGTCCTCTTGCCATTCATCATATTTTGATAATTGGCTTTTCTATTTTTGCAAAAAGGGCTGATGAAATTTTGACTGGAATTGTGTTTAGTCTGTAAATTGCTTTGGGTATTATTGGCATATTAGTGATATTAAGTCTTTCAGTTCATGAACACAGGATGTTTTCCATTTTTTAGCTCTTTAATTTCTCCCAGAAATGTTTTTCAGTGTCCAGTGTATAAATCTTTTATATCCTTGGATAAGTTTATTTCTTGATATCTTATCCTTTGAGATGGTATTATAAATGGAACTGTTTTCTTGATTTCAGTTTTGAATTGTTCACTGCTGGTAGATAGAAACACAACTGATTTTTCCACATTGATCTTGTATCCCAGCACTTTGCTGAATTCATTTATTAGTGGTAGTAACTTCCTTGTGGATTCTTGGGTATTTTCTATATATAGGATCATGTCATCTATGAATAGGGATAGTTTTCATTCTTCCTTTCCAATTTGAGTGTATTCTATTTCTTTTTCTCGCCTAATTTCTCTGGCTAGAACTCCCAGCAAAATGTTGAATGGCAGTGGTGAAAATGCACATCCTTTTCTTGTTCTTGATCTTAGGGGGAAAACTTTCAGTCTTTCATCATTGAGTATGGTGTTAGTTATGGTTTTCTTTTTTAACTGGCTGGCAAATGATTATTTCTTTGAAATATTTTCCTTTATAGTGTTTAACTAGCAGGGCACTCCACTGAACCACTGTTGATATCATTTATAATGTCATGAGGGTGGCGGCCATCAAAATTGCAGCCCACAGGCCAGACACTCGCCCAAAACTCCTTAAGGGCTCCAGAGAGTTCTCTGGCTAAAGATCAGTGCTGCATCTGTTAGACAACATTGACAATAATATGAAAAGTGGTATTTCCATTGTGCTTAATGTTTTTCTGCCTCTTTCTTTTTTCTGGGTGATTCCCTGAGGGCTTTGATGATCAGGCAGAGGCAGAAGGTATCACCTCAATCTGGATCTCTTGGTTCTGCATGGATAGTTTCTTTTTTTTTTTTTTTAACAGGCAAGGATGATTTTATTCAATGTGACATGCAGTGGTTGGCCTTCTAAAAATCTGATCATATTAACCTTGGGACATAAATTATGGTTATGGGACATATAATTTATGACCAGAAGACTATTGTGATAGAGAGATTAGAAGGCTATAACAAAAGGAGATATCACAAAAGAGAAAAGGCTCAACTCCTCCATAGTAGAGGCAGAAGATATTTTTAAGGACTGGAATGAGCTCATGGAAGACTACTAGAAATCAAGCAATGGGGTATGTCCATTACATGATGTTATCCCCTGAGTTTACTATTGAAGCCAGATGGAATGTGTTCTATCTGGATTCCTAAGGGCCTAAGTGAGAGAGATCAGGAATCCAGAGTCAAGGAGAAGCCTGGGTAAAGTTAGTCAAACTAAGTAAGAAGTTAAGTCCTCTTGGACAGGAACAGATTGATGGAGGGCTTCAGAACCTCTGCTACTCTTGCATGGATAGTTTCACTGTAATACTTAGATACTTCCAGTCATCTGTTGCCCTGGTGATGTCATCACCAAATGTTTTTGGAGGTAGTCTCAGGGGGCCAACTTTAGTGGCCAGGGTACATGTGGCACCAACTTCCCCTCTGGTGACCTTAGGTACAAAACTTTGACCTCACTGGAATCCAACTTGTGCAGCATATCAGAATCAGAGACAGCTGGCTTTGTATGAACCTGGATGTGGGAGGCCTGAAGAAAGTTGCATCGTGGCCTCCTCCCAGCCAAAAGCTGAAAAGCTAGCTGTGGGATTTTTAAATAAATGTCCTTTATCATGTTGAGAAAGTTACATTCTATTCCTAGTTTTCTGAGTGTTTTTATCAGGAAAATGTGCTGGAGTTTTGTCAAATACCTTTTATGCATTAATTGAGATGACCATGTGGTTTTCCTCCCTTCCTTGTATTAATGTGGTGTATTATATTGACTGATTTTCTTACTTGAAACACTCTTGCATTCCTCATATAAACCACACTGTCATGTTGTATAATCCTTTTAACATGTTGTTTGATTCAATTTGCTGGTATTTTTGAGGATATCTGTATTGATATTCAAAAGGGATATTAGTGTGTAGTTTTATTTTCTAGTTATGCCTTTATCTGGCCTCATAAAATGAATTGGAGACTGTTCCCTCCTCTTCAAATTTTTTGAAGAATTTGAGAAGCATTGGTGTTAGTACTTTTTTTTCTTTGAAATAAATACCATATTTATTATGAGGATTTTTTCAAATTCAATTTTATTGAAATATATTCACATACCATATATACCATGCAGTCATACAAAGCATAAAATCAAGTGTTCAGAGTACCATTATATATTTCTGCATTCATCACCAAAATTAATTTTTGAACATTTACTTTACCACACACATAAAAAAATTAAGAATAAAAATTAAAATGATAAAGAGCAATCTAAAGTAAAAAAGAACACTGGGTGCCTTTTTTTTTGCCCCCATTTTTCTACTCATCCATCCATACACTGGACAAAGAGGGGTATAGTCCATATGGCTTTCCCAATCACATTGTCACCCCTAACAAGCTACATTTTTATACAGTCATCTTCAAGATTCAAGGGTTCTGGGCTGTGGTTTGATAGTTTCAGGTATTTACTGCTAGCTATTCCAATTCATTAGAACCTAAAAAGGGTTGTCTATATAGTGCATAAGAGTGCCCACCAGAGTGACCTCTCGGCTCCTTTTGGAATCTCTCTGCCACTGAAGCTTATTTCATTTCCTTTCACATCCCCCTTTTGGTCAAGAAGATGTTCTCCATCCCACAATGCCAGGTCTACATTCCTCCCCGGGAGTCATATTCCACGTTGCCAGGGAGATTCACTCCCCTGGGTGTCAGATCCCACATAGAGAGGAGGGCAGTGATTTCACCTGCCAAGTTGGCTTAGCTATAGAGAGAGGGGGCCACATCTGAGCAACAAAGAGGCATTCAGGAGGAGGCACTTAGGTACAATTACAGGGAGGCCTAGCCTCTCCTTTGCAGTAACAGTCTTCCAAAGGGCAAGTCCCATGGTAGAGGGCTCAGCCCATCAAACCACGAGTCCCCTATGTCTGTGAGCACATCAGCAACCATCGAGGTGGGGAAGCCCAACATCCCTGTGTTCTCTACCAGCTCCTCAGGGGAGTTCTGTGTATTTTTTTCATTGTTTTGTGTTTTTTTTTAATTAATTATTTTTTAAAAATTAGCTATTAAATACATCAAAAAAATAAAAACATTACAATAAAAATATTTCGAATAACCATAACAAGCGAATAAGAAAAAGACAACTAACCTAAAATAACTACTTTACTTCCAACATGTTCCTACTCTACCCCAAGAAAATGACCTAATATAGCAACATTTCTGTGAACTGGTTCCTACCATGCCCACCAGAAATTCACAAACCATTGTCATTCCTGGGCGTTCCCAGAATGTTAAATTTACCTATGATAGCTTATCTGTTTTTATTGGGTTATCATTCTCCCTTCCTTAATTGCTCTCTATTGCTAGTTCCCCTACATTCTACATTATAAACCATTTGTTTTACATTTTTCAATGTTCACATTAGTGGTAACATATAATATTTCTCCTTTTTTGCCTGGCTTATTTCACTCAGCATTACGTCTTCAAGGTTCATCCATTTTGTCATATGTTTCACGACATCATTCCTTCTTACTGCCATGTAGTATTACATCATGTGTATATACCACATTTTATATATCCATTCATCTATTGAGGACATTTGTGTGTTTCCATCTCTTGGCAATTGTGAATAATGATGCTACGAACATTGGCATGCAGAAGTCTGTTTGTGTCACTGCTTTCAGATTTTCCGGGTATACACCAAGAAGTGGAATCACTGGATTGAAGGGTAACTCTATATCTAGCTTTCTAAGGAAGTGCCAGACTGACTTCCAGAGTGGCTGAACCATTATACAGTCCCATCAACAATGAATAAGAGTTCCAATTTCTCCACATCCTCTCCAGCATTTGTAGTTTCCTGTTTGTTTAATGGCAGCCATTCTAATCGGTGTGAGATGATATCTCATTGTGGTCTTAATTTGCATCTCTCTAATAGCTAGTGAAGTTGAACATTTTATTGTGTTTCTTGCAATTTGTATTTCCTCTTCAGAGAACTGTCTTTTCATATCTTTTGCCCATTTTATAATTGGACTGTCTGTACTATTGTCATTGAGTTGTAGGATTTCTTTATATATGCAAGATATCAGTCTTTTGGAAGATACATGGTTACCAAGAGTCTTTTCCCTTTGAGTTCACCTTTTTAACAAATTCCTTTGAGGTACAGAAACTTCTAAGCTTGAGGAGTTCCCATTTATCTATGTTTTCTTTTGTTGCTTGTGCTTTGGGTGTAAGGTCTAGGAAGTGGCTGCCTAATACAGGGTCTTGATGATGTTTCCCTACATTATCTTCTTGGAGTTTTATGGTATTGTCTTATATATTGAGGTCTTTGATCCACTTTGAGTTAATTTGTGTGTAGGGTGTGAGGTAGGGGTCCTATTTCATTTTTTTGGACATGGATATCCAACTCTCCCAGCCCCATTTGTTCAAAAGACTGTTATGTCCCAGTTTAGTGGCTTTGGGGGCCTTATCAAAGATCAGTCAGCCGTAGATCTGCAGTTCTATCTCTGAATTCTCAATTCAATTCCATTGATCAATCTTTCTATCTTTGTTCCAGTACCATGCTGTTTTGACAACTGTAGCTGTATAAAAACTTCAGAGTCAGGAACTGTAAGTCCTCCCACTTCATTTTTCTTTTTTAGAGTGTTTTTAGCAATTTGAGTCATCTTCCCTTTCCAAATAAATTTGATAGCTAGCTTTTCCAAGTCTGCAAAGTAGATTGCTGGAATTTTGATTGGGATTGCATTGAATCTGTAGATGAGTTTGGGTACAATTGACATCTTAATGGCATTTAGCCTTCCTATCCATGAACATGGATTATTTTTCCATCCTTTAAGGTCCCCTTCTATTTCTTTTTGTAGAGTTATGTAGTTTTCTTTGTATAGGTCTTTTACAACTTTGGTTAAGTTTATTCCCAGGTGCTTGATTTTTTTAGTTGCTATTGAAAATGGTATCTTTTTCTTGATTGTCGTTTCAATTTGTTCATTTCTAGCAATAGAAACATTACTGACTTATGTGCATTAATCTTGTATCCTGCTATTTTGCTAAATTTGTTTATTAGCTCTAGTAGCTGTATCATCAATTTCTCAGGGTTTTCCAGATATAAGATCATATCATCTGCAAACAATGACAGTTTTACTTCTTCTTTTCCAATTTGGATGCCTTTTATTTCTTTGTCTTGCCGGATTGCCCTGGCTAGCACTTCCAGCACAATGTTGAATAACAGTGGTGACAGCAGGAATCCTTGTATTGTTCCTGATCTTAGAGTGAAGGCTTTCAGTCTCTCACCATTGAGTAGTATGCTCATTGTGAGTTTTCATATATGCTCTTTATCATAATGAGGAAGTTTCCTTCAATTCCTACCTTTTGAAGTGTTTTTGTAAAGAAGGGATGTTGGATTTTGTCACATGCTTTTTCAGCTTCTATTGAGAGGATCATTTGATTTTTCTCTTTTGATTTGTTGATGTGTTGTAATACATTGATTGATTTTCTTATGTTGAACCATCCCTGTATGCCTGGAATGAACCCCACTTGGTCATGGTGTATGATTTTTTTAATGTGTTTTTGGACTGGATTTGCAAGTATTTTGTTGGGAATTTGTGCATCTGTATTCACTAGGGAGCCTGGCCTGTAGTTTTCCATTTTTGTGGCATCTTTGCCTGGTTTTGGTATTAGATTGAGGCTAGCTCCATAAAATGTTGTAGGGAGGATTCCATTTTCTTTGATGTTTTGAAAGAATTTAAGTAAGATTGGTGTCAGTTCTTTTTGGAAAGTTTGGTAGAATTCCCTTGTGAAGCCATCTGGCTGTGGGCATTTATTTGTGGGAAACTTTTTGATGACTGATTGGATCTCTTTGCTTGTGATTGGTTGGTTGAGGTCTTCTATTTCTTCTCTGGTCAGTCTAGGTTGTTCATATGTTTCCAGGAAACTTTCTATTTCTTCTACATTATTCATTTTGTTGGCATAGAGTTGTTCATAGTATCATCTTATAAATTTTTTAATTTCTTCAGTGTCTGCAGTAATGTCACCTTTCTCAGTCATTATTTTTTTCACATGGGTCTTCTCTCTTTTTGATTTTGCTAGTCTAGCTAGGCCCTTGTCAATCTTGTTGATCTTCTCAAAGAACCAACTTTTGGTGTTATGTATCCTCTGTATTGTTTTTTTTTTTTTTGCTCTCTATGTCATTTATTTCTGCTTTAATCCTTGTTTCTTTTCTTCTATTTGATTTAAGATTGGTTTGCTGTTTTCTTTCTAGCATCTTCAGGTGATCCATTAGTTCTTTGATTTTGGCTCTTTCTTCCTTTTTAATATATGCATTTAGTGCTATAAATTTCCCCTTTAGTACCACTTTTGCTACATCCCATGTCTTGGTATGTTGTGTTCTCATTTTTGTTTGTCTCTATATTTAGCAATTTCTCTTGGTATTTCTTTAACCCGCTCATTGCTTAGGAGTGTGTTGTTTAACCTCTGGTATTTGGGAAATTCCTAAGTCTCTGGTCATTAATGACTTCTAATTGTGTTCCATTGTGGTCAGACAATGTGCTTTGAATAATTTCAATTTTTTTAAAGTTTATTGAGGCTTGTTTTACATCCCAGCATATGGTCTATTCAGGAGAAAGTTCCATGAGCACTAGAGAGTAACATGTATCCTGGTACCTTGTGATGTAATATTCTATGTATGTCTGTTAAATCACATTATTTTATCAGTTTGTTTAGGTTTTTAATTTCCTTCTTGGTCTTCTCTCCGGTTGATCTGTCTGTAGGAGAGAGTGATGTGTTGAAGTCTCCCACAATTATTGTGGAAACATCCATTGCTTCCTTCGGTTTTGCCAGTGTTTGTCTCATGTATTTTGTGGCACCTTGGTTGGGTGCATAAACATTTATGATTGTTATTTCTGCTTGTTGAATTTTCCCTTTTATTAGTATGTAGTGGCCTTCTTTGTCTCTCGTAACATCCTTGCATTTAATCTCTATTTTATTTGAGATTAGTATTGCTACTCATTCTTTCTTTTGGCTGTAGCTTGCATGAAATGTTTTTTCCCATCCTTTCACTTTCAATTTCTTTGCACCCCTGTGTCTAAAATGAGCCTTTGGTATGCAACATATTGATGGTTCATATTTTTTTGATCCATTCTGCCAATCTATATCTTTTAATTAGGGAATTTAATCCATTTACCTTTAATGTTATTACTGTGAAGGCATTTCTTGAATTAGCCATCCTATCCTTGGGTTTATGTTTGTCTGATTTTTTTTCCTCTCTCTCTTAATGTTCTTTAATGTACCCATACTCTTGTGGGGGTCCAATTGGTTCACAAAGTTTCTGTGTGTAGTTGGTGCTGCCCACCCTGAATATGGCGCATGTGTCTAAGAGGTTAGGGAGGGATGGTGGCTTTAATAATCAAATCTCCCAAGTCTTCCTGGAGATTTAAAGCTGTTGCAATAGTCTAGTCCTTCTGCTCAGTCTCACCACAGTTTGTCTCTGCTGCTCACCCACAAGTCTGTGGCATTGGCATATGTTCCATGGTCCTTGTGTGTTTGTCCCTCTTCCATGCCATGCCCTCCTAGGGCCTCTGCTGTGGGAAGACTGTGCTATGTCACAAGTGAGCACCATTTCCCAAAGGAAGTTCTGGGCCACAGGGCTGTGTAGGGACATTCCCAGCCTGCTGAAAGGATGGCTGAATGGGGCATGTTAATTTCCCCCTTTACACACAGCTCCACCTTCCCAGCTCTGGGACAATTAGCTGCACATGCACAAAAGTCTATTTTCCATGCCAGATATTGTGGTGTGAGTGTGTGTTGCTGGAAACCCTTCCTGTCACACTGGGTTGTTTGGCACAGCTCTGTGCTATGGAGCTAGTGCCAGCAGAAGCATTCCCAG
The DNA here is from genome assembly GCF_015220235.1 of Choloepus didactylus. NCBI lineage: Eukaryota > Metazoa > Chordata > Mammalia > Pilosa > Megalonychidae > Choloepus > Choloepus didactylus. Next base: position 204,359 of record NW_023637605.1, on the reverse strand, counting down.
CCCACTGGGAAGATGGCTGTAAGGGGACACCCCTTCTTGTCTTGGGAAGTTTGGGTGTTTAGCAGATTTTCTCAGCTGCTAGACTTATTGCTTTGTCCCTCAGTGCTGTCTTAGTTCTGCTTTTGCCTGGGCCCAAATTGCTAGTCTTTGAAGCTTTCTGTAATGTGCTTCTTAGAGTAATTGTTTTAGAAAAAGATAAAAAGTTAAGGAAAAGAAAAGGACAAAGAAAGGCCCCCCTTGCAAATTTAATGGGCTATTGAAATGCTAAGAGACAAGGAGTTTAGGACCATTAAGGAACAATCAAGAAAGCAGAGAAACCAGCTCTTCAGACAACGGGTCTCACCCTCTAGATTTGCATATAGGCCTGATTCTGTTTGAGGCCTGCCCTTGTTTATATTATGTTCACTGAAACTCCAAAAAGTCTCTGTTTTTATTTTTGGAATTTTTTTTTTTTTTTTTTTTTTTTGCTGTTTTTGCTAGCCCTATCTCCTCTCCTTTGGGCTGACTGCTCCCAGATTCTCTGGTGTCTGGTCTCAGTCTATATATGTTTGGAGTTTTTGATCAGCAGTCTAAGTTTTCAATCAGAGCCACAACTGTAGTTTTCCCTCCTGGTTCCCAGCACTGATAGCCCTTCCTCCCATGGGACTGTGCCTGGCAGGGAGAGTGTGGTCCCCTGGCCACAAGAACTTACAGATTTTGCTGATCTCAGCTGTTCCACACATTCGTGAGTGTTGTATGAAGTATGCCCAAAGTCAAATTGCTCTGCAGTGTCTGATCCATGAAGTTCTTGGCTTTCTACCTACTGCCCTGGAGGAGTAACTAAAATCCACACCTCACCACTCTGCCATCTTGCCCTACCCCCTCATTAATTCTTTTTTAATGGTTGGTTAAATTCCCCAGCAAAGCCTTCTGATTCTGTACTTTTCTTTTTTGGGAAGGTTTTGATTACTGATTCAATCCCTTTACTTGTTATTGGTTTGTTGGGATGTTCTCTTTACTATTTGCTCCTTCTTTTCATGCAGTGTACTTTTTGCAATTTTGAAAGGGTGTGATTTGAGGTTGGGTAAAGGAGAATGTGTGACAGTTCATCATTTGCTTCTCAGTGAACCTAGGCACCTGCCTAGCTCCAGTGTATCAAGTTTTAAAGTTTTGTTTTTGTCTGCTAAGTTTTTAACTGAACATAAGGAAGAACTTAATTATAGTGTAAAATAATACAATAATAAACAAAAAATTAAAAATAAATACATATCATGACAAGATGGTGACAGACAATAGAAGGAGGTTCTGGAGTTTGTGGAGCCTTTGTCCATAGAAAGATTTCAGATGTGGACATTAAGCCATTTGACCCAGGTGGAGTTTAGATGTTCTCCTGTCAGGAGTTTAGATCCTTTCATGTTTCTTGTTATATCATTTTAATCACTGGGAAGGTCTGCTGCTGAAACAGATTATAAAATGCATACCAAACTCAAATATGAATGTATTTTGAGTATTGCTTAAGTATTGTGACAGAACAGAGAGAAATACACCTAGGTAAGTTGTAATGTTCCAAGAAGTAGAGCAATGAAGGTGTCTAAATGACTTGGGACATATTCCATGCACAGTAAATTATTATTGCCATTAATTATTAATTTCTAAGAATGTAGATAAAAGAAACTTGGCTACCTGTCAAGAAATAGCTTACTCAAAAATATCTTCATCAACTGAGGTTAAATTACTCAGTTGGTTTCTTTTTAAACTTCCTGCATCACTAAGTAGGAATCAAGGAAAGGGAAGGAATATGGGTGATCCTTAAGAGGTTGGCAAACCTAGAAATGAGAGTAATCCCTGCTTTAGATCCTGGATTGTCACATTCCTCATATTTCCAGTGCCCCTACATACAAGTGCCAAGGCATTCAAAGTGTTGGTAGATCTTTTATTTTTTCATGCATATCTTTATTTTATTACTCATTTGCCCATACACAGGTTAAAGGTGGAGTGAGTCACAAGGTTTTTACAATCACACAGTCACAAGATGAAGACTATATACAATCGTTACCAAAAACCAAGGCTACTGGAGTACAGTTCAAGAATTTCAGGTATTTCCTTCTGGCTATTCTAATACACTAGACAACAAAAAGAAATATCTTTGTAATGAGTCAATAGTCATATTCATTTGTTAAATCCTAACCCCCAAGTTGCAACTCTTCCCTCCCATTTGATCATTCTCTCAATCTTAGGTGTATCTGGGCTATAGCCATTCTAAATTCTTCATGCTGTAAAGGTGTGTCAACATTATGGGATAGAGGAATGAAACTGGTTGATGTTGTTGGAGAGTCTGATATGTCTGGGTTTCAGGGCTTATCTGGCATAGGAGCCATCTGGAGGCTTTAAGTTTCTGAAAAAATAAACTTAATAGGTGAAACCTTATAGAGTCTTTGATAGACCCCAGGGTACTCTTTCAGGTTTTCAGGAATACTGTTGGTTGGGGCTTGGCACACCATGGCAATTTGAAATATCTGGCTGAAGCTTGCATAAGAGTAAATCCATAATGACCTCTTGACTCTATTTGAAATCCATTAGCTACTGTAACTTAATTTTGTTTTATTTTTCTTCCCCCTTTTGGTCAATAAGGCACTGTTGATCACAAAATGCCATGGCCAGGCTCATCTCTGGGAGTCATGTTCCATACTGACAGGGAGACTTACACCCCAGGAGTCACATCCCATATAGGGGGGAGGGTAGTGAGATTGTTTGCAGAGTTTGGATTAGAGAGAAAGGCCATATCTGAGCAACAGAAGAGGTTCTCTTGGGCTGACACTTATGCCTAAATATAAGTAGGCTTAACTTCTCCATTACAGAAATAAGGTTCATAAGGGAAATCTTCAAGATCGAGGGCTTGGTTTATTAGATTTGTAGTCCATAATGCTTGAGAGAATATTAGGAATTTCTGAAGTGGGGAAGAATAATGTTAACACATTTTTTAATCCAGTCCCTGAAGGGACTTTTCTACTTTCTGCCCAAAATACTCTGGAATGTATTGGGGCATTACCATAACCTGTACAGAGTATTAAGCTCTCCTTACATATTCTAGGTTCCATGTAATTAGATTGTTTAAATAAACTGATCAGATAGGTTAAATCAGATGGTGTGCTACAGAAAATCTATTTTTTTTTTTGGAAATAAACATCTTTTTCTTTGGTCTCATGCAAATATTGAAGTTTAAAAATACAGACAATATCATCCTTTACTCTGTATTCTGATTTACCTCAGTCCTAATCAGTTCAATTTCATTCACATATCTAATTGAAGGCTAATCTCTTTTTCAGCTTCTCTAACTGTTGCTATATGGAGTAATGTTGACTTTCAGAGCTGCAGAACTCTAACTCTGAGTCTCACAAATACCCAAAATTCCAATGACTTACCAGGTTATCCATAAAGATCACAGCATCTCAAAATTTGGAGATAATAGTTAAAACTCAGGAGTAAATGTGACTGCTGTAAGAGATTACAATCTAGGAACATTTACAATGAGCCTTATTGAACATTCTGTACTCCTTAATCATCAATTGCTCAATCTCTGCCCACTTTCTATCTCCTGAAAACTTATGGTCTCAAATTTAATTCTCAGAGTTTACTCATTTTAGTTATTTTATATTAATGAGACTGTACAAGAGTTGTCCTTTGGTTTCTGGATTATTTCACTCAACATAATGTCCTCAAGGTTCATTCACCTTGTTGCATGCCTCACGATTCCATTCCTTTTTGCAACCACACAATATTCCATCATATGTATACACCACAGTTTGCCCTTCTGCTCATTAATTGATGTTCTCTTGGGCCACCTCCTTTGGCAATAGTGAATAATGCCACCATAAACATCAGTGTGCAAATGTATATTTGTGCTCCTGCTCTCAGTTCTTCTGAATATATACCTAGTAACTGGATTTCAGGATTATATGGCAAAAGTATACTTAGCATCCTGTGGAAATGCAGCACTGCCCTCCAGAGGGGCTGCACTATTCTACTTCCATAACAACAGTGAATACCTGTATCTCTCCCTCCACATCTTCTCAGCACTTGTATCTTTCTGTTTATTTTATTTTATTTTTTTCTTGATAATTCATTTTAACAGTAGAAAAACAATTACTTGAACATGAAGTTGGAAGAATACAATCACTCCCTTCAATATACCATCATTAATATTTAATAGGGATTTTTTTTGCTTTTTTTTTAAAATTGAGATTGTTCACATACCATACAATTATTAAAAAATCCAAAGTGTACAATCAATTGCCCATGGTACCATCATAGAGCTGTGCATCCATCACCACAGTTAATTTTTTTTTCAATTTTTAGAACATTTTCATTACTCCAGAAAAGAAATAAAGACATACAAAAAAAGTAAACTCCAATCCTCCCAGACCCCTAACCACCCCCTCCATTATTGATTCATAGTATTGGTATAGTACATTTTTTACTGTTGATGAAAGAATGTTAAAAGACTACTAACTGTAGTAAGTAGTTTGCAATAGATATATATTTTTCCTATATGCTTCTTTATTATTAACTTCTAGTTATAGTGTCATACATTTGTTCTAGTTCTTGAAAGAGTTTTCTATTATTGTACAGTTAATCATGGACATTTTCCACTGCAAGATTCACTGTTTTATATATTCCCATCTTTTAACCTCAAACTTTCCTTCTGGTGACATACGTGACTCTGAGCTTCCCCTTTGCACCACCTTCACACACCATTCAGCACTGTTAGTTATTCTCACAATGTGCTACAATCACCTCTGTCCATTTCCAAATGTTTAAGTCCACCTTAGTTGACCATTCTGTTCACAATATGCAACTGCTCCCTTTTCTTTAGCCTCATTCTATATCCTGATAATTTTCTTTTCTTGTCTGTGAGTTTACATATTATGATTAGTTCATATTAGTGAGGCCCTGCAATGCTTGTCTTTATGTGTCTGTCTTATTTCACTCAATATAGTGCTCTCCAGGTTTCTTCATCAACCCATTTTTTTAAGATGGTTTTGTTCACACACCATACGTTCCATCCTAAGTAAACAGTCAATGGTTCCCTGTATAGTCACATATTTATGTATTTACCACCACTGCCCCTATCTGTATAAGGACATCTCCATTTCTTCTGCAAAGGAGGAGGAAGAGTCAAAGAAGGCAGAGAGACAGGAGAAAAAGAAAAAAAGAGAGAGAGAGAGAAAACAAAACAAAACAAAACGTGACAGCTAGGAAACAACAAAAGGAAAGATAGCATTAAACTATAGTAGAATAAAGAATCAGACAACATCATCAATGCCAAGAGTCCCATACCCTTTCCCTATGTCCCCCCCATATGCATTTAACTTTGGTATATTTCCTATGTTATATCAAAGGGAGCATAATACTGTGATTCTGTTAACTACAGTCTAGTTTGCATTGCTTGTATTTCCCCCCAATCTCACTCCATTTTAAGCACCTTGCAATGTTGACATTCATTTGTTCTATCTCATGTAAAAACATATTTGTACCTTTTATCATAATTGCTGAACACCCTTGGTTTCACTGAGTTATACAGTTCCAGTCTTTATCTTTCATCTTTCCTTCCAGTATCCCACATGCTCCTCATCTTTCTCTTCCAAACCATACTCACAGTCATCTTTGTTCAGTGTCCTTAACATTGCTGTGCTACTATCTCCCCAAACTGTGTTCCAATCCTTTCACTCCTGTCTTTTCCTTTCTGTCTGTAGTGCTCCCTTTAGTGTTTCCTGTATAGCAGGTATCTTGTTCACAAACTTTGTCATTGTCTGTTTGTCAGAGAATATTTTAAACTCTCCCTTCATATCTGAAGGACAGTTTTGCTGGATATAGTATTCTTGGTTGGTGGTTTTTCTTTATAAGTATCTTAAATATATCACACCGCCTCCTTCTTGCTTCCATGGTTTCTACTGAGAAATCTGCACATAATCTTATCAAGTTTCCTTTGTATGTGATGGATCACTTTTCTCTTGCTGCTTTCAGGATTCTCTTTTCATCTTAGACTTTTGATGATCTGCTTATTAAGTGTCTTGGCATAGGCCTATTCAGATCTATTCTGTTTGGGGTACACTGTGCTTCTTGGATCCATAATTTTATGTCTTTCATAAGAGATGGGAAATTTTCATTGATTATTTCCTCTATTATTACTTCTATCCTTTTTCCCTTCTCTTCTCTTTCTGGGACACCAATGACACATACATCCCTGCATTTTATTTTGTCCTTAAGTTCCCAGAGATGTTGCCCATATTTTTCCATCCTTTTCTCTATCCATTCTTTTGTATGTAGGCTCTCAGGTGCCTTGTTCTCCAGTTCCTGAGTGTTTTCCTCTGTCTCTTGAGATTTGCTATTTTATGTCTCCCTTTTGTCCTTCGCCTTGTGTGTTGTGCCTTTCACTTCCATAGATTCTGCCAGATGTTTTATCAAACTTCCAATTTCTACCTTATGTACACCCAGTGTTTTCCTTATATACTTCATCTCTTTTGCCATATCTTCGCTAAACTTTCTGAATCAATCCAGCAATAGATGTTTAAATTCCTATACCTCAGTTGAAGTGTAAGTTTGTTCCTTTGACTAGGCCATAACTAACTCCTAGTGTAGGTTGTAGTTTTCTATTGGTGGGGCATCTGGCATCATTGGTTACTCCAATCAGGTTTTTGTAGACCAGAGTGGGCTCAGGTCTTGGAAGAAGGCAATAGTTTCAGGTCTCCCTTAGGGTGTGTCTTAGAAGATTGTTACACCCTGTGAGGTCACAAGTCACTGTGCTTTTCTGCCCAGCCTGTCACTCCTGACTGGTGTAAGAGGTGTGGCCTGTGGGTGTTTTCTCCCAGGCTCTGGGGTCTGGTTCTGAATGGAAGTTGGGTAGTAGAGCTTGGCACCAGCTCTTTCCTATTAAGGAAGATATAGTCCCTGAGGAGAGGTCATTTGCATTTGAATCATCTCTGACTCTGCTATCTCCACCCTTGTCTGGGTCTGACTGCTGGGAATTAAAATGGCTGAGGCTTTCTCCACTGAACTGGAAAAGACAGAAAGACCCCCTACAGGGTCAGTCTGTGGCCCTCCTCAGTTTCACCCATTGGCCAGAGACAGCACACAGAGAGTTCCTCCAGCTCTCCAAGGTCAGTCATCACCAAAAGCCTCTGTCTGCTTGTTGGGGATTCATAGCTTGCTAATTAAAACCCCAGTTGGAGCTCAGCTGAGCTGTATTCACTTGCTCAGAGAGTGCTGCTCTCTAACACAGTGAGGATTTGCAGTTTGGGGAGTACTGCTTTCTAGCACTGTGAGGCTTTGCAGTTCCAGCAATGGTGGGGATGAGGCTCCCAGTTTGGATCCACAGTTTTTACTTACAGATTTTATGCTGCAATCTTTGGAATTCCTCCCAATTCAGGTTTGTGTATGATGAGTGGATGGTCATGTTTGTCTCCCTGAAGTTATTCCAGATTATTTACTATTTGTTCCTGGTTGTTTATTAGTTTTTCCAGGCGGAACTGACTAGCTTCCACTCCTGTCTATGCTGCCATCTTCTTCCAGTCTGTTTATTTTTTGAACAGTTTTATTCACACAGCACACTGTCCATCCTAAGTGTACAATCAATGGCTCCTGGCATTATCACATTATTATGCATTCACCACCACAAACTTTATGAGAACATTTCCATTTCTTCTGCAAAGAAAGAAGATTAAAAAAAAGAGAAAAAGGAAATGAAAAGAAAATACCCTATATCCCTCCCTTATACCCCCCCCCTTATTGACATTTAGTTTTGGTATATTGCCTTAGTTACAATATATGAAAGATCACTACAATATTGCTGTTAACCGTAGACCTTAGTTGGCACTAATTGTATTTTTTCCATATGACTTCCCATTTTTAAGTCCTTGCGATGGTCACATTCATTTGTTCTCCTGCATGTAAAATCTTTCTTATTTTTGTACATTTAATCACCATCATTGTCCCCTCTAAGTTGTCCCAGTTTTTATCCTCTATTTTTCTTTGTGGTGTCATACATGCCCCTAGCCTTCCTTTTTCAACCATACTCTTGCTCAGCTTTGTTCATTATATTACAATATTGTGCTGCTACCTCACAGTATTGTGCTATTTCTGAATCTTTACAATATATTCTGTTGAACATCCTGTATTCCTGACACTTTATTTCTTGACAAATTCCTTAGATATGCAGAAGTATTCAAATTTGATGAGATCCCATTTATCTATTTCTTCTTTTATTGGTTGTCCTTTAGGTGTAAGGTCCAGGAAGCCACCTCCTACCACAAGATATTTAAGATATTTCCTTCCCTACATTTTCTTCTGAAATCCTATGGTCAAAGCTCTAATGTTTAGCTTTTTGATCCATTTGGTTTAATTTTTGTATAAAGTGTGAGATAGGGGTCCTCTTTCATTCTTTTGTATATAGATATCCAGTTCTCTAAGCACCATTTGTTGAAGAGGCTGCTCTGTCCCAGTTGATTTGACTTGATTGCCTTAACAAAAATCAATTGTCCATAAACGGTGAACCGTGGTGAATACTACAGTGGAATATTGAGTAGCTACAAGAAAAAATGAAATTGTCAGGTATGCACCTAGGTAAATGCAACTTGAGGAAAGCATGTTGCATGAAATAAGCCAGAAATGAAAAGACAGACATTGTGACACCTCACTAATATGGACTAATGATAATGGGCAAACTCTGAGAATTGAATCTGAAAGCATAAGTTATCAGGGTTAGGCTTATTGTAATGGTTCCCAGATTGTATGCTCTTATAGTACTTACCTTTATTCCTGAGTTGTAATGGTTATTTCTAGACTCTGAGATACTGAGCTCTTGTGTATAACATGGTCAGTCCCTGGAACTTCAGGTATCTGGGTGACACCTGAGACTCAGAGCTAGAGTTTGGTAGCTATATATGTCAACATTAATCCATACAGCAAATGTTATAGAAGCTGAAAAAGGGGTCACACTTTAGTTAGAGATATGAACAAAATGGCCTTTGTTTGGACCCAGGTAAATCAGACTAAAGGTTGGAGGATGATATTGACTATGTTTTTAAATTCCAACTTCTGTGTGAGACAAAAAGTAGAGCTGTTTATTTGGTGGAAAATCTTAATTTTCTATAGTGCACTGTATAATTTAACTTGTATGGTCATTTCATTCAAACATCATAATTACAGGGAACCATGAATAGGGAGTGAGATCTGGTTTGTTTGTAGAAGATAGTGTGAAGCCCCAATACATCCCAGGGTAACTTGGGCAGAGGATAAACAGTTATTTGGAAAGCTCCCTCAAGGGACTCTCTAAGCCAACTCTGCAAGTAAACTCACTGCCCTCCCCCCTACATGGGACATGATTCCATCTCCCTGGAAACCTGGGTTGTGACTCCCAGGGATGAGTCTGGACCCAGCATCATGGGATTGAGAAAGCCTTCTAGACCAAAAGGGGGAAGAGAAATGAAAGTAGAGTTTGATGAAGTTTAAAGTTTCATACTGTCTATGAAAAGTAGAGTTTCAGAGGCTGAGAGATTTCAAATGGAGACAAGAGATCATTCTGGAGGTCACTCTTATGCATTATATAGATATCCCTTTTTAGTTTTTAGGGTATTAGAATAGCTAGAAGGATATTCTTGAAACTGTTGAACTGCAACCCATTAGCTTTTTTTTCTTGAAGACAAGTGTATAAGTATACAGCTTATATGGTATGACCGTGTAATTGTAGAAAACTTTGGAGCTCATGCTCCCTTTATCTAGTGTACAGACAGATGAGCAGAAAAATGAGGACAAAAAAGTAAATGAATAATTGGGGGGAATGAGGAGACAGTTTTGTTTTGGGTGTTCTTTTTTACTTTTATTCTTATTCTTCTTATTATGTTTTGGAGTATTGAAAATGTTCAAAAATTGACTGTGGTTATGAATGCACAATTATGTTATGTTACTGTGACCAACTGTTTGTACAATTTGGATGATTGTATAGTATGTGACTATATCTCAATAAAATTGCAAGGAAAAAACTCAATTGTCTGTGGGTGAGAAAATCCACTTCTGAGCACTCAGCTCAATTCCACTGGTCTTCTTTATATCCTCCATCTCTTTTGCCACATTTTCCTTCAACATATTGAAATGATATAGAATATTTGTTTCAACATGTTTATTAAACTGTTTTAACTTCTATATCTTAAGTGTTAGTTTGTTCCTTTGACTGGGTATATATTCATGCTTCCTAGTATGACTTGTGATTTTTTTACTGGTGTCTAGGCATCTAATTTTCTTGACTACTTTATTTTGGGGGTGATTTTCTCTCTTTTGCCTAGGATTTTCTTGTTGGTTGGCTTTGTTCTCTAACTGTTCTTTGACTTTCAGTTCAAATTATCCTAAACTTCTAACATAGCTTCTGTTAATTTTTCACCTCTTGTTTTTCTGGTTCTTCCTCTGCCTGTATGGATGTTTTTAGAGATTGTCCTTTTTTTGTATGTGCAGTTGTTTCTCACCCAAGAGAAAGCTCTCTCCTCCCTCTTCCTCTTCAGGGAATGTTGATTTTTTTTTTTTTTTTTTTTTTTGCCTCTGTATGTTTTTTTTTTTTTTTTTTTTGCTGTATTTCTTTTTAAATGCAATCTTATTGAGATATATATACCCACTGTATAATCCAACCAAAATATTCACATTATCGTCATATAATTGTGCATTTATCACCACAATAAATTTTAGTACATTTTAATTACTCAAGAGAGAAGATAATAATAATAATGAAATTAAAAAATAAAAATAAAAAATAACACCCAAAACTTTCCACTTCCTTTATCCTCCCTATTATTTATTTATTTTCTTTCTCTTTATTTTTTACTCATCTTCCCTTATACTGGATAAAGGACTGTCAGTCACAAGGTTTTTCCAATCACAAAGTCATTTGATAAAAGCTATATAGTTATACAGTCTTCATCAAGAATCAAGGCTTTTGGGAGGTGGGGCAAGATGGCAGCATAGAGAGGAGTGGAAGCTAAATGGTCCCCCTGGAACAACTACAAAAAACCAGAAACAACTAGTAAATAATCCAGAATAACTGGGAGGGACAAATGAGACCATCCACTCATCATACACCAACCTGAATTGGGAGGAATGCCTGAGAACACAGCATAAAATCTGTAAGTAAAACCTGCAGATTCAAGTCGTGAGACCCCTCTCCCCCATAGCCCGAGCTGCAAAGCCTCATGGTGCCAGAGAGAAGCTCTCTCCCAGCAAGCAAATATAGCTCAGCTGAGCTCCAACTGGGGTTTTAAGTAGTAAGTGTGAACTGCTCACTACAGGTACACATTCCGAAAAAACAGAAGAGGCTTTGGGTGATGACTGACCTTGGAGAGTTGGAGGGTCACCTTGGACTGGGTCTGAAGGGGACTATCTGTTTCTTTTCTGGCTCAGTGGAGAAAGCCCCAGTCATTTTCAGTTTCCAGGGCTGTGACTTGGGGAAGGGTGGAGACAGCACAGGCAGAGAGCGAGACCATTGAAATGCTAATGACCTCCACCTGGGGGGTCTGTCTTCTCTAGGAGGAAAGGGGTGGGGCCCTTTCCATTCAGAACCAGACCCCAGAGCCTGGGGGAACACAGGCATACCTCCTCACACCAGTCAAGAATTATAGGCTAACAGGCATTACCTGCTGGGCAGAAAAGCACAGTGACCCGAGGCATCACAGGGTGGAGCTATTTTCTAAGACACACCCTCAGGGAAACCAGATACTGAATATTTCTTCCCTCCAGGACCTGAGCCTGTTCTGGTCTGGGAAAATCTGATTTGGATAACCAAGGAAACCATGCCTAGACAACAGAAAATTACAACCTACACGAAGGAAAAGTTATGGCCCAGTCAAAGGAACAAACCTACACTTCAACTGAGATACAGGAATTTAAACAACTAATGCTAAATCAAATCAAAAAGTTTAGAGAAGATATTGCAAAAGAGATAGAGGCTGTAAAGGAAACACTGGGCATATATACAGCAGAAATCAAAAGTTCAAAAAAACAACTAGTAGAATCTATGGAAATGAAGGGCACAACACAGGAGATGAAAGACACAATGGAAACATACAACAGCAGATCTCAAGAGGCAGAAGAAAACACCCAGGAACTGGAGAACAAAACACCCAAAAGCCTACACACAAAGGAGCAGATGGAGAAAAGAATGAAAAAATATGACCAATGTCTCCAGGAACTCAAGGATGAAACAAAGTACAATAATGTATGTATCATTGGTGTCCTAGAAGGAGAAGAGGAGGGAAAAGGGGCAGAAGGAATAATAGAGGAAATAATTAATGAAAATTTCCCATCTCTTATGAAAGACATAAAATTACAGATCCAAGAAGTGCAGGGTACTCCAAACAGAAGAGATGTGAATAGGCCTATGCCAAGACACTTCATAATCAGATTATCAAATGTCAAAGACAAAGAGAGAATCCTGAAAGCAGCAAGAGAAAAGCAATCCATTACATACCAAGGAAGCTTAATAAGACTATGTGCGGATCTCTCAGCAGAAACCATGGAGGCAAGAAGGAAGTGGTGTGATATATTTAAGTTACTGAAAGAGAAAAACCACCAACCAAGAATCCTATATCCAGCAAAGCTGTCCTTCAAATATGAGGGAGAGCTCAAAATATTTTCTGACAAACAGACAATGAGAGACTTTGTGAACAAGACAACTGCCCTACAGGAAATTCTAAAGGGAGCACTACAGGGTGATAGAAGACAGGAGTGCGTGGTTTGGAACACAATTTTGGGAGATGGTAGCACAACAATGTAAGTACACTGAACAAAGGTAACTATGAATACGGTTGAGAAAGGAAGGTGGGGAGCATGTGAGACACCAGAAGAAAGGAGGAAAGATAAAGACTGGGACTGTGTAACTTGGTGAAATCTAGAGTATTCAACAATTGTGATAAAATGTACAAATACGTTCTTTTACGAGGGAGAACAAGCAAATGTCAACCTTGCAAGGTGTTAAAAATGGGGAGGCATTGGGGGAGGGATGCAATCAGCACAAACTAGAGACTGTAACTAATAGAATCATTGTATTATGCTTCCTTTAATGTAATAAAGGTGATATACCAAGGTAAATGCAGATAAGAGGAGGGGATAGGGGAGGCATGTTAGACACTTGACATTGGTGGTATTGTCTGATTCTTTATTCTACTTTGATTTAAGGTCATTTTTCCTTTTGCTGCTTCCTAGCTGTCATTTTTTTTCCTCTTTCTTTTGCCTCTCTATCTTCTTTGACTCTCCCTCCTGCCTTGTGGAAGAAATGTAGATGCCCTTATATAGATAGTGGTGAAGGTGGTGAACACATAAATGTATGACCATGCAGAGAACCATCGATTATTTACTTGGGATGGAATGTATGGTGAGTGAACAAAACCATATTAAAAAAAAATGGGTTGATGACAAAACCTGGAGGGCAATATACTAAGTGAAATAAGCCAGACACATAAGGACAATTATTGCAGGGTCTCACTGATAGGAACTAATTATAATACGTAAACTCATAGACATGAAATATAAGGTACCAAGATATAGGACGAGGCTTAAGAATGGGGAGTGGTTGCTTAGTATGCGCAGAATGTTCAATTAGGATGAACTTAAATGTTTGGAAATGAACAGAGGTGTCGGTAGCAAGATGTGAGAATAACTAACAGCACTGAATGGTGTGTGGATGAGGTGGAAAGGGGAAGCTCAGAGTCATATATGTCACCAGAAGGAAAGTTGGAGGTCAAAAGATGGGAATGTATAAAACTGAATCCTATGGTGGGCAATGTCCATGATCAACTGTACAAATACTAGAAATCGCTTCTATGAACCCGAACAAATGTATGACAACACAATTAGAAGTTAATAATAGAGGGGCATATTGGGAAGAACTATATACCTATTACAAACTATATACTACAGTTAGTAGTATTTCAACATTTTTTCATGAACAGTAACAAATATATTATATCAATACTAGGAGTCAACAATTGAGGGGGGTTGGTTAGGCATAGGGGAGGATTCAAGTTTCCTTTTCTTTTTTTCTTGTTTCATCTTTCACTTTATTTCTTGTCTGGAGTAATGAAAAGTTTCTAAAAATTGAACAAAAATTAAGTGTGATGGATGCACAGCTGTATGAGGGTACCCAGGGGCAAGTGATTGTACACTTTGGATCTTTGGATAATTGTATGGTATCTGAACAATCTCAATAAAAATGAAAAAGGAAAGAATCAAGGCTTTTGGATTATAGTTCAACAGTTTCACGAATTTCCTTCTAGTTATTCCAATACACTAGAAACTAGAAAGAATATCTATATAATGCATAAGAATAACCTCTAGAATGTCCTCTCAACACTATTTGAAATCTCTTAGCCATTGAAACTTTATTTTGTTTTATTTATTTTCCCCCTTTTAGTCAAGAAAGTATTCTCAATTCCACGATGTCAGGGGCAGTCTCATCCATGGTAGTCATGTCCCATGCTGCCAGGGAGACATATATCTTGGAGTCATGTCCCATGTAGAGGGGAGGGTAGTGAGTTAGTTTGCTGTTTCTATATGTTTTTTTTACACTCCTTTCATTACCTCTAGGAACTTTTATCTGGAGGTCTTTCTTTGGGCAGAGGGTCTCCCAAGATAGGATCGAACCCAATCAGGTTTCTCAGACAAGACAACCCAGGACTCATGAATAGATTGTTCCCTGGGGATGAGATCTGGCAGGTGCCATTATTTCCTGCAAAGCCTCTTAATTTTGTGCTTTTCCTATACTCCCAGCAGATGGCACTTGTCAGCCTGCTGCTCCCTACTACTTTGATCTAAAGTGGTAAGGTGCCTTTAAGTCTCGGCAGACCCCATGCCTGTCAGGAGTGTGGTTAAGACAGAGGCTGTGGTTGAAGGTGGGCTTAAACTGTTTCTGTTTTCCAGCTCCTGGGATCTGAATTCTCTAAGTAACAGTCACTGCTTGTTCTGGGCCTTGCCCTCCCTCTTTCTTGCTGGTGGGTGCTCTTCAGCCCCCTGTACCCTGTAAGCTTTGAACAGTTATAGACCTCTTAAGAAACCCCCTTTCTCCCTCTGCCAGGAAGCTTAATAAGACTATGTGCGGATCTCTCAGCAGAAACCATGGAGGCAAGAAGGAAGTGGTGTGATATATTTAAGTTACTGAAAGAGAAAAACCACCAACCAAGAATCCTGTATCCAGCAAAGCTGTCCTTCAAATATGAGGGAGAGCTCAAAATATTTTCTGACAGAGAATGAGGGACTTTGTGAACAAGACACCTGCCCTACAGGAAATACTAAAGGGAGCAGTACAGAGTGATAGGAGAAGACAGGAGTGTGTGGTTTGGAACATAATTTTGGGAGATGGTAGCACAGCAATGTAAGTACACTGAACAAAGATAACTATGAATATGGTTGAGAACATGTGAGACACCAGAAGGAAAGTTAGAGGAAAGCTAGAAGATAAAAGGTGGTCTGCATAAGTTAGCAAAACACAGAGTGGACAATGATGGTGGTTAGTCGCACACTGATGTTTATGGTAGCATTATTTACTACTGCTGCCTCAATAGTAATCTCATAAGAACTAGAACAAACATATGTCACTATCACAAGGTGTTAATAATAGGGTGTTATATGGAAAAACACAGTGTAAACTAAGGTCTATTGTTAACAATAACATTGTAATATTTTTCAATAATGATAAAGTTACCATACAAAAGGTAAATGTCAAACATAGGGGGATATAAGGGGTATGGGATTTTGTTTCTTCAGAAGAAATGAGAATGTTCTCATATTGACTGTAGTGGTGAATGCATAGTTATGATTATGCCAAAAGCCATTGGTTGTACACTTAGGATGGATTATATTGTGTGAAAAAAACTGTTTTTTTTTTTTAAAGAAAGAATCAAGGTAAGCATATGAATTTTGTCCTGCCTGGTAATTAACATAACCATGGTAAATGTGTAAAGATGAGACAGGGCCAAACTTCTGCTATGGGTGGTGGCTGATGACCTCAATATAAGTCAACTGTCAAATGTTTTTATTTATGAAGATAGCTTCATTTAGAAAACGCTTATAAGAAAATTAGGGCCTGGATTATAAGCTGTTACATTTATTCCTGAATTTCAACTGCTATTTCTAAATTCTCAGATGTTGTGTTCTTTGTGTAAAACCTGGTCATTCCCTGGAACTTTGGAGAATCTTTGTGACACTGGAAACCAAAGAGTTGGAATTCTGCAGCTTGGAAAGTCAGCATTATTCCATATAGAAACTGTTAAATAAGCTGAAAAGGATATCAGACTTCAACTAGAGATATGGATGAAGCTTCTCTGGTTAGGACTAAGGTAAATCAGAATTCGGGGTAAAGGATAATGTCTGTATTTTGAAATTTCAACTTCTGCATGAGATCAAAGGAAGAGATGTTTTTGGCTCAAAATTTTAATTTTTCATAGCACACTATCTACATTACCCTGTCTTGTCAGTTTATTTAAACAACTTAATTACATGGAACCTAGAATAAGGAATGAGATCTTGTTATTCTGTACAGGTTAATGTCATACCATGATACATTCCTGAGTAATTTAGGCATAAAATAGAATAATATTTGAAAAGTCCCTTGAGGGACTGGAGAAAAAATGTGGAACGATTAAACTTCCCCACCTGGGGAATTCTTGATATTCTCTCCAGCATTAGGGACTCCCAATTTAATAAGCCAAGTCTTCAATCTTGAAGCTTGCCCTTATGGAATTTATTTCTGTAATGACAAAACTAAGACTACTTGTAATTATGCCTGAGAGTCACCCCCAGAGAATCTCTTTTCTTGCCCAGATGTGGCTTCTCACTCTGAGCCAAACTCTGCAAATAAACTCACTACCCTCACCCATACATGGGACATGATTTCCAGGTGTGTAAGTCTCCCTGGCAATATAAGACTGACTTTCAGTGGTTAGCCTGACCCTGGCATTGTAGGATTGACAATGCCTTCTTGACCAAAGTGGGGGAAAGAAGTGAAACAAAGTGAAGTTTCAGTGACTAAGAGATTTCAAACAGAGTTGAGAGGTCATTCTGGAGTTACTCCTATGCAAGCTTCAGCCAGATATTGCAAATTGCCACACTATGCCAAGCCCCAACAAACAGTATTCCTGAAAAACCTAAAGAATACCCTGGGCTCTAGCTAAATCTCTATCAATGTTTTAGTTAGTAAGTTTATTTTTTCAGAAACTTAAAGAGAGAGGCTTGGAGAAGAGTATTCCTATGTCAGATAAACCTTGAAGCCCAGAAGTACCAGTCTCTCTAAGAACATCAACCAGTTTCATTCCTCTATTCCATAATGTTGACACCCTTTTTCAGAATGAAGAAGTTAGAATGATCATTGCCCAAATATCCCTGAAGATTGAGGGAATGATCAAATGAGAGGAGGAGTTATAACTGGAAAGTTAGGATTTAAATAATGATTATGACTACTGAAGCATTATAGAAATATTTCTTTTTTAGTTTCTAGTGTATTAGAGTAGCCAG
The DNA here is from genome assembly GCF_015220235.1 of Choloepus didactylus. Classification (NCBI taxonomy): domain Eukaryota; kingdom Metazoa; phylum Chordata; class Mammalia; order Pilosa; family Megalonychidae; genus Choloepus; species Choloepus didactylus. The sequence continues at coordinate 186,839 of NW_023637605.1, read as the reverse complement.
AATGAAATACCTGAAATTGTTGAACTGTAACTCAGTAGCCTTGATCTTTGATAATGATTGTATAACTACAAAGCCTTCATCTTGTGAGTGTGTGACTATAAAAACCTTATCCAGTGTACAGTTAGGTGAGTAATAAAATGAAGACATGCAAAAACCCCACTTGGTCATGGTGTATAATTCCTTTGATATACTGTTGTATTCAATTTGCAATTATTTTGTTGAGGATTTTTGCATCTGTATTCATTAAAGAGTGGTCTGCAGTTCTCTTTTCTTGTATTGTTTTATCAGGCTTCGGTATTAGGGTGATGTTGGTTTCACATAATTTGTTGGGTATTATTTGTCCTCTCTTTTTTGGAAGATTTTTGAGGAGGATTGGCATTAATTTTGGAATGATTGGTAGAATTCACCCGTGAAGCCATTTGTCATGGGATTTTCTTTTTGGGGAAGTTTTTGATGGCTGATTTAATCTCTCCACTTATGATTGGTTTGTTGACATCTTCTATTTCTTCTAGATTCAGTGTAGTTGTTAATGTGTTTCTAGGAAATTGCCCATTTCGTCTAAGTTGTCTAGTTTGTTGGCATGCAGTTGTTCCTGGTAGCCTCTTATGATAATTTTTATTTCTATGGTTTAGTGGTTATGACCCCCCTTCTCATTTCTGATATCATTTATTAGCCTCTTCTCTCTTTTTTCATTGTCAGTCTAGCTAAGGCTTTGTCACTTTTGTTGATCTCCTCAAAGAACCAATTTTTGGTTTTATTGATTCTCTCTATTGTTTTCTTGTTCTCAGTTTCATTTATTTCTGCTCTAATCTTTGTTATTTCTTTCTTTCTGTTTGCCTTGGGTAGTTTACTCTTCTTTCCTTAGTTCCTCCAGGTGTTCAGTTAGGTTTTTTATTTTAGCTCTTTCTTCCTTATTAATGTAGGCATATAGGGCTCTAAATTTCTGTCTCGACACTGCCCTCACTGCATCCCGTAAGTCTGATATGTTGTGCTCTCATTTTCATTCATCTCAAGATATTTACTGATTTCTCTTGCAATTTCTACTTTGACCCATGTATTGTTTAAGAGTGTGTTCTTTACCTCCAAATATTCATGAATTTCACAGTTCTCTGCCTGTTATTAATTTCCAGCTTCATTCCATTATGATCAGAGAATGTGCTTTGTATTATATCAATCTTTATATATTTATTGAGACCAGTTTTGTGATGTGACATGTTGTCTATCCTGGAGAATGATCTATGTGCACTTGAGAAGAAGTTATATCCTGCTATTTAGGGTGCAATGTTCTATATATGTTTGTTAGGTCTAGTTTATTTATCATATTATTTCAGCTGTCTGTTTCCTTATTGACCCTCTGTTTTGATGTTCTAAGTATTGATTATAGTGGTTATTGTAGTCATTGACTATTATTGTAGAGACATCTGTTACTCCCTTTAGTTTTGCCAGTGTTTGTCTCATGTACTTTGGGGCACATTGAGATTAGGTGCATAATTATTTATGATTATTATTCTTCCTGGTGAATTGTACCTTTTATTAATATATAATGTCCTTTGTCTGATAACATTTTTGCATTTAATGTCTATTTTGCCTGATATTATTATAGCTGCCCCAGTTTATTTTGTTTTTTTCTGGTTAGCAAGGAATATCTTTTTGCAGCTTTTCACTTTCAATCTATATTCATCATTGGGTCTAAAATGAGTCTCCTGTAGACAGCATACAGATGACTCATAATTTTTTACCCATTCTGTTAATCTGTATCTTCTAATTAGGGAGTTTAATTCATTAACATTCAATGTTATTATTGTAAATGTGGTACTTACTTCAACCACTTTATCCTTTGGCTTTTATTTGTCATATCTTAATTTGTCTCTCATTTTACCCTTTTAGTTACGCTAACTGATAATCTTCATTTCTACACTCTTCTTCAAGCCTCTCTGCTGTCTTCTTTTCAGCCTGTAGAACTCCCCTTAGTGTTTTTTGTAGGGCAGGTGTCTTGTTAATGAATTCACTCAGCTTCTGTTTATCTGCAAATATTTTATACTCTGCCTCAATTTTGAAGGAAGATTTTGCCAGATAAAGCATTCTTGCCTGGCAATTTTTCTCTTTTAGTATCTTAAATATATCATGCCATCACCTTCTTATCTCCATGGTTTCTGAAGAGAAATTGCCATTTAGTTTCATTGAATGTTCCTTGTACATGGTGGTTTATTTTTCACTTGTTGCTTTCAGAATTATCTCTTTGTATTTGGTATTTTACAGTCTGATTAGTATGTGTCTTTGAGTGGGTGTATTCAGATTTATTTTGTTTGGATACATTGCACTTCTTGGTTATGCATAATTATGTCTTTTATACAAGTTGGTTAAATTTTCAGCCATTATTACCTCAAATATCCTTTCTCCCCTTTTCCCTTCTCTTTTCTTTCTGGGACACCCAAGAAGTGCATGTTTGTTTGCTTCTGTTGTCATTCAGTTCTCTGAGGTCCTGCTCAATTTTTTCCATTCTTTTCTCTATCAATTCTTTGGTCTGTTCCACTTTGGATGTCCTATTCTAGATTAATCATCTCTTCTACCTGTTCAGATCTGCTTCTGTATGCCTCTGGTGTAGTTTTAAAGTTTTTTTTCTTTAATTCAATTTTATTGAGATATATTCAAAAACCATAAAAAGTATACAATAAATGGCTCACAATGTCATTATATATTTGTGCATCCATCAGCACAATCAATTTTAGAACCTTTTCCTTAATCCAAAAATGGAAAAGAAACCCAAAATATTGCGTATTCCTTATCCGCCCCCAACATTTTTCCTAACATTGGAGTGGTACATTTATTACTGTCAATGAAAAAATATTAAGATATTAATTTTTCCCACACACTATTTTTAACTCCTTATAATAGTGTCATGCATTTGTTCTAGTTCATGAAAGAACTTTCTTATATTTGTACTGTTAATAACAGTCATCATTAGCATTAGTATGCCTCTAATGTATTTTTATCTCAACTATTGTGCCTTTCATTCCCATAAGATCTGCTATTTTTCCTTGCATGCTTTCAAATTCTTCATTTTTCTCACCCAAAGTCTCCTTAATATCCTTTATCTCTTCAGCCATATTTTCTTCCATATCTTCTTCCATATCCTTAAATTCACTTAGAAGATTTGTTTAAAAATCTTTGATTACTTGTTATAAATTCCGTATCTCCTCTGACTTTTAAATTTGTTCCTTTCACTGGAGCATATATTCCTGTTTCTCAGTATGAGTGTAATTTTTTGCTGATATCTGGGCATATGATTATCTTTATAGGTTTATTCTGAAGGTTGGTTTCTGTCTCTTATCTAGGACTTTGTTGCTGGTTGGGTTTGTGTTAGGCTCTTCTTTGACAGTTGATTCAGCAGTACTTCCCAGTCAAAACTGGGCCAGCTACCTGTACAGGGGGGTGTAGACTATATCCAAAGGAGCCTGGGGAGGGGGCCAGGAGAGACTGAAACTAGGTTTTTTTTCCTTCAGCTTCCCAAAACTGTGCTTTCTTGACATGCCCAGCAATTGGCACACTTTGGCAACCTACTCTCTGCAACCCTAGTGTATTAATTAAGGTTCTCTAGGGAAACAGAATCAACAAGAGATATCTATAAATACAAGATTTTATAAAAGTGTCTCACGTAACTATGGTATGCATGAGTCCCAATTCTGTAGGGCAGACAGCAAACTGGCAACTCCAATAAAGATGCTTGATGAACTCCTCAGGAAATGCTTCACTAGTTAGCCAAAGAAGTGAAAGTCCTGTGTCTGTCTCTCTTAAAAGACTTCAACTGATTGAATCAGTTCCAGCTGATTACAATTTTCTCATTGTGGAAGACATGCCCTTCATTGATGTAATCAGTCACAGCTGCAGCCAATTGACTGATTTAATAAATCAGCTTTCTGGTTTATTAACCAGTCACAAATGCCCTTGAAGTAACAGTTAGGCCAGTGCATGCTTGACAGACACCTGGATACCATCACCTGGCCAAGTTGACACATGAACCTAACCATCACAGTCCACCCCTTTCAACTTGGCAGCTATACACATCACCTTAAACCATGCTTTATCTCTAAGTAGAGAACAATAAACAGGCATATATCTTGCCTAACAATGCTCTGCTGTCCTGCATACAACCAGAAATGCACTAAGTCTCTCCAGAATAGGGTACAAGTCCTTGGGTGACATTAACTGTTAAAATTGATTTCCTTTAACTTAAGTACTGCAAAATGAACAATACAGCTTATGCCATATGATAAGAGAATAAGAGAAGAAAGCAAAGGTATTTGCTTTACAGACAAATACAACCATGCTCATAAAAAAAAAGAAGGAGGGAATATTCATGCCATCATAGTCCTCATTCCTGTAACTGGTCATGAGGTCATAGTTCATATTTATCACTACCTTCTTCCAGTATCCATTCCATGTAACTTTTACCCTCAGCAAGCACTTCAGTTGGCTGTGGTTCGTTGCCTGGTAGGGTGACCCAAACCTTCATTCCTAAAGTTTCTTGCCCATTGGTGGTCTTACCTGGATTGGGTTGTTGCAGTTTTCCATTGACTTTAACCACAGGGCATGGTAGTACTAAGAGACACCCTAGGGGATATCCCGCATGCCAGAAAAACTCTTCTTTACCTCCATTGTGTAGTTGCAGTCCTACTGCCCCTTGATAGCCAGGATCAATCATCCCAGCCAGTACAGTAATCCCCTTCCTTGCCTGTTGACTCAGAGGCATAAGAAGCCCAAAGTGGTCAAGTGGCAGTCATAACTTCCAGTTCAATGGAATTACTGTTGTGTTTCCTGGTAGAAGCACTCCTCCTTTTGGAACTAATACTTGTAGACCAGTAGAGTTAAGGTTGCAGGGACAGGTTCCTAGAGGATCACAAGAAGTGATAATAATAATGATGATTCCTGTTTCTCCCATTGATTCCTGGACCCATGAATCCTGGCTAGGGGAGAAACAGCACCATACAGTGCATGCTGATTCAGAACATACAAAGCCTTCTGGAGAACACTGCTCCAGCCCTGCAAGGTATTGCCATCTAGATGGTGCTGTAATTGAGTCTTCAACAGACCATTCCACCATTCTATCAACCCAGCTGTCTCTGGATGATAGGGAACATAGTAAGACCAGAGAATTCCATGAGCATGTACCTATTCCCTCATTTCATTTGCTGTGAAGGGGTTCCCTGGTCAGAAGCAATGCTGTGTGGAATACGATGATGGTGGATAAGGCATTCTATAAGTCCATGGATGGTAGCTTTGGCAGAAGCATTTCAGGCAGGGAAGGCAAATCCATATCCAGAGTATGTGTCTATTCCAGTTAGAACAAATCACTGCCCCTTCCATGATGGAAGTGGTCCAATGTAATCAACCTGCCACCGGGTAGCAGGCTGATCATCTCAGGGAATGGTGCCATATCAGACACTGACTGTGGGTCTCTGCTGCTGGCAGATTGGACAACCAGCAGTGGCTTTGGTCAGGTTAGCCTTGGTGAATGAAAGTCCATGTTGCTGAGACCATGCATAACCTCCATCCTTACCACCATGACCACTTAGTTCATGAGCCCATTGAGCAATGACAAGAATTGCTGAGGAAAGAGGCTGATTGGTATCCACCAAATGAGTCATCTTATGTACTTATTAAAATCTTCTGCTGCTGAAGTCACCCTCTGGTGAGCATTCACATGGGACACAAATCTTCATGTTTTTGCCCACACAGAAATATCCACATACCTCTTCCCCAGAATCCTTTTTCACCAATTTTCCAAGCGTGTTCCTTCCAAGTCCCTGACCATCCAGCCAAACCATTAGCAACAGCCCATCCATCAGTATACAGATGCACTTTGGACCACTTTTACTTCCAAGTGAAGTGAACAAGCAGGTGCACTGCTCAAAGTTCTGCCCACTGGGGAGATTTCCCCTCACCACGGTCCTTCAGGGACATCCCAGAAAGGGGCTACAGTGCTGCAGCTGTCTGCTTTTGGGTGCTGTCTGCATATCGTGCAGAACCATCTGTAAGCCAGGCCCAAGTTTTCTTTTCCCCAGTCAACTGATTGTAAGGAACTCCCCAAGATGGCATAATTATGGGCTGGGTAAGAGAAGGTAGAGTGGCAGGAGTGGGGGCCATGAGAGTTTGGGCCTCTTCCTCATGTAACTTACTTGTGTCTTCAGCACCCACTCAAGCTCTATGTTGTATATAATATTTCCATTTTATGATGGAATGTGACCATGCAGGCCCAACTTTATGGCTTGGTCAGTCAGACAACACCCAGCTCATGATAGGTAACTCAGGTATCATGGTAACTTGGTGGCCCATGGTTAAGCATTTTGTCTCTACTAAGGCCCAATAGCAGGCCAAAAGCTATTTCTCAAATGGAGAGTAGTTATCTGCAGGGGATGGTAAGGCTTTACTCCAAAATCCTGAGAGCCTGTGTTGTATTTCTAAGGTTCCAAACAGCATCTCTATTTGCCACTGACACTTCCAGTACCATTGGATCAGCTGGATCATATGGTCCAAGTGGCAAAGCAGCATGTACAGCAGCCTGGACAAGTTGCAGAACCTCATCTTGTTCCAGACCCCACTCAAAACTAGAAGCTTTTCTGATCACTCGGTAAATGGGGTGGAGTAGCACACCAAAATGAGGAATATGTTGTCTCCAAAATCCAAAGAGGTCAAATAAGCATTGTGCCTCAATTTTGCATTGTGCCAGATGCAACAGCTTATCCTTCCCTTTAGAAGGTATATATCAACATATCCCACACCACTGGACACCTAGAAATTTTACTGATGTGGAAAGCCCCTGTATTTTTGTTGGATTTATCTCCCATCCTCTGCCACACAAATACCTTACCAACAAATCTCAAGTAGTTGCTACTTCTTGCTCACTAGGTCCAATCAACATGGTATCATCAGCATAATGGACCTGTGTGATGACTTGTGGGAGAGAGGAATGATCAAGATCCCTGTGGACACTGTTTTGACGTAGGGCTGGAGAGTTGATATAACCCTAAAGTAGCACAGTGAATGCAAACTTCTGGCCTTGCCAGCTGAATGCAAACTACTTCTGGTGGTCCTTACTAACAGCTATTGAGAAAAAAAAGCATTTGCCAGATCAATAGCTGCATACCAGGTACCAGGGGATGTGTTGATTTGCTCAAGCATTGATAACACATCTGGAACAGCAGCTGCTATTGGAGTCATGACCTTGTTAAGCTTATGATAATCCACTGTCATCCTCCAAGACCATCTGTTTACTGCACAGGCCAAATAGGAGAGTTGAATGAATATGTGGTGGGAATCACCACCCCTGCATCATTCAAGTCCTTACAAGTGGTGTTAATCTGCAATCCCTCTATTTTGTGAGGCAGGGTCAGTTCTAGTGGCTTCCATTTGGCCTTTCCCACCATAACAGCACTCAGGGAACCAATGTGAGGATTCTGCCAGTTGCTGAGTATGTCTATCCAATTATGCATTATGGAACTGGGAAAATAACCAAAGAATGGGTCTGGGGACCAACTGTATGCACTGTGAGACAGACCTAGGCTAATACTACATTCATCACCTGGCCTCCATAAGCCCCACTCTGGTGGATCAGAGTGACATTTTGGGTTTCCTCGAATTGATGTCACTTCTGAACCAGTGTTTAATAATCCCTGAAATAGCTGATCATTTCCTTTTCCCCAATGCACAGTTACCCTGGTAAAAGGCCATAGGTCCCACTGGGGAGGGCTGGGAGAAAGATTAACAGTATAAATTTTTGGCAGTGTAACAGGATCTTTCCCCAAGGGTACCCAGCCTTTTCCTCCTTCAAGAGACTCTGAATCTCTAAACTGTCTCAAGTCTGGGAATTGATTAAGGGGCTATAACTCTCTGTAATTCCAGGTAGACTTTTGTTTACTTGACCTAAAATTCTTCTGTTTATACAGTTCAAACAAGGATTAGTAGACTTCCCATCTATTTTACAGCTAGGTACTCCATGATCTACTACCTAATGACATAATTCTGTGAGTCAGATTATTGTGACTCCTGCCTTGAGCCTGTTTTCCATTATGGTAGCCATGCCCACCTTGTCTTTGATAATTAACTGCTGCCATGTGGCTTCTGCTGACTCAAGATTCAGTTATCCCCATTGTGTTTAAGGATTCCAGATCAGTGACAGTTCCCAAAGTAATATCTGACCTACAGAGTAGGGTGACTACAGAGCTCTTCAGGGATGATGAAGCTAGTCTCACAAATATATTCCTCACAGTCCTGGTAAAAGGTGTGTCCTCTGGACATTCCATGGTGTGTGGGCAGGTCTTCCATGATAAATCAACTCTAACATTTCAATCTCTCTAAGCCTTTGAATCCCCTCCTCTACATTATACTACAGCAGTTCTGGCATTTCAATGTCAGGTAATGTTGGCCACCTTTTGATTCATGTTTCAACCAGCCACCCAAACAAACTGTTAATGCCCTTTCTAACCCATCAAGCTACAACACTGAATGCAGAATCTCTGCTTAGTGGGCCCATATCAGTAAATTCAGCCTGATCCAACTTTATATTCCTTCCACCATTATTGCACACCCTTGATATCCATTCCCACACATATTCCCCTGCTTTCTGTCTGTATAAGTTGGAAAACTCATACAGTTGTTTTGGAGTATAGTGCACTTCTTCATGCATCACACTTTGTACCTCACCCTTCAGGGCCTGTTGGGACTTTAGTCTAGTTATAGGTCTTGAAGCAAAGACTGGTGATGGAGGTGAGTCATGAAAAGAATTAGAAGTATCCCTCAAGCCATTTACCTCAGGACATTCTGTTGCAGTTTCATCTCCTAAAACAGGATTAATCTCTCCAGAGAGAGGAGTAAGGGCTGCTTCCTCAGGGGAGGTGATTATACCTTTAGTTAAAAATTTCAACCTTTTATCACTGTTTATCTCAGTGATCAAGAGAATGGTTGGACCAAGGGTGAACCTGAGTGAGAAGGCTGTCCAGAACAGATTTTTCCATTTTAGTGGCACCATGGATAGGCTTTGCTTCCAAAAGATTGAAAAGGAATGAAGGCTGAAATGTTGGAGTTTACTATACATCATTTTCAATTCTCAGGTTGTGGTATAGAAGTCAATATGGAGAAGACCTAGGAGTGCATGGCTTGGAAGAGGGACCAACTCTCAAGTCCCAGGGACCATACACCAATACCAAGGACTTGTGGGTCAGTGGCAGGGACAAACTGTGATGAGACTGAACTGAAGGATTTGACTATTACAACAGCTTTCAATCTCCAGGAACACATGGAAGATTTGATTATTAAAGCTGCCCCCTCCCTAACTGCTCAGACACATGCCCCATATGCAGGGTGTGCAACACAAACTACACATGCAAGCTTAATGCACCAATTGGACCCCATAAGACTCACACCCCCACTCACCACAAAGACAAAATTGGGGAGAACTAGCTTGAGGGGAATAGGTGGCTCATGGACACCACCCGTTGGTTAGAGAAAGTGTACTCCACGAAGCTTTAGATCTGACACACTAGAGATAAGGGTTTGAATCAGTCTACAAATCCTAAAATAACTCTATCAAGTTAAGCAAATGCCAAGAGGCCAAAAACAAGAGAAAATTTTAAAGCATATGAAAAAAACAGATGATATGGTGATCAAAAGGTCAGAGGAGACCCAGTACTTGGAGCAATTAATCAAAGAACTAAAGATGAACAATGAGAGCATGGCACTGGATGTAAAGGACATGAAGAAGAGCATAGCACAGGATATAAAGGACATCAAGAGGACCCTAGAAGAGCATAAAGAAGAAATTGCAGGAGTAAATAAAAAAATAGATGATCTCATGGAAATAAAAAAAACAGTTGACCAAATTAAAAAGACTCTCGATACTCATTGTACAACACTAGAGGAAGCTGAACAGCAAATCAGTGACCTAGAGGATGACAGAACAGAAAATTAAAGAACAAAAGAATGGGGACAAAATAAAAAAAATTGAAATGACCTCAGGGATATGATAGATAATATAAAACATCCAAATATAATATATCATATCCTCAGGGATATGACAGATAATATAAAACATCTAAATATAAAACATTGGTGTTCCAGAAGGGGAAGAGAAGGGTAAAGGTCTGGGAAGAGGATTCAAAGAAATTGTTGGGGAAAACTTCCCAAATATTCTAAACACCGTAAATACACAAATCATAAATGCCCAGTGAACTCCAAATAGAATAAATCCAAATAAACCCACTCTGAGACATATTCTGATCACACTGTCAAATACAGAAGAGAAGGAGCAAGGTCTGAAAGCAGCAAGAGAGAAGCAATTCACCAGATATAAAGGAAACAACATAAGACTAATTAGTAACTACTCAGCAGCCACCATGGAGGTGAGAAGGCAATAGCATGATGTATTTAAAATCCTGAGAGAAATATTGCCAACCAAGGCTTCTTTATCCAGCAAAGCTCTCCTTCAAATTTGAGGGAGAGCTTAAATTTTTCACAGACAAACAAATGCTGAGAGAGTTTACTAACAAGAGACCTGCCCTACTTGAGATACTAAAGGGAGCCCTACTGACAGAGAAACAAAGATAGGAGAGAGAGAGAGATGGAGAAAGGTTCAGTACTAAAGAGATTCAGTATGGGTACACTGAAGGACATTGTTCCAGTTTGCTAATGCTGCTAGGATGTAAAACACCAGAAATTGATAGGCTTTTATAAAAGGAGGTTTATTAGTTACAGAGTTACAGTCTTAAAGCCATAAATTGTCCAAGGTAACTCATCAACAATCATGTATCTTTACTGGAGGATGGCCAGTGGTGTCCAGAAAACCTCCATTAGCTGGAAAGGCACATGGCTGGTGTCTGCTCCAAAGTTCTGGTTCAAAATGGCTTTCTCCCAGGATGTTCCTCTGTAGGCTTCATTTCCTCAAAAATGTCACTCTTAGTTGCTCTTGGGTGTTGTCCTCTTTAGCTTCTCTGCAGCAAAAGTCTGCTTTCAAAGTCCATCTCCAAAATGTCTCTGTAAACTAAAGCTCCTCTCTCAGTTCCCTTCAAAGTTTCCCTCTTGGCTATAGTAAGGCTGCTCCTTCTGACTGAGCTTATATAGTGCTCCAGTAAACTAATCAAGGCCCATGCTGAATGGGTGGGGCCACACTTCCAAGGAAACTATCCAATCAGAGTTATCACCCACAGTTGGGCAGGATGTGTTTCCATGGAAACAACCTAATCCAAACAAATCAACTTAATCCCCACTAATATGTCTGCTCCCACAAGATTGCATCAAACAACATGGCTTTTTCTGGGGGATATAATATATACAAACCAGTACAGACATTAAGAGAGAGAGATAAAAAATATATCTGACAAACATAAACCAAAGGATAAGATGGCTGATTCAAGAAATGCCTTCACAGTAATAACAGTGAATGTAAATGGATTAAGTTTCCCAATCAAAAGATATAGATTGGCAGAATGGATCAAAAAAAATGAATCATCAATATGTTGCATACAAGAGACTCTTCTTAGACACAGGGACACAAAGAAATTGAAAGTGAAAGGATGGAAAAAAATATTTCCTGCAAACTACAGCCAAAAGAAAGCAGGAGTAGCAAAATTAATCTCAGATAAAATAGACTTTAAATGCAAGGATGGTATGAGAGACAAAGAAGGCTACTACATACTAATTAAAGGGGCAATTCAACAAGAAGAAATAACAGTCATAAATGTTTATGCACCTAATCAAGGTGAAACAAAATACATGAGAGAAACACTGGCAAAACTAAAGGAAGCAATTGATGTTTCCACAATAATTGTGGGAGACTTCAACACAACACTCCCTCCTATAGATAGATCAACCAGGCAGAAGACCAATAAGGAAATTGAAAATCTAAACAATCTGAAAACTGAATTGAATTTAACAGACATATACAGAACATTATATCCCAAATCACCAGGATACACATTATTCTCTAGTGCTCACAGAACTTTCTCCAGAATAGATCATATGCTGCAACATAAAACAAGACTCAATACATTTAAAAAAATTGAAATTATTCAAAGCACATCCTCTGACCACAATGGAATGCAATTAGAAGTCAATAACCATCAGAGATAGGAAGTGAGATACAGTAGGTTAGTATAGGCTGGAGTGAAATAGTGACATCCTAGAGTAATTTGGGCAGATAATAAAAAATATATTTACACCCTCCCCTTCCCCAGCCCCAAAGATCTGCAGGAAGGTGCGGATGTGTTGGACATCCTCACCTGGACTGGTGTTGATGTTGTCACAAACCTTGGGACTGGTGGTTTGATGTGCTGAGCCCTCGATCATGGGACTTGCCCTTATGAAGCTCATTACCACAAAGGAGAGTCTAAACTTGAATGTAATGGTGCTTAAGAGTCTCCTCCTGAATGCCTCTTTGATGCACAGATGTGGCCCTCTCTCTCTCTAACTGAGCCATCTCGACAGGTGAACTCACTGCCCTTCCCCTACATGGTACCCAACTCCCAGGGGTGTAAATCTCCCTGGCAACACAGAGTATGAATCACAGGGATGAATGTGGACCCGGCGTCATGGGACTGAGAGTATCTTCTTGGCCAAAAGGGGGATGCAAAATGAGACGAAATAGTTTCAGTGGCTGAGAGATTTCAAATGGAGTTGAGAGGTCACTCTGGTGGACAATCTTATGCACTATATAGATAACACCTCTTAGGCTTTAATGTATTGGAATAGCTAGAAGTAAATACCTGAAACTACCAAACTCCAACCCAGCAGTCTTGACTCCTGAAGACAATTATATAATAATGTAGATTACATGGGGTGACAGTGTGATTGTGAAGACCTTGTGGATCACACCCTCTTTATCTAGTGTATGGATGAGTGTAGGAATGGGGATAAAAACTAAAGGACAAATGGGGTGGAATGGGGGGATGAGTTGGGTGTTCTTTTTTTCACTTTTATTTTTTATTCTTGTTCTGGTTCTTTCTGATGTAAGGAAAATGTTCAGAGATAGATTGTGGCAATGAACGCATAACTATGTTATCATACTGTGGACAGTAGATTGCATACCATGGATGATTGTATGGTGTGTAAATGTATGTCAATAAAACTGAATTTAATAATAAAAAAAATAACCTTCAGAGACTTAGAAAATTCAAAAATACCTGGAGGTTAAACAACATGCTCCTAAACAATCAGTGGGTTAAAGAAGAAATAGCAAGGGAAATTACTAAATATATAGAGATGAATAAAAATCAGAATGGAACATACCAAAACCTATGGGATGCAGCAAAAGTACTGAGGGAAAATTTATGGCACTAAATGCATACATTAAAAAGGAAGAAAGAGGGGAATTTCGTCTCTCCCCTAGAGCAGCTGGCAATTACGCAAGAACTATATGAAACAGTGTTTTTGAGGTCTCCAGTAACAAGTCACACATTGGACGCAAGTTTGGAATTGGAGGAAAAGCTGAGATCACAGCGAACATTGTAAGTTCCCTGGACCAGGGGTCTGGCGCCCCTCCCCACCCAGACCTCACAGACTGTTTTGCTGCGGGCAACCTGAAAGGGGGGCGGGGGGGGAGGACAAAAAACAACAATCTGCTGAGGGCAAGAAGGGAGGCTCAACCCAGCCTCAACTGCAGAATTAATTAACAAATTAATTAACTAATTTTGGGAGCTGGAGTGCTAAAGAAGGGCTGGGCTCTGAGAAGTGGGGGCACGTAAAGGCAGGCACCCATTCCCAGACTCCAAAAAAGCCATTTTTTCCCCCTACATTTTGTCCCTTCTGGCTTCTCACTGATCCCTTATCTTTTTGCATTTCAATAGCCCCCAGCAGGGGGGGGGAACTGAAGCTGTTGGGGAGTAATTATCAGAGAATACCCCAAAGCATATCTTTAAATGCTCTATTCTGACACTGACAAAACTTCCAGGCTGTGGAAAGACTTTTAAAAGAGACTCTTTTTTTTCTCTTTTTTCTTTTTCTTGTTTTTCTTTTCTATTTTTTTAGTCTAAAAGTAATATATGTGGTTATTTTCTATCGGAAAGCCCAGGTTGAGGGATTAGGCTCGTCTTGGGGGGAGACAGAGTACCCTCAGTGTCTTTGAGTTCTGTATTCACTACTGAAGGCCTCCACCCCTGTCTTTAATTGGCAACTCAGGCTGACCAAGGAATCTACCTGGAGAGGCCCCAAAGAGGAGAGGGGAGAAGGGAATAGTGCCCCTGAGAGACAACTGGAGTTCTGAGGATCAGGAGAGTGGAGGGAGGTCCAGCTCAACTGGCAGTCCTCTTTTTGGAAACTCAGACCCCAGGGGCTGGAATTCAGATTCTGGCTTCAGTCAGCCATGCCCCTGACAGGATCAGAGTCACCAGGAGAACTAAAGTCTACACACCTCCTTACACTGGTGGGGGAGCTGTGGGCTGGAAAGCGCCACCTGCTGGACAGGAGAGGGAAAGCACCAATTCTAAAGGCCTCATAGGAGGGTCTCATTCTCAGGAAAAGTCCATACCCTCCCAATGAGACCTGGGACTCAGTAGACTGAGAAAATCTGACTAGGGTCGACCATTTCTGAGGAGACCCACTCATAAAAAGGTTACATAGAGGCAGAGCAAGAAACAGAAAAAACAAGAGGGGAAAAATTCTGATCGACTAAATAGAACCTAAGTTAGAGGTCTAGAATAAGTTGAACTGAATAACAGAGGCCAGAGAACAAAGCCAACCAACAAGAAAACCACTAGGTAAAAGATAGAAAACAAGCTCCAAAATAAACTAATCAAGATAATCAGATGCCTAGACAACTTAAGATAACAAGCCATACCAGGAAACATGAAAACACAGACCAGCCAAAGGAACAAACTAATAGCTCAACTGAGACACAGTTATTAATGCTAAATAAACTCGATGAAATGAAGGAAGATACAGCAAAAGAGCTGAAGGATATAAAGAAGACACTGGACAACCATAAAGAAGAATTCATAAACTTAAAAAAACAAATGGCAGAACTCATGGGAATGAAGGCCACAATGGAGGAGATGAAAAACACAATGGAGGGACACAATTGTAGATTTGAACAGGCAGAAGAAAAGATCAGTGAACTGGAAGACAGGTCATTCAAATTCATACACACAAAAGAACAGATGGTGAAAAAAATGGAAAAATATGAGCAGGGTCTTAGGGAGCTGAGTGACAACATGAAACACACAAATATACGTGTTTTGGGTATCCCAGAAGGAGAAGACAGGGGAAAAGGGGCAGAAAGAGTAATAGAAGACATATTCACTGAAAATTTCCCAACTCTTATAAAAGACAGAAAATTGGAGATTCAAGAAGTACAACATACCCCAAATAGAATAGATCCCAATAGACCTACTCCAAGACACTTACTGGTCAGATTGTCCAATGTCAAAGACAGAGTGGATTCTGAAAGCAGCAAGAGAAAAGTGATTCATCACATACAAAGGAAGGTCGATAAGACTATGTACAGATTTCTCTGCAGAAACCATGGAGGCAAGAAGACAGTGGCATGATATACTTAAGATACTGAAAGAGAAAAACTGCCAACCAAGAATTCTATATCCAGCAAAACTTTCCTTCAAAACTGAGGGAGAGATTAAAATATTTTCAGACAAACAGACACTGAGAGAGTTTGTGAATAAGAGACTGGCACTACAAGAAATACTAAAGGGAGAGCTACAGGCTGATAGGAAAAGACAGGAGAGAGAGAGTTGGAGAAGAGTGCAGAAATGAAGATTATCAGGAAAGGTAAAAGGAGAGAGAGGAAAAAATAAGATATGACATATAAATTCCAAAAAACAAAATGGTAGTAGAAAGTACTGCCCTTACAGTAATAATACGAAATGTAAATGGATTAAACTCCCCAATAAAAAGACACAGACTGGCAGAATGGATTAAAAAACAGGACCCATCTATATGCTGTCTACAAGAAACTCACTTTATTTTATTTTTAATCTTCATTTTATTGAGATATATTCACATACCACGCAGTCATACAAAACAAATCGTACTTTCGATTGTTTACAGTACCATTACATAGTGGTACATTCATCACCCAAATCAATCCCTGACACCTTCCTTAGCACACACACAAAAATAACAAGAATAATAATTAGAGTGAAAAAGAGCAATTGAAATAAAAAAGAACACTGGGTACCTTTGTCTGTTTGTTTCCTTCCCCTATTTTTCTACTCATCCATCCATAAACTAGACAAAGTGGAGTGTGGTCCTTATGGCTTTCCCAATCCCATTGTCACCCCTCATAAGCTACATTTTTATACAACTGTCTTCGAGATTCATGGGTTCTGGGTTGTAATTTGATAGTTTCAGGTATCCACCACCAGCTACTCCAATTCTTTAGAACCTAAAAAGGGTTGTCTAAAGTGTGCATTAGAGTGCCCACCAGAGTGACCTCTCAGCTCCTTTTGGAATCTCTCTGCCACTGAAGCTTATTTCATTTCCTTTCACATCCCCCTTTTGGTCAAGAAGATGTTCTCCATCCCATGATGCCAGGTCTACATTCCTCCTCGGGAGTCATATTCCACATTGCCAGGGAGATTCACTCCCCTGGGTGTCTGATCCCACGTAGGGGGGAGGGCAGTGATTTCACCTTTCATGTTGGCTTAGCTAGAGAGACAGGGCCACATCTGAGCAACAAAGAGGCATTCAGGAGGAGGCTCTTAGGCACAACCATAGGGAGGCCTAGCCTCTCCTTTGCAGCAACCGTCTTCCCAAGGGTAAAATCTGTGGTAGAGGGCTCAACCCATCAAACCACCAGTCCCCTATGTCTGTGGTCATGTTAGCAACCATGGAGGTGGGGTAGGCGAATACCCCTGCATTCTCCACAGGCTCCTCAAGGGGGCACTACATCTTTTTTTTTTCCTTGTTTTTCTTTCTTTTTTTTTTTTTTTGACTTTCCCTTCTTTTTTAAATCAACTGTATGAAAAAAAAGTTAAAAAGAAAACAAACATACAATAAAAGAACATTTCAAAGAGACCATAGCAAGGGAGTAAAAAAAAGACAATTAACCTAAGATAACTGCTTAACTTCTAACATGTTCCTACTTTACCCCAAGAAAGTTACCTAATATAGCAACATTTCTGTGAACTTGTTCCTACTATATCCATCAGAAATTAACAGACCATAGTCATTCCTGGGCATCCCCAGAACGTTAAATAGCTTATCTGTTCTTCTTGGATTATTGTTCCCCCTTCCTTAATTGCTCTTTATTGCTAGTTCCCTTACATTCTACATTATAAACCATTTGTTTTACATTTTCCAAAGTTCACATTAGTGGTAGCATATAATATTTCTCTTTTTGTGCCTGTCTTATTTCGCTCAGCATTATGTCTTCAAGGTTCATCCATGTTGTCATATGTTTCACGAGATCGTTCCTTCTTACTGCCACGTAGTATTCCATCGTGTGTATATACCACATTTTATTTATCCACTCATCTGTTGAAGGACATTTGGGTTGAAGAAACTCACTTTAGACACAAGGACAAACATAGACTGAAAGTGAAAGGCTGGAAAAAGATATTTCATGCAAACAACAGCCAGAAAAAAGTGGGAGTAGCTATATTAATATCAGACAAGTTAGACTTCAAAAGTGAAACAATTAAGAGAGACAAAGAAGGACACTATATATTAATGAAAGGGTCAATTCATCAAGAAAACATAACAATCTTAAATATTTATGCACCAAGCCAGAATGCCCCAAAATTCATGAGACAAACACTGATCACTGAAAGGAGAAATAGATACCTCTACAATAATAGTTGGAGACTTCAATACACCACTCTCATCAATGGATAGAACATCTAGACAGAGGATCACTAAAGAAACAGAGATGTTGAATTGTATGATAAATGAACTAGACTTGACAGACATTTATAGAACACTACATCCAACAACAGCAGGATACACTTTTTTCTCAAGTGCTCATGGACCATTCTCTAGGATAGACCACATGTTGGGTCACAAAGGAAATCTCAACAAATTTAAAAATATTAATATTATAGAAAACACTTCCTCAGACCACAATGGAATGAAGTCTGAAATAAATAAAAGGCAGAAGGTCATAAAATTCACAAACATATGGAGGCTAAACAACACCCTCTTAGAAAACCAGTGGGTAAAGGAAGAAATTACAAGAGAAATTAGTAAATACCTCGAGGCAAATGACAATGAAAACACAACATATAAAAACTTATAGGATGCAGCAAAGGCAGTGCTGAGAGGGAAATTTATTGCCCTAAATGCCTATATTAAAAGAGAAGAGAGAGCAAAAATTGAAGAGTTAACTGCTCACCTGGAGGAATTAGAGAAAGAACAGCAAACTAACCCCAAAGCAAGCAGAAGGGAAGAAATAACAAAGATTAGAGCAAAAATAAATGCAATTGAGAACAGGAAAACAATAGAGAGAATCAACAAAAACAGAAGTTGGTTCTTTGAGAAAATCAATAAAATCGATGGACCACTGGCTAGGTTAACAAAAAAAAAAGGGAGCAGATGCAAATAAATGCAATCAGAAATGGGAAAGGAAATATAACTACCGACCCTGCAGAAATTAAGGAGACAATGAGAAGATACTATGAGCAACTATATGCTAATAAACTAGGCAACTTAGATGAAATGGATAACTTCCTAGAAAAGCATAAACAACCAAGATTAACTCAAGAAGAAATAGATAGCCTCAACAAACCAATCACAAGTAAGGAAATTGACTCAGTCATCAAAAAGCTCCCAAAATGGAAAAGCCCAGGACCAGATGGTTTCACATGTGAATTCTACCAAGCATTCAAGAATGAATTAGTACCAATGCTGCTCAAACTCTTCAAAAAAATTGAAGAAGAGGGAAAGCTACCTAACTCTTTCTATGAAGCCAACATCACCCTAATTCCAAAAGCAGAAAAAGATACTACAAAAAAAGAAAATTGTAGACCAATTTCTTTAATGAATATAGATGCAAAAATCCTCAACAAAACACTCACAAATCGAATCCAGCAACACATTAAAAGAATTATACACCATGACCAGGTGGGATTTATTCCAGCTATGCAAGGCTGGTTCAACACAAGAAAATCAATTAATGTAATACACCACATCAATAAATCAAAAGAGAAGAACCACATGATCATCTCAATTGATGCAGAAAAGGCATTTGACAAAATTCAACATCCTTTCTGATGAAAATCCTTCAAAGGATAGGAATAGAAGGGTACTTTTTCAATATGATAAAAGCAATATATGAAAAACCCACAGCTAACATCACACTCTATGGGGAGAGACTGAAAGCTTTTCCTCTAACATCAGGAACAACGCAGGGATGCCCACTATCACTATTGTTATTCAACATTGTGCTGGAAGTTCTAGCTAGAGCAATTAGGCAAGAAAAAGAAATAAAAAGCATCCAAATTGGAGAGGAAGAAGTAAAACTTTCACTATTTGCAGATGACATGATTTGTTATGTAGGAAATCCAGAAAAATTTACAGCAAAGCTACTAGAACTAGTCAATGAATACAGCAAAGTAGCAGGCTACAAGATCAACATGCAAAAATCTGTAGTGTTTCTGTACACAAGTAATGTGCAACAAGAGGAGGAAATCAAGAAAAAAAAATCCCATTTACAATAGTAACAAAAAGAATCAAGTATTTAGGAATAAACTTAACCAAGGACACAAAAGACCTTTACATAGAAAACTATAAGAAACCGCTAAAAGAAATTGAACAAGACCTGAAAAAATGGAAGAACATACCATGTTCATGGATTGGAAGACTAAATATAGTTAAAATGGCAATTTTACCTAAACTGATTTACAGATTCAATGCAATACCAATTCAAATCCCAACAACTTACTTTACAGAAATAGAAAAACCAATAACTAAATTTATTTGGAAGTGTAAGGTGCCCCAAATAGCCAAAAATATCTTGAGAAAGAGGAATGAAGTGGGAGGTCTCACACTACCTGACTTTGAAGCATATTACAAAGCTACAGTGCTCAAAACAGCATGGTACTGGCATAAGGACAGATATACTGATCAATGGAATCGAATGGAGTGTTCAGAAGTAGACCCTTGCATCTACGGACAACTGATCTTTGATAAGGCAGTGAAGTTGAAGCTACTGGGAAAGAGCAGCCTGTTCAATAAATGGTGTTTGGAGAACTGGATATCCATTTCCAAAAAGAATGAAAGAGGATGTCCATTTCACACCTTATACCAAAATTAACTCAAAGTGAATCAAAGACCTAAACATTTGCACCAAGACCATAAAACTCTTAGAAGAAAATGTAGGGCAATATCTTAAAGATCTTGTGATAGAAGGTGGTTTCTTAGACCTCACACCGAAGGCATGAGTAACCAAAGAACAAATAGACAAATGGGATCTCCTCAAAATTAAACACTTTTGTACATCAAAGGACTTTGTCAGAAAAGTCAAAAGGCAACCTACACAATGGGAGATGATATTTGGAAACCACATATCAGATAAGGGTTTAATATCCCAAATATATAAAGGAATCCTGCATCTCAATAACAGAAAGACAAACAATCCAATTAAAAAATGGGCAAAAGACATGAACAGAAATTTTCTAAAGGGGAAATACAAATGGCTCAAAAGCATATGAAAAAATGCTCAACTTCACTGGCTATTAAGTAAATGCAAATCAAAACCACAATGAGATATCCACTCACACCTACCAGAATGGCCATTATCCAAAAAACAGAAAATGACAAGTGCTGGAGAAGATGTGGAGAAAGAGGCACATTTATTCATTGTTGGTGGGAATGTAGAATGGTGCAACCACTCTGGAAGACAGTATGGAGGTTCCTCAGGAAGCTAAATATAGATTTGCCATATGACTCAGCTATTTCATTGCTAGGTATATACTCAGAGGAACTGAAACTTAAGACACAAACAGACATTTGTAAACTTATGTTTATTGCAGCATTATTCATTATTGCCAAGAGATGGAAGCAGCCCAAATGTTCATCAGTGAATGAGTGGTTAAACAAACTGTGGTATATACACATGATGGAATATTATGCAGCTGTAAGACAGAACAAAGACATGGATCATGTAATAATGTGGATGAACCTTGAGGACATTATGTTGAGTGAAGTTAGCCAGAAACAAAAGGACAGATTCTGTATGGTCTCACTAATATGAACAGACATTAATGAACAAACTTTGGGAGTTAAAAGCTGACAACACAGGTGACCAGGTGATAGAAAGAGGGTAGAGATCAGCCATTTGATGCTGAAGGACTACAGAATGTTTGGGATTGATTGCATAGATCCAGAAATAGATAGCATAATACTGTGTGATGGTAGCATGGTATTGTAAGTACACTAAACAAAGATGTCTGTGAGTAAAGCTGAAAGAGGTGGGATAGGGGACTGTATGACACCAGAGGTAAAGATAGATGATAAAGACTGGGACTGTATAATGTGGCAAAAACTGGAGTGGCCAATGACTATTACTAAAGATACAAACATAAAAATGTTTTTGCATGTGGGAAAGCAATTGAATGTCAACCATGTAGAAATTTGAAAAGGGGATGGTATTCAGGAAAAAATATAATCAAAGCAAACTGGAGTCTATGGTCAACAGTAACATTGTAATATACCTCCATCAAATGTAACAAAGGCAATATGCCAATGCTAAATGTATATAAGAGGGGGATATAGGGGAGGAATATGGGATTCTTGGTAGTGGTATTTGCTGTCCTTACTGGTATATTGTATTGTATGGCATGTTATTTTTCTTTTTATCTTTTTTTTCTTATTGCTAAAAAAAAACAATTTTTCTTGTAGTAATTAGTATGTTCAAGTGCTGATTGTGGTGATAAATGTACAACTTTATGATGATACCATGAACAACTGATTGTACACTGTGGATAAATGTATGGTATGTGAATATAACTCTATAAAATTGTAGGAAAATATACATATAGGAGTAAAAGTGTTGGAGAAAACATGGTGAGAGGGATGATGCCTCACCAATATGGACTAACTACAATGTGTAAACTCAGAATTGAATCTTAGAACATAGCCTAACATGGACATAATAATTGTAATAGTCCCTAGATTGTAAGCTCTTACAGTAATTAACTCTATCCCTGAAATTTAATGCCTATCTCTAAACTTCAAGATGCTGATCCCCTAGTGTATAACCTGATTGGTCTCTGGAACAACGCATATCTCTGAGACACCTGAAACTCAGAGCTAGAGCTCAGCAGATATGAATGTCAGTATTAGTGCATACAGCCACTATCAAAAAAAAAAAAAAAAAAAAAAGCTGAAAAAGAGCCCAGACTTCCATTAGTGATATGAATGAAGCAGGTCTGGTTAAGACCAGGGCAAGCCAGGCCAAATGGTAAAGGTTGAAACTGATTGTGTTTCAAAACTTCAACTTCCATATGAGACCAAGGGAAGAGATATCTATTTGGTACAGGATCTAAATTTTCTAAACGGTACAACTCTACAGTCAATATGTTCAAACACCATAATTGCATGGACCTTTGAATAGGAAGTGAGATACAGTAGGTTAGTGTAGGCTGAAGTGAAATAGTGACACATTGGGCAGATAATAAAAAAAAATATATATATATATATATATATATATACTTACAGCCTCCCCTCCCCAGCCCCAAGGATCTGGGGGAAGGTGCGGATGTGTTGGACATCCTCACCTGGACTGTTGTTGATGTCACAAACATTGGGACTGGCAGTTTGATGTGCTGAGCCCTCGATCATGGGACTTGACCTTATGAAGCTCATTACCACAAAGGAGAATCTAAACTTGCTTGTAATGGTGCCTAAGAGTCTCTCCCTGAGTACTTCTTTGATGCTCAGATGTGGCCCTCTCTCTCTCTCTAACTGAGCCATCTCAACAGGTGAACTCGCTGCCCTTCCCCCTAAGTGAGACCTGACCCCTAGGGGTGTAAATCACCCTGGAAATGCAGAGTATGACTCCCAGGGATGAATGTGGTCCTGGCATCATGGGACTGAGAGTATCTTCTTGACCAAAAGGGGGATGCAAAATGAGATGAAATAGTTTCAGTGGCTGAGAGATTTCAAATGGAGTCGAGAGGTCACTCTGGTGGACATTCTTATGCACTATATAGATAACACCTCTTAGGCTTTAATGTATTGGAATAGCTAGAAGTAAATACCTGAAACTACCAAACTCCAACCCAGCAGTCTTGACTCTTGAAGACAATTATATAATAGTGTAGGTTACATGGGGTGACAGTGTGATTGTGAAGACCTTGTGGATCATACCCCCTTTATCTAGTGTATGGATGAGTGGAGGAATGGGGACAAAAACTAAAGGACAAATGGGGTGGGACGGGGGGATGATTTGGGTGTTCTTTTTTCACTTTTATTTTTTATTCTTGTTCTGGTTCTTGCTGATGTAAGGAAAATGTTCAGAGATAGGTTGTGCTAATGAACACATAACTATGTTATCATACTGTGGACAGTGGATTGTATACCATAGATGATTGTATGGTGTGTGAATGTATTTCAATAAAACTGAATTTAATTTAAAAAAAAAAGGAAGAAAGAGCTAAAATCAAACAACTAATGGAGCAACTGAAGAACCTGGAAAATGAACAGCAAACTAATCCTAACCCAAGTAGAAGAAAAGAAATAACAAGGATGAAATCAGAAATAAATGACATAGAGAACAAAAAACAATAGAAAGAACAAATAACACCAAAAGTTGGTTCTTTGATAAGATCAACAAGATTGACAAATCCCTAGCTAGACTGACAAAAGCAAAAACAGAGAAGACCCATATAAACAAGATAATGAATGAGAAAGGTGACATTACTGTGGATCCCAAAGAAATTTTAAAAATTATAAGAGGATATTATGAACAACTGTATGGCAACAAACTGGATAATGTAGAGGAAATGGACAATTTCCTGGAAACATATGAATCAACCTAGACTGACCAGAGAAGAAACAGAAGACCTCAACCAAACAATCACAAGCAAAGAGATCCAATCAGTCATCAAAAAGCTTCCCACAAATAAATGCCCAGGGCTAGATGGCTTCACAGGGGAATTCTACCAAACTTTCTGAAAAGAACTGACCCAATCTTACTTAAACTTTTTCAAAACATCAAAGAAAATGGAACAGTACCTAACTTGTTTTATGAATCTAACATGAATCTAATACCAAAACCAGGTAAAGGTGCTACAAAAAAGGGAAACTACAGGCCTATTTCCCAAATCAATATAGATGCAAAAATTCTCAACAACATACTTGCAAAATTAACCCAAAGACATTAAAAGAATCATACACCATGAGAAAGAGGGGTTTGTTCCAGGCATGCAAGGATGGTTCAACAGAAGAAAATCAATGTATTATAACACATTAACCAATCAAAAGAAAAAAATCAAATGATCAGCTTGATGGATGCTGAAAAAGCATTTGTCAAAATCCAACATCGCTTTTTGATAAAAACACTTCAAAAGGTAGGAATTGAAGGAAATTTCCTCAGTATGATAAAGAACACATATGAAAAACCCACAGCCAGCATTGTATTCAATGATGAGATACTGAAAGCCTTCCCTCTAAATCAGGAACAAGACAAGGATGCCCTCTGTCACCACTGTTATTCAACATTGTGCTGGAAGTGCTAGCCAGGGCAATCCGGCAAGACAAAGAAATAAAGGGCATCCAAATTGGAAAGAAAGAAGTAAAACTGTCATTGTTTGAAGTTGATATGATCTTATATCTGGAAAACCCTGAGAAATCGATGATACAGCTACTAGAGCTAATAAACAAATTTAGCAAAGTAGCGGGATACAAGGTTAATGCACATAAGTCAGTAATGTTTCTGTATGCTAGAAATGAATAAATTGAAGAGACACTCAAGAAAAAGATACCATTTTCAATAGCAACTAAAAAAATCAAGTACCTAGGAATAGACTTCCCCAAATACATAAAAGACCTATATACAAAGAAAAAGGCCTAAATACAAAGAAAACTACTGAACTCTACTAAAAGAAATAGAAAGTGACCTTAAAAGATGGAATAATAGTCCATGTTCATAGATAGGAAGGCTATATATCATTAAGATGTCAATTCTACCCAAACTCATCTACAGCTTCAATGCAATCCCAATCAAAATTCCAACCACCTACTTTGCAGACTTGGAAAATCTAGTTATCAAATTTATTTGGAAAGGGAAGTTGCCTCAAATTCCTAAAAACACTCCAAAAGAGAAAAGCAAAGTGGGAGGACTTACACTCCCTGACTTTGAAGCTTATTATAAATCCACAGTTATCAAAACAGCATGGTACTGGCAAAAAGATAGACATATTGATCAATGGCATTGAATTGAGAATTCGGAGATAGACACCCAGATCTATGGCCCATTAATCTTTGATAAGGCCACCAAAGACACTGAACTGGAACATAACAGTCTTTTCAACAAATGGGGCTGGGAGAGTTGGATATACATACCCAAAAGAATGAAAAAGGACCACTACCTCACACCCTACACAAAAATTAACTCAAAGTGAATCAAATATCTCAATAGAAAAGACAGTACCATAAAAATCCTAGAAGATAATGTAGGGAAAAATCTTCAAGACCTTGTATTAGGTGGCCACTTCTTAGACTTTACACCCAAAACATAAGCAACAAAAGAAAAAATGGATAAATGGGAACTCCTCAAGCTTAGAAGTTTCTGTACCTCAAAGGAAAATCAAAAAGGGAAAGAGGCAGCCAACTTAATGGGAAAAAAGCTTTGGAAACTGTATATCTGACAAAAGACTGGTATCTTGCATATATAAAGAAATCCTACAACTCAATGACATTAGTACAGACAGCCTAATTATAAAATGGGCAAAAGATAAGAAAAGACAGTTCTCAGAAGAGGAAATACAAATGGCCAAGAAACACATGAAAAAATGTTCAGCTTCACTAGCTGTTGGAGAGATGCAAATTAAGACCACAATGAGATACCATCTCACACCGATTAGAATGGCTGCCATTAAACAAACAGGAAACTACAAATGCTGGAGGGGATGTGGAGAAATTGGAAGTCTTATTCATTGTTGGTGGGACTGTATAATGGTTCAGCCACTCTGGAAGTCAGTCTGGCAGTTCATTTGAAAACTAGATATAGCGTTACCCTTCGATCCACCAATTGTGCTTCTTGATATATACCCAGAAGATCTGAAAGCAGTGACACAAACAGATACCTGCCTGTCAATGTTCATAGCAGCATTATTCACAATTGCCAAGAGATGGAAACAACCCAAATGTCCTTCAACAGATGAGTGGATAAATAAAGTGTGGTACATACACACGATGGATACTATGCAGCTGTAAGAAGGAATGATGTCGTGAAACATATGACAACATGGATGAACCTTGAAGACATAATGCTGAGTGAAATATGCCAGGCACAAAAAGAGAAATATTATATGCTACCACTATTGTGAACATTGGAAAATGTAAAACAAATGGTTTATAATGTAGAATGTAGGGGAACTAGTGATAGAGAGCAATTAAGGAAGGGGGAGCTATAATCCAATAAGAACAGCTAAGCTATTGTGGGTAAATTTAACATTCTGGGAATGCCCAGGAATGACTATAGTCTGTTAATTTCTGATGGGTATAGCAGGAACAAGTTCACAGAAATGTTGCTATATTAGGTTACTTTCTTGGGGTAGAATAGGAACAAGTTGGAAGTAAAGTAGTTATCTTAGGTTAGTTGTTGTTTTCTTACTCCCTTGTTATGGTTTGTTTGAAATGTTTTTTTATTGTATTTTTTTAATTTTTTTAATTTTTTCTATAGTTGATTTTAAAAAAGAGTTAATTAAAAAAAAAAAGCAACAAAACAAATATGTAGAGCCCCCTTGAGGAGCTGGTGGAGAATGCAGGGGTATTGGCCTGTCCCACCTCGATGGTTGCTGATGTGCTCACAGACATAGGGGACTGGTGGTTTGATGGGCTGAGACCTCTACCACAGGACTTGCCCTTGGAAAGACTGTTGCTGCAAAGGAGAGGCTAGGCCTCCCTATAATTGTGCCTAAGAGCCTCCTCCTGAATACCTCTTTGTTCCTCAGATGTGGCCCTCTCTCTGTAGCTAAGCCAACATGGTGGGTGAAATCACTGTCCTCCCCCCTACGTGGGATCAGACACCCAGGGGAGTGAATCTCCCTGGCAATGTGGAATATGACTGCTGGGGAGGAATGTAGACCCACCATCATGGGATGGAGTACATCTTATTGACCAAAAGGGGGATGTGAAAGGGAATGAAATAAGCTACAGTGGCAGACAGATCCCAAAAGGAACTGAGAGGTCACTCTGGTGGGCACTCTTATGCACAATATAGACAACCCTTTTTAAGTTCTAGTGAATTGGAGTAGCTAGCAGTAAATACCTGAAACTACCAAACTACAATCCAGAACCCATGAATCTTGAAGATGATTGCATAAAAATGTAGCTTATGAGGGGTGACTATGGGATTAGGAAAGCCATAAGGACCACACTCCCCTTTGTCTAGTTTATGAATGGATGAGTAGAAAATGGGGGAAGGAAAAAAACAAACACAGGCATCCAGTGTACTTTTTATTTTAATTGCTCTTTTTCACTTTAATCATTATTCTTGTTATTTTTGTGAGTGTGGTAATGAAGGTGTCAGGGATTGATTTTGGTGATGAATGCACAACTATGTAATGGTACTGTGAACAATCGAATGTATGCATTGTTTTCTATGATTGCATGGTATGTGATTATATCTCAATGAAATGAATTTTAAAAAAATCTTATGGACAGAAGAACAGAGAAAAGAACAGGAAAAATTGAGCAGGGTCCCAGGGAATTGAATGACAGCATGAGGCGCACAAACATATGCATCATGGGTGTCCCAGAAGGAGAACAGGGAAAAAGAACGGAATGAATATTTGAGGAAATAATGGCCAAAATTTCCCACTCTTAGGAAAGACATAAATATACATGTCCAAGTAGCACATTGCACTCCAAAGAGGATAAATCCTAACAGACCTACTCAGAGACCCATACTTATCAGAATGTCTTATGCTGAAAACAAATAATCCTGAAAGCAGCAAGAGAAAAGCAATTCGTCACATACAAGCAACTGCAATAAGATTAATGGCTGATTTCTCATTGGAAACCATGGAAGTGAGAAGGCAGCTTTATGATATATTTAAGGTACTGAAAGAGATAAACTGGCAGCCAAGAATACTTTACATTGCAAAACTCTTCTTCAAACTTGAGGGAAAGTTTGAAATATTCACAGATAAACAGAAGCTAAGGGAGTATATTAACAAGATTCCTGCCCTACAAAAAATACTAAAGGGAGTTCTGCAGGCTGAAAAGAAAAGACAGGAAAGAGAGGCTTAAAGGAGAGTGTATAAATGAAGATTATCAATAAGGTAACTAATAGGACAAAATGAGAGATAAAAATAAGATATGACATATAAAAGCCAAAGGATGAAAGATACAAAGAAAAAAATAACTCTACCTTTTCAGGTTTGTATTTATATATACTAAACTAATTCTAGGAATGCTAATAATAATGTTATAGACTGTACCACTGGACATGAAGCTTAGATCTCTTGCACCCACCTCATTCTTCTTAAGGAGGGTATTTACTGTTTTTGGACATTTGCTCTTTCATATCCACTTTAAAACTGGTTCATCAGTTTCATCATTAAAAATATTTTAGGATTTTGATTGGAATTACATTGAATCTAGAAATGAATTTTGGTAATAGTGACCTTTCCTGATTTTAGATCTTTCTGTTCATGATCATGGTATCTTTCTTATTATTTTGGTCTTTTTAACATCAACAAACTTTTATCACTTTCTTCATGCAGATTTTGAATTCATTTGTTTGAATTATTCCAAGGTACCTAATATTTTGGGTGCCATTTTAATTATCATTTGCATAAGTGTGTTTTGTTTGTGGCTCTTGCATAGAAATGCAACTATGGATCTTATATTTAGTCATTTTACTATATTCTCTTATTATTTTTAGACATTTTTAAATTTCTTTTTGTACTTCTATGATGTGAATCACATTATATACACAGTAATGATAGCTTTGTTAATTATTTTATAATCCTCATTCTCTTTACTTCTTTTCCTTGTGTTTTTAGACTGTCTTGGACATCCACTACATTGAATGAAACCTGATAATGACCTGTAAAAAACTAAAAATGTAAAAGCCAAAAGGTAAAATGGTTAAAGAAAGTACTGCCTTTACAGTAATAACATTGACTGTTAATGGATTAATCTCCCCAATCAAAAGGCACAGTATGGCAGAATGGATTAAGAAAGCATGATCCATCAATATGCTGTCTACAAGAGATTCACTTTAGAACCAAGAACATAAATAGGTTGAAAGTAAAAGCTCAGAAAGAGGTATTTCATGCAAATAGTAAACAAAACAAGAGCTAAGGGAGCTATATTAATATTAGACAAAATAGTCTTTGAATGCAAAAGTGTAATGAAGATCTGAGAGGAGGGGTACAAATGGATATTTGCACACTGTTGTTTGGGAAGGCAGTATTCATGATTTGCAATGGATAGAGGCAGCCTAAGGGTACATCATCTGATTAACAGAATGGTGAAATGTGTATGCATACAATAGGATATGGAGCAACTGCAAGAAGGAGTGAAGCTGTGAGACATGCAACGAGATGAATGGATTTTGTGGACAGCATTTTGAGTGAAGTATGCCAGAAAGAAAAAGACAAACATTATAATGTCTCACTAATATGAACTAACTAAAATTTGTGTAAACTCTGAGAATTGAATCTTGGAGCACAGCTTATCAGGGGAATTCTTATTGTAATAGCCCCTAGACTGTACACTCTTACAGCAGTCACATCTATTCCTGAGCTGTAATGGCTATCAACAAATTCTGAGATGCTGAGCTCATTGTGTATAGCCTGGTTGGTCTCTGGAACTTTGCATATCTGTGTGACACCTGAAACTCAGAGCTAGAGCTCGGCAGCTATGAATGTCAGTATTAGCACATACAGCAACTGTTTAAAAAAAAAGCTGATAAAGAGTCCAGACTTCAATTAGAGGTATGAATGAAGGAGATCTGGTTAGGACTAAGACAAATCAGGCAAAAGGGTAAAGGACAGTACTGTGTTTTTAAACTTCAACTTCTGTGTGAGACCAAGGGAAGAGATGTTTATTTTGTGCAGGATATATATTTTCTGCAGCACACTAAATAATTTAACTTGTATGGTCCATTTATTCAAACACTGTAATTACATGGAACTTTGAATAGGAAGTGAGATCTGGTAGGTTTGTACAAATTGGTGTGAAATACCAATACATCCCAAAGAAATTTGGGCAGAAAGTAAAAATATATTTGCAGCCCCCACCCCCCACCAAGGAACTGGAGAAAAATGTGGAAATGCTAGATGTCACCACTTGGGTTATTACTGATTCTGTTCTTTTGGCTGTATTGTGTCCCTCAGAAAAAGCCATGTTCTTTGATGCAATCTTGTGATGGCATACATATTAGTGTTGATTAGCTTGAAACATTTAGATTAGGTTGTTTCCACAGAGATGTGACCCATCCAACTGTAGGTGATAACTCTGATTAGATTATCCCCATGGAGGTGTGGCCCCACCCATTCAGTGTGGGTCTTGATTAGATTACTGGAGTCCTATATAAGAGCTCAGACAGAAGGAGCTTTCTGCAGCCTAGAGAGGAACATCCTGTGAGAAAGCCATTTTGAAACCAGAACTCTAGAGCAGATGCCATTGATGTGCCTTCCCAGCTAACAGAGGTTTTCTGGACACCATTGGCCATCTTCCAGTGAAGGTACCTGATTGTTGATGCCTTACCTTGGACACTTTATGGCCTTAACACTGTAACTATGTAACCAAATAAACCTCCTTTATAAAATCCAATCCATTTCTGGTATTTTGCATTCTGGCAGCATTAGCAAACCTGAACACTGATATTCTCACAAACATTGCGGACTAACAATTTTGTAGGCCAAGCACTCAATCTTGGGGCTTGCCCTTAAGAAGCTTGTTACTGATGGAATCGAATTGAGAATTCAGAGATAGACCCTCAGATCTATGGCCGACTGATCTTTGATAAGGCCCCCAAAGTCACCGAACTGAGCCATAACGGTATTTTCAACAAATGGGGCTGGGAGAGTTGGATATCCATATCCAAAAGAATGAAAGAGGACCCCTACCTCACCCCCTACACAAAAATTAACTCAAAATGGACCAAAGATCTCAATATAAAAGAAAGTACCATAAAACTCCTGGAAGATAATGTAGGAAAACATCTTCAAGACCTTGTATTAGGAGGCCACTTCCTACACTTTACACCCAAAGCACAAGCAACAAAAGAGAAAATAGATAAATGGGAACTCCTCAAGCTTAGAAGTTTCTGCACCTCAAAGGAATTTCTCAAAAAGGTAAAGAGGCAGCCAACTCAATGGGAAAAAATTTTTGGAAACCATGTATCTGACAAAAGACTGATATCTTGCATATACAAAGAAATCCTACAACTCAATGACAATAGTACAGTCAGCCCAATTATAAAATGGGCAAAAGATATGAAAAGACAGTTCTCTGAAGAGGAAATACAAATGGCCAAGAAACACATGAAAAAATGTTCAGCTTCACTAGCTATTAGAGAGATGCAAATTAAGACCACAATGAGATACCATCTAACACCGGTTAGAATGGCTGCCATTAAACAAACAGGAAACTACAAATGCTGGAGGGGATGTGGAGAAATTGGAACTCTTATTCATTGTTGGTGGGACTGTATAATGGTTCAGCCACTCTGGAAGTCAGTCTGGCAGTTCCTTAGAAAACTAGATATAGAGCTACCATTCGATCCAGCGATTGCACTTCTCGGTATATACCCGGAAGATCGGAAAGCAGTGACACGAACAGATATCTGCACGCCAATGTTCATAGCAGCATTATTCACAATTGCCAAGAGATGGAAACAACCCAAATGTCCTTCAACAGATGAGTGGATAAATAAAATGTGGTATATACACACGATGGAATACTACGCGGCAGTAAGAAGGAACAATCTGGTGAAACATATGACAACATGGATGAACCTTGAAGACATAATGCTGAGCGAAATAAGCCAAGCACAAAAAGAGAAATATTATATGCTACCACTAATGTGAACTTTGAAAAATGTAAAACAAATGGTTTATAATGTAGAATGTAGGGGAACTAGCAGTAGAGAGCAATTAAGGAAGGGGGAACAATAATCCAAGAAGAACAGATAAGCTATTTAACGTTCTGGGGATGCCCAGAAATGACGATGGTCTGTTAATTTCTGATGGATGTAGTAGGAACAAGTTCACTGAAATGTTGCTATATTATGTAACTTTCTTGGGGTAAAGTAGGAACATGTTGGAAGTTAAGCAGTTATCTTAGGTTAGTTGTCTTTTTCTTACTCTCTTGTTATGGTCTCTTTGAAATGTTCTTTTATTGTATGTTTGTTTTCTTTTTAACTTTTTTTTTCATACAGTTGATTTAAAAAAGAAGGGAAAGTTAAAAAAAAAAAGAAAATCAAGGAAAAAAAATGTAGTGCCCCCTTGAGGAGCCTGTGGAGAATGCAGGGGTATTCGCCTACCCCACCTCCATGGTTGCTAACATGACCACAGACATAGGGGACTGGTGGTTTGATGGGTTGAGCCCTCTACCATAAGTTTTACCCTTGGGAAGACAGTTGCTGCAAAGGAGAGGCTAGGCCTCCCTATGGATGTGCCTAAGAGCCTCCTCCCGAATGCCTCTTTGTTGCTCAGACGTGGCCCTGTCTCTCTAGCTAAGCCAACTTGAAAGGTGAAATCACTGCCCTGCCCCCTACGTGGGATCAGACACCCAGGGGAGTGAATCTCCCAGGCAACGTGGAATATGACTCCAGGGGAGGAATGTAGACCCGGCATCGTGGGACGGAGAACATCTTCTTGACCAAAAGGGGGATGTGAAAGGAAATGAAATAAGCTTCAGTGGCAGAGAGATTCCAAAACGAGCTGAGAGATCACTCTGGTGGGCACTCTTACGCATACTTTAGACAACCTTTTTTAGGTTCTAAAGAATTGGGGTAGCTGGTGGTGGATACCTGAAACTATTAAACTACAACCCAGAACCCATGAATCTCGAAGACAGTTGTATAAAAATGTAGCTTATGAGGGGTGACAATGGGATTGGGAATGCCATAAGGACCAAACTCCACTTTGTCTAGTTTATGGATGGATGTGTAGAAAAGTAGGGGAAGGAAACAAACAGACAAAGGTACCCAGTGTTCTTTTTTACTTCAATTGCTCTTTTTCACTCTAATTATTATTCTTGTTATTTTTGTGTGTGTGCTCATGAAGGTGTCAGGGATTGATTTAGGTGATGAATGTACAACTATGTAATGGTACTGTAAACAATCGAAAGTACAATTTGTTTTGTATGACTGCGTGGTATGTGAATATATCTCAATAAAATGATGATTAAAAAAAAAAAAAAGAAGCTTGTTACTGCAAGGGAGAGGCTAAGCCTACTTATAATTGTGCCTAAGAATCTCCCCCAGAGAACTTCTTTGTTGCTCAGATGTGGCCCTCTCTCTCTAGCTAAGCCAACTTGGCAGGTGACCTCAGTGCCCTCACCACTATATAGACATGACTCTCAGGGGTGTAAACCTCCCTGGCAATGCAGGACATAACTCCTAGGGATGAATCTGGATCCAACATCATGGGATTGAGAAAATTTTCTTGACCAAAAGGGGGAAGAGCAATGAAACAAAATGAAGTTTCAGTGGCTGAGAGATCTTAAATGGAGTCGAGAGGTCGCTCTGGAGAGCATTATTATGAGCTATATAGACATCCCTTTTTAGGTTTTAGTGTATTGGAATAGTTAGAAGGAAATACCTGAAGGAAATACCTGAAACTGTTGAACTGCAACCCAGTAGCCTTGATTCTTGAAGATGATTGTATAACAATGTAGCTTATATGGTGTGACGGTGGGATTGTGAAAGTCTTGTGGCTCACATTCCCTTTACCCAGGGTATGGAAGGATGAGTAGAAAACTGGGGACAAAAGCTAAATGAAAATTAGGGCAGGATGGGAGAGAATGGAATGATTTGGGTGATCATTTTTGCTTTAACTTTTTACTCTTATTTTCATTCTTTTTGGAGTAATGAAAATGTTCAAAAATTGATTGTGATGAATGCACAACTATATGATGCACCTGTGAACTGTTGATTGTACACCATGGATTGTTGTATGTTATGTGAGTATATCTCAATAAAGCTGAATTTTAAAAAAGAGAAGCCAAATGGAGTCCCTATGTTGAGTAAGATAATAAACACAAGATGCTTAAAATCTTGCCCAACATTTAAAAATGTTTAATAAAGTTTAGCTGTCATAAAAAATTATGAAAAAAGCAATTAAATTAGCTGGAAAAAAAGGTGTCATGGGACAATGAAGGACCATCCATGGTGTATAATCAACTGTTCACAGGTACATCATATAGTAGAAATAGCACTCACATATTTACACACTTAACCAGTGTGCCCTTTATACATGAGGCAAACACTGGCACAACTGAAGGGACAAATAGACATCTCTACAATAATAGTTGAAGACTTAAATACACCATTCTTATCAATATAGAGAACATCTAGACAGAACCTCAATAAGGAAACATAGAACTTGAATACTATGATAAATGAACTAGACCTAACAGACATGTACAGAACATTGCACCCCAAAACAAAAAGATATACATCCTTTTCAAGTGTGCATGGATCATTCTCCAAGATAGACCATATGTTGGGTCACAAGACAATTCTCAATAAATTTTAAAAGATTGAGATTATTCAGTGCGCATTCTCTCACCATAATGGAATGAAGCTGGAAATCAATAGCAGGCAGAGAACTGGAAAATTCACAAATATACAGACCTTAAACAACACTATCTTAAACAATCATTGGATCAAAGAAGAAATTGTGAGAGAAATCAGTAGACATCATGACATAAATGATAACAAGAACATAATATATCAGAACTTACGGGATGCAAGTATAGCATTCATGGATGTGGTGTTGATGGGAAAGCACATTGTTTCCATGCACCCTGCAAAGGGCTCTGGTCATAGTGCAAAGGGATGCAGGTTGGCATGGCTGGGCAGCTCAGGGTGGCAGTTGAGGCAGCCTGGGCACCGAGGTGGCCCAAGTGATGCTGCAGACTTTCCTGCCATTCCCCAGGGGTGGCCAAGGGAAACAAGGCCACAGTGACTGGACCTTCATTGACTGCAAGATGGAGGAGATGGACCTGCAGGAACTGCCCAGTACTACCATTGCCTGCCACCTGAACCCATGCATGTTCATGAACACCCTATACCAGGCTAAGGTTTAATCATTCTTTAGGACATATGACAAGGGTATAACTTTTCAGTATTTTAAGAGATTCAAGAGAATCAGAATCAACTTCAGCAACCCTTTATCTGTAGCAGATGCCAAGCTCCAGCTGCACAAGACTGAACTTCTTAGAAAGGAGTTTTACTTTGTTCAGAATTTTTTTTTTAAATCTTCATTTTATTGAGATATATTCACATACCATGCAGTCATACAAAACAATTCGTACATTTGATTGTTCACAGTACCATTACATAGTTGTACATTCATCACCCAAATCAATCCCTGACACCTTCATTAGCACACACACAAAAATAACAAGAATAATAAAGTGAGAAAGAGCAATTGAGGTAAAAAAGAACACTGGGTACCTTTGTCTGTTTGTCTGTTTGTTTCCTTCCCCTATTTTTCTACTCATCCATCCATAAACTAGACAAAGGGGAGTGTGGTCCTTACGGCTTTCCCAATCCCATTGTCACCCCTCATAAGCTACATTTTTATACAATTGTCTTTGGGATTCATGGGTTCTGGGTTGTAGTTTGATAGTTTCAAGTATCTACCACCAGCTACCCCAATTCTTTAGAACCTAAAAAGGGTTGTCTAAATTGTGCATAAAAGTGCCCGCCAGAGTGACCTCTTGGCTCCTTTCGGAATCTCTCTGCCACTGAAGCTTATTTCATTTCCTTTCACATCCCCCTTTTGGTCAAGAAGATGTTCTCCATCCCATGATGCTGGGTCTACATTCCTTCCTGGGAGTCATATTCTACGTTGCCAGGGAGATTCACTCCCCTGGGTGTCTGATCCCACATAGGGGGGAGGGCAGTGATTTCACCTTTCAAGTTGGCTTAGCTAGAGAGAGAGGGCCACATCTGAGCAACAAAGAGGCATTTGGGAGGAGGCTCTTAGGCACAATTATAGGGAGGCCTAGCCTCTCCTTTGCAGCAACAGTCTTCCCAAGGGTAAATCCTGTGGTAGAGGGCTCAACCCATCAAACTACCAGTCCCCTATGTCTGTGGTCATGTTAGCAACCATCGAGGTGGGGTAGGCCAATACCCTTGCATTCTCCACAGGCTCCTCAAGGGGGCTCTAAATATTTTTTTCCTTGTTTTTTTTTTTAACTTTTTTTTAAATCAACTGTATGAAAAATAAAAAAATAATTTAAAAAAACATATAATAAAAGAACATTTCAAAGAGACCATAACAAGGGAGTAAGGAAAAGACAACTAACCCAAGATAATTACTTTACTTCCAACATGTTCCTACTCTACCCCAAGAAGGTTACCTAATATAGCAACATTTCTGTGAACTTGTTCCTACTATACCCATCAGAAATTAACAGACCATAGTCATTCCTGGGCATTCCCAGAACATTAAATAGCTTATTTGTTCTTCTTGGATTATTGATCCCCCTTCCTTAATTGCTCTCTATTGCTAGTTTCCCTACATTCTACATTATAAACCATTTGTTTTACCTTTTTCAAAGTTCACATTAGTGGTAGCATATAATAGTTCTCTTTTTGTGTCTGGCTTATTTCGCTCAGCATTATGTCTTCAGGTTTCATCCATGTTGTCATATGTTTCTTGACATCGTTCCTTCTTACTGCCGCGTAGTATTCCATCGTGTGTATATACCACATTTTATTTATCCACTCATCTGTTGAAGGACATTTGGGTTCTTTCCATCTCTTGGCAATTGTGAATAATGCTGCTATGAACATTGGTGTGCAGATATCTGTTCGTGACACTGCTTTCCGATCTTCTGGGTATATACCAAGAAGTGCAATCGCTGGATTGAATGGTAACTCTACATCTAGTTTTCAAATGAACTGCCAGACTGACTTCCAGAGTGGCTGAACCATTATACAGTCCCACCAACAATGAATAAGACTTCCAATTTCTCCACATCCCCTCCAGCATTTGTAGTTTCCTGTTTGTTTAATGGCAGCCATTCTAATCGGTGTGAGATGGTATCTCATTGTGGTCTTAATTTGCATCTCTCTAATAGCTAGTGAAGCTGAACATTTCTTCATGTGTTTCTTGGCCATTTGTATTTCCTCTTCAGAGAACTGTCTTTTGATAACTTTTGCCCATTTTATAATTGGGCTGTCTGTACTATTTTCATTGAGTTGTAGGATTTCTTTATATATGCAAGATATCAGTCTTTTGTCAGATACATGGTTTCCAAAAAATTTTCCCATTGAGTTGGCTGCCTCTTTACCTTTTTGAGAAATTCCTTTGAGGTACTGAAACTTCTAAGCTTGAAGAGTTCCCATTTATCCATTTTTTCTTTTGTTGCTTATGCTTTGAGTGTAAAGGCTAGGAAGTGTCCGCCTAATACAAGGTCTTGAAGATGTTTCCCTACATTATCTTCTAGGAGTTTTATGGTACTTTCTTTTATATTGAGATCTTTGGTCCATTTTGAGTTAATTTTTGTGTAGGGGGTGAGGTAGGGGTCCTCTTTCATTCTTTTGGATATGGATATCCAACTCTCCCAGCCCCATTTGTTGAAAAGACCATTATGACTCAGTTCAGTGACTTTGGGGGCCTTATGAAAGATCAGTCGGCCATAGATCTGAGGGTCTATCTCCGAATTCTCAATTCGATTCCATTGATCTATATGTCTATCTTTGTGCCAGTACTATGCTGTTTTGACAACTGTGGCTTTATAATAAGCTTCAAAATCTGGGAGTGTAAGTCCTCCCACTTCGTTTTTCTTTTTTAGGGTGTCTTTATTTGCTCAGACTTTACACATAGGTAGTTCACACTTAGCTCCACCAAATACAGCAATTTTTTTCTCTCCTCCTGCCTCTCTGCCTATTGTTTGCAAACAAGTGGAAGGTACTACTCCAGTCATTAAATGTGACCTTTTATAGTATCTCCAAGCTAGGGCCAAGAGAAAAGTATGAATTACATGCAGTGATGGACTCCATGCCGAGTGATAGTCCACCTCTGTGAGAGTGATCAACAATGAAGAGGACAATGAAATGGAAAGAATGAAGAGGCCCAAACCAAAAATTATCTAGACTGGAAGGCCAGACTCCACACCCATCCATTTAAGCTGAACTGGCACCTGAACAAAGGGGTATCCCAAATCACACTCACAGAGAAGGGCCTTTTACTGTGGAAGTGGTTGCTCCCAACTTGGGGAGTGGCAGCTGTGGTCATTGTGGCATAATGTTGCTCAGAAGACATTCAAGGCTTAGTCTCCCTGTTCTAGTGCTGCACATCAGTCAGTGTTCATGGCACCCAGGAATGTCATGGGCTAATTGTTCAGTTTGTGATGATTTCACAGGGGCATTTGGAAACATCTTGAGAAAACTAATTAAGATATTGTTTTATACTTGTTCTTTTCTGGCATGTTTTGTTCTTTTTTGGCAGGTTGTTCTCTTTTTTGCCAATGGCAGACTGATAGGGTCAGGGGAGAGTTTTCTGTTTCTAATCAGCCAATAGTGTAGAATCTCTACTGGTGGAAGAGGCACCATGCAAAACAATAAATGCAAGAGCAAGAATTGTAGTGCTTCACTTTCATTTGTTTCTCTCATGTCCTAATGTTTGTGCATTAGTACTGGTCTTCAATACCAACCTTTGTGGTTAGCATTTTTTAGCAATAAGATTTTTAAATTAAGGTATATACATTGCTTTTTTTAGACATAAGGCTATTGCATAATTAATAGACCACAATATTGTATAATCATAACTTTTATATGCACTGGGAAATGAAAAAATTCTTGTGACTCACTTTATTGTGATATATTTTTATTACAGTGGTTTGGAACTGAACCCACAATATCTCTAAGGTATACCAGTAAACAACTATTAAATCTTTTGCTATTGTCCCGCCCTAAAAAAAAAAAAACAAAACCAACCTTTGGTCCTATACAGTCACTCCATTGCTGTTTTCCATCTCTTGGGAAGCTAGGAAAGCATTTGAAAAATGTATCACCCTTACAAATACAGGACACTCTTCAAGAGCACACATTTTTTACCTGGATTAAATCCACTTGGCATCTTATCTGGTGCAACACGTAACTTCTGCTTTGTAAAAGAAGTTAATCTGAAATTCCTGTGTAGAGTTTAGGTTACAAAATTCAGAGAATACCATTTCACTAACAATATTTCGTGGGTAAGAAATGTTTAGGTGTTTTGGGTTGGACAGAGGTTATATTTGTTTCTTTTATATGGTGTTTTCTATACATGAATCATAGCCAAATTCCTTTCTTGGGAACTGTCAGTTGAGGTAGTTAATTTTTACCCCCACTAAAACACCAAAATAAACTTGCAAATACAGATGATAGCATATATTCATAACTGTTGTACACTAGGGTGAAAAATGTGACCGTGAAGAATAGTGTAAGATGTATTAACCTAACTCTGAACTGTATGTTGTGAAAATGCTGTTAAAATATTTAACAAGACTTGAGTTCAAAGCATGTGAAAGGGATAGTAATTGTTTGGTGATATGAGAGTGATGTAGAGCCTTTCCCCAATAATTCCTGATGGAATTGCTACAGTAGGTTAGCATTTATAATTTTTTTTATAGTTGAAATGAATATGTCTGGTAAATAGGTTTTATATTTTAGCCTTACAATACCATAAGAAAATCTTACAATACCATAAGAAAATTTGAATTATCTAATGCCAAGTAGCAATGCATGTTTTAGAAGTTTGGAAGATGGCTTGCTTTAAGAAACAAATATGTTTGCATTAAAATCTTTGGTAGCTCATAAAAAGAAATTGGACGTTCTAAAAATCCTGTCTAAAGTACTCAGTGGGAGGTGAAGCAGGTGAGACAGAGAGACCATTGTATCACTGATTAAATTATTTCTAGTTAAGTGATTTTAAACTGGAGAAGCTAACCTCAACATATTTTTAAACTATATTCTATGATAAATTGGCACAATGTACTCTTTTTAGAGAAAAAAATTGTGAAATGAGTGATGGCAGTGCTGAGAGAGAAACTTATAGCCCTACATTAAAAAAGAAGAAAGAGCTAAAATCAAAGACCTAACTGAGCACCTGTAGGAACTAGAAAAAGAAGAGCAAACCAATCCCTAAGTAAGCAGAAGGACAGAAGTAACAAAGAGCAGAAATAAGTGAAATGGAGAAGAAAAAACAATAGAGAGAATTAACAAAGTCAAAAGTTTTTTCTTTGAGAAGATCAATACAATTGACAAACCCTTAGCTAGACAGCTGAAGGCAAAAGAGAGAACATGAAAATTAATAAAATCAGAAAAGAGAGGGAGAACATTATCACTGACCCCACAGAAATAAAAGTGATCATAAGAGGATACTATGCCAACAAATTAGAAACTTTAGATGAAATGGATAATTCCTAGAAACACATGAATAACCTATACTGACTCTAGGAGAAATAGAAGACCTCAACAAACCAATTACAAGTAAAGAGATTGAAACAGCTATCAAAAA
Organism: Choloepus didactylus; assembly: GCF_015220235.1. Lineage (NCBI taxonomy): Eukaryota > Metazoa > Chordata > Mammalia > Pilosa > Megalonychidae > Choloepus > Choloepus didactylus. Next base: position 145,980 of record NW_023637605.1, on the reverse strand, counting down.
CCTCCTCAAATAAACCCCCTTTATAAAAGTCAATCTATTTCTGGTATTTTGCATAACAGCAGCGTTAGCAAACCAGAACAACATCATAGACAGCAGCAGGGAGATGATTCACTGAGTCAAAAAACTGACATGCTGAGAAAAAATTAAGAGGCAATAGGGCTGCCCTTAAACCTCTCAAATTTTTTCTTCTATCAATACACATTCTGGGACCTGTGTGAGTCTATGGTGGCCACTCCAGTGGTGAACCCAAAGGTGACTTTCCCACTGTCCAAGTATGCCCTTACACAGACACTTTCTCTCACTGTAAGTACTATGTGGTAAATGTAACAGAAGAATTTTTGGAGATCATTTCAGATAGAGTACTGACAACTGAAGTGTGGTGCCACTGGTGTGCAGGAAATGGTAGCTCCAACTGGGGAATCAATTCTCTTCATGCTAAAACAAGAATGTTGCATGACAGGTGGAATGAAGTAACTTGCAGAATAGAAATGTGGATCTCCATATTAGAATTGAATGAGTTGGGGGAATATGCTGCAGTGGAACTTCATCAGGTCAAAGATGTTAACACAGGAGGCATATTTCAACTAAGACAGGGTGATTCCCATACGGTGCAAGTAACAGTGAAGCCTGTGCAGCATTCAGAGACATTGTCCCTCATGGTTGAGCCATTTTGTCTGTATCCATTGGATGTATAACAACCAGGTCCACCAAGCTCCAGAGAGGGCTGGACAGTTGCCAGGAAGCAGATTTAAACTGTATAAGAGAGAAATGGTCTGATGCACTCATTAAATTTGAGAATACTTAGATGTACAGATTTAAAAAGTCAATGATAAAAAAGAGAAAATGGAAGATGATGTGGAGTGTGAAGCCGTGTTCATAGAACAGAAGGTTTGTCTGACTGGAGAAAGGAATGCTGTGCTGGTCCCAGCCCCAGGCAGCAGGATCCCAGAGGCTCCTGCCAACTGCATACAGCCTTCTAGAATGGAAACCCACATACCACTTATCTTCCTTGATTTGAATGTGGATGACCTCAGTGCTAAAGAGCAGCTTGTCAGCCCCCAGGCAATGGGCATGAACTCCATCTTGGACAAGGAGCATGGGAGCCCATTTTTCTACATGCCTATGATAAAGCACAGTGATGAGGAGGTTCCAGCCACAGCCTCTTGGGACTCTCAGTTCATGATTCCATTCACTTGAATAGGGTCACACTACAGAATGAAAGGATTTACCTAATTGTGAAGAACATAGTCCAACTCAGCCATCTGGCTGCTGCAGAATTAGTACTGTGAAAATGGATTGTGGTCAATATTTATAAGCAGCAGAGTTTCACCCAGAGTTTGAAAAGGAGAACATGATTGAAAAATGTGCCTTACTCCTGTGGTGTAACCTATGAAATAGTATCCAATATACCAAAAGCAACAGAGGAGATAGAGGACCGGGAAATGCTGGCTCTCATTGCAGCGAGGAGCAAAAATGAAGGCACATGGGGCTGGGATATGTACACTGAAAAGTACATGCATGGTGTGCTGCAGCTGGAGAACATCCTGAGCTTTGAACATCTGCAGCAGGCTATCACTGTCAAAGAAGCATTTTCCACCAAAGCTCGGCATCTGTTGAGAAGCCTCAGTACACCAAACATTCATAACATCTCTTCCAGTTGAGTAGATCTTTCTGGATTTGACAAATATGATAAAGTTTGGTCAGAGAACCAGTTACACACGTCTTCTCACAGCTCCAGTTACCAAGATGTAGCATGTTGTGGAACTCCATCCAGGGATTCACCTTGAAGGAGTAAAGACAGTTGCACATTAGAGAATCCTCATGCCTCAACAGTCAGTCCTTTTAAAGCATTCTCTCCTCAGCCACCAAAGTTTTTCAAATTCCTTATGCCTGTAAAAGGGGAGCATAAGAAAAGGATAGCTCTTGAAACAAGACCTCTTCTAACCTAGGAGAGCATGCCTCCATCTCAGGCACATAACCCTGGCTGCACTGTAACCTCAGGAAGCAATGGCAGCTGCATGCCAGTAGAACACAATAGAAAACATGAGAAGAATATTGACTTGGAGGATGAAGAAAATGAGCTGGAAGCTATTAAGAGGAAGCTAATAAGTACCTGTGGAGCTTGCAGACTTTTGTGTTTACAATGCCAGCTTGGAGAACAGGGAGTGGTTTTCATCTAAAGTAGATTTGACTAACTCATGGGTCTTGGAGAAAGAAGTGTCTCAGAGCCCTATCACCAGCAGATTACCAGTGGCTACTTTTCCCACAGTGCCTCCAATGCCACCCTGTCTGACATGACAGTCCCTTATAGTGACAGCTCAGACAGGCTGGCCATTCAGATGAAGGATGCAGAAACCAGTGAACATTCTGGACCATCACTTGTGCATGATTTCAGACAGTCCTCAAACACAGAATTGACAGAACTAGAAAGAGGCTTGGTAAAGGGTAATGTCATCAGGGTGCCTCTCAAGGAAAACAGTGCCTTAGCCAAAGGGAGCCCATCATCCCAAAGCATTCCTAAGAAAAACTCTAAAATACTGTGTAGGACTGGCTCCCATTCAGAACTAGACGTCTGCCCCAGCAAAAATAGCCAACTGGTCAAGGAATTCCCCCCCAGGGAAGTGACCATAGAACACACCACAAACATCCTTGAGGACAATTCTTTCATGGAGTTCATAGCTGTGTCAGAAGAGAAAGATTTTGATGGTTTGACAGATTCTTCTGCAGGAAAGTATTTGAATAGGAGGAACCTACCAGGTAAAACTGACAGAATGTCTCAGTTGTGCCAAAGGACACTTGCCAGCTGTGTTCAGCGTCAGAGAGTGACCAGGGTAGCCTGACTGCCAGGTGAAAGGCTGCAAGCACTTCTGTTTCAGGCCACATGGTCACATCTTTGTTCCTCCTGGTGGCCTTGAGAAACCACCAGCCCCCATTTTTAAGACATGCTGTGGCCCTGCCTGACCTTAAACCAGTTCGGGCTCCAAGAAGCGAGAATTATGCTTCTTGGGCCACCTCTTTCCTGAGCTGGAAAAGCGGCACTTTGTCACTTGGGTTGAATCAGCAGCTTCTGCTTTTTCCAGAAAGTAAGAAAATCAAAATCCCAGATTAAGTGGCTGTATTTCTGTTTGCATTCACTACACATCCCACTGTGTTGAAATCTCTACAGATCCAAACAACAAACTTTATTCTTGTACAATTTTAATCAGTTTTTACTGTAGAATCTAGAGTTAATACCCTAATATTTTTATATAAATGATATATATTGTACATATGAAATGTACATCAATAGTTTGGAGACAGAGAATGCTGCACACTAAAATGCAGATAAAGGTGATTTGTAGAAAATCTTAAGGTAGTGGACTTTGTTACAGAGCAACTTGGGCAATTTCTTAAACATGAGTAAAGGAAAAATATATTATTGCATAAGAATGAGGTTGCAAATCCCTCTTTGCAGAAAAGGCTAAAGAAAGCTGTTGTTTATAAGCAAAGAAATTATAGCAGACTGAATATTTTTGCTGTACACATATGTTTGACTGCAAGTTTGGTGCCGTATTTCCCTTGGCTATCCAGTCACACATGCTGCCTTCTCTGTCCTCTGTTTCCTAAGTGCACTGAAAAATCTCACAGCTCTGTCTTTTAATCTTATACCTGGCCCACCACCTACTGACTTGACATTGTCTATTACTGTTGACAGTGGCTGGACTCAGCCTTGGTTCAGCCCAGCCAGGCAGGTGGAATGCAGAGAGCAGTGTTACTATAAGAAAATACAAGGACCTACCAAGAGTTGGCAGGGGTGGGGGGTAATTGGCTTTTGTTTTTTGTATTTTGTTTTGGGTTGGTAGGTTTTGTTATGGTGTGGTTCTGCTGTTGTTATTTTAATTAATTCTGAATAAAGCTGAAGAGATGGATTGAGCTATAAAGTTCATGGGTGCTCTTTTCACCATGGCTATAGGAGATGATCAAATACAGATGACCCTGGTATCCACAACCTCATTCCTAAAATTTTCCCACTTATGGAGATGTTGAAGGATTATGTGTGTGGAAAACTTTTACAAAAGTATTTGTGTCTATTTTCTGTAGATTTCTGTACAATTGGTCTGCATATACAGCTGTAAAAGTCTTGTTAGAGCAAGGGAGAGAATGTATACAACATGCTGTACCTTTTTTCTTTATGTTCTTAGAATCAGTAAATAAGTAAAATATTGGAGACTTTAATGAAAAGCTGCTGATCATGATTTTTGTATATAGTGAGCTGACTAATATTTTACTATAGTCTTTATTTTTAAAAAGATGGTAATTTATATCCTTTTAAACTTTGTTGTATTTAATTGGTACAGATGTTTTGCATGTTTTGGAATATGAACTATTTAATTCAGATTTGAAAAAATAGCATGGTTCTGGCACAAGGACAGTCATATAAATGAATGAAATAGAATTTAGAGCTCAGAAATTAACACTCCCATTTATGTCCAACTGATTTTTAACAAGGTGGCAAAGACCACTCAATTGGGAAAGAATAGTCTCTTGAACAAATGGTGCTGGGAATACTGGATTTCCATTTGCAAAAATGAGGAGGACTCCTTCCTCACACCATATACAGTAGTCAACTCAAAATGTATGAAAGACCTTAATGTAAAAGGTAGAACTATAAAACTCACAGAAGAAAATGTAGGGAAGCATCTTCAGGAACTTGTGTTAGGTAACAGTTCCTTAGACTTTAAACCCAAAGCACAAACAACAAAAGAAAAAATAGATAAATGAGCCCTCATCAAAATTGAAAACTTTTGTTCCTCAAAGTACTTAATCATGAAAGTAAAATGATAATCTACACAATCAAAGAAAATGTTTGGAAACCACATGTCTGATAAAGGTTTAATATCCAGAATACATAAATATATGCTGCAACTTAACAACACAAACAAAAAATTAGTAAGTGAGTGTGCCAGTTTGTATTATGTCCCCCAAATACCATTATCTTCGGTGTAATCTTGTGTGGGCAGATGTTATCAGTGTTGATTAGATTGCAATTCTTTGAGTGTTTCCATGGAGATGCACCCCACCCAACTGTGGGTGATGACTCTGATTGGATAATTTCCATGGAGGTGTTGGCCTGCCCAGTCAGGGTGGGTCTAAATTAAATCACTGGGGCCATATAAATGAGCTGGCAAACAGAAAGGACTCAGTGCAGCTGAGAGCAACATTTTGAAGAGGAGCTACAGCCAAGAGGGACACTGAAGAATGCGCAGGAGCTGAGAGTATCTACAGACAGTTTGAAGGTGGCCATTGAAAGCAGACTTTTGCTCCGGAGAAGCCAAGAGAGGAAAAATGCCCCAAGAGCAACTAAGAGTGACATTTTTGAGGAACTGCAGCCTAGAGAGGAACATCCTGGGAGAAAGACATTTTGAAACCAGAACCCTGGAGCAGGTGCCAGCCACATGCCTTCCCAGCTAACAGAGGTTTTCTGGACGCCATTGGCCATCCTCCAGTGAAGGTACCCAATTGCTGATGTGTTACTTTGGATGCTTTATGGCCTTAAGACAGTAACTTTGTATAACCAAATAAACC